>NC_143063.1:31265833-31568863 GCF_052426305.1 Pelodiscus sinensis
TATGAGGAACCTGTGGGCCATATAAATATATTAGCTAAAGTATTACTAAGCAATATAGTATTTTCTAAAAATGTGGTAGGCATTAATTTAACAGTGAATTGCTGGAGTTTGGAAAACAAGTTCGTTTGCTTGGACTTCTAATATTATTATGAAAGCAATTCTCTCATGTGCCCTCTGAAGTCAGCAGCAGAATCTAATGGGTCTCTAGGGGCACAGCAGAGCTGACCGGAAGCGCCCTGCCAGGATTGCTCTGGGATTTGTTTTCTTTTGATTATGGGAAAAATAACCCAAGATGTTTCTGTACATGCAGAACATTCTTAACTGAAAAAATCTGTTGGGGAGCAAGAGAGCCAGAGAGGAAGCAACGTTTCTAAAGGCAGTACAAATGTGTTTGGATTAGGGTAAGAACCCAAACAAATTTATTTTTAGTGACTTCCAGCAGTTTCCACTATAGAAATATTGAGACCATGACGCAAGTTTAAATTCAGAGTAACTCCACAAAATCATTGATAGTGCTGTGGGTCTCTAGCAGTATAAATGAGAGAATAATTTCACGCCTTTAAGATGGCACTTGCGGATCTCTTTCAGCACTCATTATGGTGAAAATGTGGCAGAGTTGCTGTCGGGCCTTTTGTAATTTAGACATCGCTCTTCCACCTCATGCAGGATTTCTGAGGCTTTTCTGATAGACTCTACCTTCAACCCAGCATTTTGTTGTTGTTTTTTTTAAAGAAAGAGGAAATAAAGTGAGCCTATTTATTTTGGGTCAGGTTGTGCTACACTTACATTGAGCATCTTTTGTTGCAAATAGCCCCCTGAAATGAATGGAGCCATGCACACAGTAAGATATCACTCAGTGCGAGTGAAGAGGGTAGGAAGATGGCCTGTAGGAAAAAGGAAAGACGTGTTTTGATACTTCTATTTGGCAGTTCTCTGCTTCGTCAGTCGAACCATTGTTTGTACTGTGACAAGGTGTAATTACAGAAGTCCCTTTGAGATTGTTCCCCAGTGTACTGATCATGCCACTGATACCTACCTTCTTGCTCTCTGGGCTCCCCATCACTTGCTCCTGCTGGGCTCGATCCTCTCGTCTCCCCAAGACAAGGCACAGAATTGGTGTTACTGACCCCCTGATGAGCAATGCAGATACTGAACCACTTGAGCTCTGTGAGGACTCAGTTCTAAGGCTCAGCACCCAGGAACCAACCGCCAAATGGGACCAAAACCTCCCAAATAAATCTGTCTTACCCTGTGTAAAAGTTGTACCTAGGGAAAGCTCATAGGTTAGCGCTCTGACTCAATGAACAGGAGATGCGCAGTGGTTGCTCCCCCCAGGTAACAGTTATTTACACTGGGCTTGATAATAAACAATCGTTTTTATTAATTATAAGAAGTAGGATTCAAGTGTTTGCAAGTGAAAACAGTCAGATCAAAGTAAGTTACTAAATTAAGATTAATAGAAAATGCATAGCTAGTCCTAATCCAGTTAGAAACTTGTGACATGCAAATTCTTACCCCAAAGAGCTGTTCTTATTTCAGGTATGAGCTTCAAATTAGAGTTGTTCTTTTATGCTGACTTGGTTCTACAGCCTTTTTCAAAGTTCTTTTGTCTCCTCTTAGGGGGGGCTGAGCAGTTTCCAAAGCCAGCTGAAGACAACACACTGATTGCTTCCCATTGCTTAAATAGACTTTCCCCGCAGGCTTCCCTCCTGGCCATCAGCTCCAGCTTCCAGGTGCCTTTCCCCACTGCTGACTATGCTGCTGGCCCGAGCCGCTGGGCTCCTGCCACTGGCGTGTCTTTGCTCCCAACCCCAGCTGGGCTCTGAGCCACCAGCCTCTCTCCCACTGGACTCTCTGGTCTGGCAATATCCCTGCTCCAGGACCACTGGTTCATCTGAATATACGTATTTTCAATGTGAACAACAGGGTCATTATTGGGTTTGGCTGAACTGTGCTTGTGCAGGATCCTGGGCGATAAAGCAAAGGTGCTTTAATCATTGTGCTCCCCTAATCCTGAGAGCAACGGGGGGCCAGTTTGGCCCCTGGTGGTAGAGTAGCCTCAGGACTCCTCAGTATCTGCTGGGTCCCTTCCAATTCTCTAGGAAATGTAGGAGAGGAGAATTACAACCTGCCCCATCCCTGCATAGTGGAACTCAGAGCATGTTGCTTGCTTGGGCCTTGTGTGCTTGCACAAAGAGGGACAGGAAACTAGCCAAAGACAGGCTGACTCCAGGCTAAATGTGAACTGGTGAACTCACCCCGCAGAAGAAACTTGAAGCTGGGGTGTAAACATGGCCATTTGTAGCTTGGGAAAGACAGGATGGAAATTGTTCATTACCCAGTGCATTAGAAGCCTGGTTTCACACCCTGTGAAAATGGACTCCAGCCTTGCAGACAGGATGATTAATGCACAGAAACAATGTTCAAGATTAAGTTATCTCAGGAGTACAAGTATGTTTAATCAAAATAAGATCTGGTAGCTGCCAGAGCCATCGGTTTAGCAGGGTTCTCTACCTTACATGATAGAATAAAATGGGAAAAAATTATAAGAAAATTAGACATGTTTAAAATATGACAATTTGGAAACACTCAGTGGAATTGCTCCTTCTCTTCTGTAAGACCTTTCAGCGCCATGTGTTGATGGATTTCTGGGCTGTGTGAGCTGTTGCTCTGTCTCTGGAGCGCATACAATCTCTGCCATACAGACATTCATATTTTGCAGCCCTCCCTAAGGGAATCCCTGAGCACAGCCAGCCATGCAGTACCTGTTCCTATGCCCTTTAAAAACCTGTTTTCCTTGGTCTGCTCTTGAAATGTATCTTGTTGAGTGCTTTGAGACACATCCTACACATGAGGGAAACTAATGTACATAGCCGACTGAACAGGCAGCAACGGGTAAAGGGTTCCAGATTCTACTAAGCATAGGCGGGTGCAGCACATTTCATTAGGGTGTGCACCCAGGGAATTTTATTTTTTTTGAAGGTGAACATTTATTGAATACTCAATCATAAAGGACATGCTGCGAGTGAACGTGGGCTTTCTATACATTTCTACAACATCTATAGTACGCAATTCGGAGCTTATTGCCTAATACAACAATCCATACTTTAAAACTAAAAGATTAAATTAAAGATTAAAATGCAAAGCCACTTTTTTTGAGACATTAGGGTGTGCCTGGGCACATCCGGCACACCCCCTGCGCACACCTAAGCTGGAAAACATCGTTGCTATGTGGTTAACCCAAAAGGCTGGTCTTCCTGCAGCTGCACAAGTGACTGTATCAGTTGCCTCTACTCTTAGACCAGGATCTAAAAAATATTTTTTTTCTAGTTGTGTGATTGATTAAAAAAGCAGGAAGCCCAGAAATCGTTTTGTAAAATGAACTAACGTAAGGAGCTGGCTTTGGACCCTTATGGCAAGGAAAAAAGCTCCAAATAATAAACAAGCTATTGCTAAAACCATGTGACTAGAGCTCAGGGGAGCCAATAGCCTGCACAGGCCCCTGGGGAAGTTGTGTGTGGGTGTCAGTGGGGGGCCTCAGTGCCGTGCTCCCAGAAGGGCTGGAGCCTCTAGTGGACAGGACAGGGCTAGGAGCCGCCAGCCCACTGCGCCAAACGGAATGCGGCATGCCCCCCCCCCACAACCCATCCCTCAGTGCTGCACGGGCTGCAGCAATTTAAAGGGTCCGGGAGCGGGAGCAGTAACAGTGGGTAGGAGCCCACACAACTCTAAGGGTACATCTACGTGCGCAAGAAAGCTCTGATGGCCATTTTAACCATAGGGTTTTCTTGCGCAAGAAATTCATGTTGCCTGTCTACACTGGCCTCTTGTGCAAGAACAGTTGTGCAAAAGGGCTTATTTCCTGAGCGGGAGCATCAGAGTTCTTGCTCAAGAAGCCCTGATTTTCATACAGTAGAACGTCCGTTTACTTGTGCAAGAACACGCGGCCAGTGTAGACAGGCAGCAAGTTTTTTGCACAAGAACAGCCGCTTTTGCTAAGATCGTGCCAGTGTAGAAACAGCCTTCGGGTACATCTACCCAGCAGCGTTATTGCGGATTAACTGATGTTATTTCAAAATAATAAAGTGTGTGTCTACACAACAAGCCATTATATCAAAATAATTTTGAGATGGAGGCCTTCTTACTCTGACTCCTGTAACCTTCATTTTACAAGGAGTAACGGAAGTTGAAGAAAGAGTGATCTTCCTCTGACTTCCTGCTGTATAGACAGCGACAAAAGCCAAATTAAGCTATTTCAACTTCAGTTATGCAATCGACGTAGCTGAAGTTGCATATCTCACTTCCACTTTTGTCTTGCAGTATAACATACCCTAAGTGAACAGGAAATCCAAGGTCCAGCTTATTGGTATTTCATCAGCAAACAGCCTCAGACAAACTTTGTGGCAAGTAAGACTGGAACCATACATTTGACCTTTATTTATATGAATTTATTGTCACTCTTGTAATGTTCCTTCCGTTCCTCTTTTTCTTGAGATGGTTGGTGAAATTGTCCATGGTTCACCCAGTAAACCCTCTTTGCAGTAGTGCTGAATTGTAAGAAACACAATTCAATCGATATCCTCCTTGTATCCTCTGCAGGAATCCCCTAAGCTGGTTTTGGGCTTGTTTAACAAAGACGCTGAGCCAGGTTTTCAATTGGTGCAACTCAGAATAGCTCCATTGCCTTCAATGAAGCAATGTTGACTGATGCCAGCATTGGGCACTTTATTTTCAAATGTGCCAAGAGAAACAGTTTGATTTGTCTCACTATGGCAGCCAACAGGGGCAGATGACCATTTTGCGGGGCCCAGAGCAGCACAATTTCACGGGCCCCCCTTTTTGCCACGGCACACGCGCGGGGCTTCTTGAAGTGCGGGGCCCGGGGTGGCTGCCCCACTCGCCCTGCCCTATATCCGCCCCTGGCAGCCAAGATTGTATCCTTACAGATACTGATCAGTTTTCTTTAACTTTGTTAAAAATTATGGTTTTAAGTGCTAAACTATAAAAAGGGCCTGTTTCTGTACATTTTCACCTTTGGTGATTTGAATGACTTTAGCCATTACGGTAATTGCAATGCTGGGTGCTTACAGATGTGGACACCTATTTGAATGTACAAAATTTGGTTTCAGTGGATTTTTCACCCATTGCACAATCCTTTGAGAATTTTATCTTAACAGTGTTGCTGTTCAGCTTACAAAATGACTGTTCTTTGTTGGACACACCTGCCTTCTTCCACTTTAGCTCTCATATATTTCTCAAAATTTGCAAAAAAAAGTGCATATTTTCTACTACAGAAGAAGAAAATATGCTATCTACTACATGCAATCCCTCACAATGTACTTACCCACTGATGTGACTGAAGCTGTCAGCTTGACAGAGAGTGCACAAGTGCTGCTACAATAGACTCTGAGCATTTATTTGGTACTTTAAATACAAAAGCACCTTACAATCAAAACAATGTGGTAAGACTAAAGGAATGAAGGAATCAGTTCGGTTACAATTAGACCTACTTCTCTGCAAGTCTTAAACTGACACAAAACACTAGTCTTGAATAAGCTCGATAAACTCCATAGCTTTTCTGAAGTTGGGTGCAGCTCTTCACTGCCTTGCTTTTGATGAGTCAGGAAGTGTTCCTTGAAGGGTGGCCAATGTTTTCCCCAAGACACTAGTGTCTTGCATTTGGCAGGTCAGCTGTGTAGTTTCCAACTCAGCCTAATGTGTCATGCATGATAAACAAGATAGTTGGACAGCTCTTTCTCCTGGTATCCAATGTAACTAATACCTTCCTCCGCACATTGGATACATTTAAGCTTCTAATACTGAAAATATAATTAGCTCTGGAATAAATAGTTTTGTGTTTTGGGAAAGAGTGAATATTAGGAGGCTCTTCCTAATAATCCTGCAAGGACGTACACTAACTTAGGGTGCGTCTACACTGCAGGGCTTAACTCGAAATAAAATATGCAAATTGAGCTACGTTAATTGTGTGTCTTATTTCAGAATAGCTTATTTCAAAATAGGGAGCACTCTTCATCCCACTTCCCTTACTCCATGTACAATGAGGGTTACAGGACACTGAGTAAGAAGTCCTCCAGCATGAGAGTATTTTGATACTATGTCAAAATAACTGCCTGCTGTGTAGACGTGGACTAAATTATTTTGGAATAGCACTAGTTATTTTGAAATAGTGTTGCAGTGATGTACCCTTACAGTCAACATTAGCAAAATATTGTTTAATGTGGTATGAATCTAACTTTTGTATTTACAAACTTTGATTGAACTATCACTGGGACCAAAAAAGAAAGGTCCCCAATAGGGCAACATGGGACTAGGAGCGTGTTATGATTTCATTAGGTAAGCTTAACAATGAGAGAGCCTGCTGCCAGTGAAGGGAACAGACTTTGAAGAGAGTTTGAAATAGTTTCAAGATGGTGACTACATAAAAATCTCTGTTTCCTATCTTTTTTCTTTAATCATACACTTCCCTCAACTCACTTGAATTCTGGGTTTGTTTATGGAAGCTGGGATGAAACTCAGTAAGTAAACAACAAGCAGATTAGAGACAGCCTTGCCACATGCCTCAAAATAATTCTTCCAATATTTTGTGGAAGGTTTTTTTTTTAAAGTAAGGCTGTACATGATTGATGAAAAATCTCTCTAGACCCAAAACTAGCATTGGTTCTCATGGCCATAGCACTGGTGAAAGTTAGGCAGAGCACCTTCGGCTAGTGATCTTTTAATCTCTAACTAGGCTTTGTTGATCACTGTGTTTAAAACCTCGGCAGCCACCAGAGGCTTCACTGCACTCGAGCGCTGTGTTTACTACTGCTGGAACTGAATCAGTGGTAGGATGGTGGGATAGTTTAGCAAAAATACCTAGCATAAACATGGTCTTAGCATGCATTGCTGTCAGCACTCTGTTTTGCAATCTGGAGAGCTCATACGTGAACGTTAGGGAAGGAAATGAAGCTCTGGAGATACCTATTTCCCCCTTTTTTGTTTCATTACATTCTCTAACCTTCCTCTCTAAAATAGGAAATGTCTTTGTGTTGCTTGTTTATGGTGTTAAGTGAAGGGATTCAGCCTGTCTCAGAAAACATTATCATGTGGGCAGCCTCAAAGCTGGAGAATAGATCAGTGAGGTCAGGGAAACCTATACTGTCAAAAGATAGAACTGAGGTCTGGAATTGCTTTATTATTGCCTGGCAGTCACCCCCTCATCCCGGACTGACTCTGAAACAGCCCTACAGAGTATAGCTAAGATAGTGGTCCCAGCTTCTAGGATGGCAGAGCAAAAGGAAGAATCAATGCCATTATCACAATTATAGGTGCTGGAAAGTAAACTATAATCACCCACATGGTGCAGAACCTGCCACCTGTCATTTCACCGACCATTTCATCTGGGCATGTCTACACCACAAGCGGGAGATGTGATTGCAGCACATGTAGACACACAGCATGAATGACAATAGCAACACCAGCACAGACCCAAGGTGGGCCAGGTTAGCTCATCAGCTCCAGTGCTGCCACAGCTTCACTGCTATTAATCTTCTAGCTAGCCAGGATATAGCTTGTGGATGTCTACATGTGTGGAAAAAATCACACCACACACCCGCAGCGCGGGCATACTCTGTGCTCTGCTAACTTTCCAGGCTCACAGGATGGGGAGGTGGAGACCAGGACAGATAGTAGTTTGGCAACTACTTCCTGAACAATTAGAAGTACTTTAGTGAAATGGAATAAGGCTTCTGCAGTTATAACTGGCCCCGTTGCTCAGTCGCCACCTGAGGGACATAAACCGCCACAGTGTGGTTCTGTCGTTAGTTAAGACTGTAACCCCACTACTCAGAGCTGGGTAGAAGCACTGATTCATTCTCCCCTACAATGAATTTACATTAATTTTCCAGCATATGTTTCCTGGAAGATGGCCATAGGAGTAGATTATTGTTTCAAGTACTGGGGTCTTTTCAACCCAGCTGGATACAAGTGGGCACAAAAATTGGCTATAACAAGAGCCTGGCTTAGTTTTATTGTCCATATTTGTGAGCTGGAGCCCCAGTCATGCTCTCTTGTAAAGTGCTACATTTTTCATACATGTTATTTACATCAGGCTGTACAACAGGCAGCATGAGGTAACCGGTGAATTAGTGATTTTCCCTCTCGGCAAAATGGTGAGAACATAGTTTGGGAGGTGCCTCTGTGACAGCTGCACCCATGGTTCTAAGCGATCTCAGCTCTTTCCGAAAGAAATGTAACATTTTGTAAAGCTTGCCATAGCTCCCCGTGCAACTCAAAACAGAGAAATTTGCCAGAATTAGCAGCAACTGAAAACCATCACTAAGCGTGTCTTGTTGTGTATGAATGCTTAATATGTGCGTCATGTCTGGGGGCAAGATGACACTGTGTATGACCTACAGCTCTCTTGTCCCATGCTCAACATGGGAAGAGCTCCAGATTCTGATACCAGCGGCTCATACCATTAGGCCAACAGCAGCACTAGCTTTTGAAGTAGCTTCCTGGATGGGAAGAATAAATAAGGACAATAATAATTGAGATAGGAGGAGACAAATTAAAAATGATGGTCTGAAGATTACAAGGGATGGACTATCCAATGTGTGTGGGTGGTGGTGGTATGGATATAACTCTTATCTGCCACAAACAGAGGTACATGCACTTGCCCACAGGAGAGGGAGAATCTAGAAGGATTAGCAAAAACATTAAACAAACAACTTGGTAAAACACAGTGGCTGCGTGTAGACTGGCATGATTTTCCGTAAATACTTTTAACAGAAAAGCATTTGCGGAAAAGAGCATCTAGATTGGCATGGATGCTTTTGCGCAAAAGCATCCGTGGCCAATCTAGACGCGCTTTTGCGCAAAAAAGCCCCGATCGCCATTTTCGCGATCAGGGCTTTTTTGCGCAAAACACATCAGAGCTGTCTACACTGGACTTTTTGCACAAAAGCTTTTGCGCAAAAGGACTTTTGCCCGAATGGGAGCAGCATAGTATTTTCGCAAGAAGCACTGATTTCTTACATGAGATCGTCAGTGTTCTTGCGGAAATTCAAGAACACTTACAAGACATCGTCAGTGTAGACAGCTGGCAAGTTTTTCTGCAAAAGCAGACGTTTTTGCGGAAAAACTTGCCAGTCTAGACACAGCCAGTGTGTCACTGTGAGTGGCTAACAGTAAAACTCATCGACACACTCATAAAATAAAGTAAGCTGGGTAATGAGGTTGTCATCAGGGATAGATAAACACCTATTCAAACCAGGTCCCTGATCCTGCTTAGTCTTTGCAGGATTATGTCCCAGGTTAGTACCTCTCTGCTGGAAAGTGCACACCTTATGAAACAATAGGTGCCTTTAGAGGTATGTGTTGATCTAAACCAAGTGCTATGTGTATGAAATAGCCAGAATGGTTAATTCCCTTCTGAGATATTTTAGATCTTAATTATTTGCACTTGCACTGAAGAATCAAATACTTTTATGAATCAGTTAATATCAGTTGGCATTTCTGTACACAGCATAAGAACCTCTTAAAATGTTTTTACTGGCACATAAATTAAAATAAACTCTTTATTCCCAAGCAACAGATTACAAAATCAAAGATAACTACAAAATGTCTTTATTGAAAAAAGCAGATTATGACATCTAAGGTTAAATGAAACTTCTGACTTTTAATATTAAATAACTTAGGATGATAGCAAGTAGCTTCTTCTTTAGATAAATAAATCTACATTTCCCAATCTTTTTTCTTCAACAATCAAGGGAATCAAACACTGAAACATAAAAACCACAAGTCATTCTAGGGACTAAAAACAGAGAAGCACATTTAGAAGTTTTACAAGGATATATACAAAAATAGTTAAACTAATGTATATTTGCAGCATGTAAACTAGTTACATGATATACAAACAGGGAATTTATATATCTCCTACAAAATAAAAATCAATGTTGGTCCAAGTTCTTGGAAGAAAACTATATTCTTTTAAAGAAAATGAAAATATTCTCAAAGGAAAACTTAATTTAAGTCAAATTATATACTCTAGTTATGGCATTAGTTGCATGATGAATCATAAACTTTTAAACTTTCCTTGAAACACAAGAAAGCAGCTTTTGTGTGCCTCCTTTAGAGCTTTGGTTTACTTAACTGTTCTGGAATTTCTTGTCTTAAAGAGCTCTCCCATCCATACTTTACTTTTGAAGCCCCACTTTACAAAATATACAAAAATCCCTTTTTTTTGAAAGCTCAGTTATCTGAGATTCCCCCTTCTTCTCCCAAATCATCATTTTGGTCTTTTCTTTGGAACGTATTTTCCAGTGCACTAGGGACTCTGTGAATCTCCTAAAATGGCCACATCCTTTTGGGACACTGGAGAAGTTTTCCACAAAAATGAAATAAATATGAAAGGTTTATTCCTGAGTTCTCATGATGCAAATGAGAACAAGTTATAAAATGCTGTAACTTGATGGAAATATTCTGAAAGTACAGAATACAGAAAAGATTTCCAATAAATAATTATGTTGTAAAACAATACTGGGAAGTTTACATCTGTGTTGAACTGACTGATATAATACTCCCTAAGCAAAGCATTAGATGCTTTCGTTTATACAATTCCCTAGACAGGAGGTAAAAAAGCACAGGAACTGTCATTAATACTAAATTGTACAGCATGTCACTTCAGATTTGCTTATAGCTTTCCCCTTATTCTTTCTTATTAATAATAATAATTAATAATTTAATTATACCAATTATATTCCAGCTCTATTATTAATGGTGTAAAAACCAGCTGATCTGAACACGAGCTTTCTGTAGCTTAAAAGCTTATCTCTTTCACCTGCAAAAATTGCTCCAATAAAAGATATTGCCTCTCTCACTTTCTCTCTCTCTCTCTCGCTGTAATTTACAGTGTTTTAATAGAATGCCCCTGCCTATAGAAAATACTGGAAGAACAACTGCTGCTTTCTGGTTTTAAACAAACTGCTCTTTCTATATTGAAACATAATTTTTCAACATTTTACCATGAAGATACTTAACACATATTGGTGTTGAGTAGAACTACTAGAAAGAACTGAAAAATTAAAATGTGAAAATCAGTATTATTCTGTTCTAAAGAATGAAAGTTTTCAAAGAAGTATTGTATGTACATGTTAGCTAGTGCTGTCCACTGAAAAGCAATGCAGGAGTGAAAAGTTACAAACTTGCCACTAAAACAGACCACACACTAGCTAATATATTGGCTGAAGATGGCCTAAATTACTTAGTTTGGTTTCTTTCATCGCTGTTTTCTATGGTTCTGTGAAGTTCTAGCTCCCAGTCTCCTGAAGCAAATGCACTTTTCAGTAGAAAGCACTGTTCTGGGTTGGCTTGCTTATGTGAACAGACCCAAATTTTCTATATGTTTGTTTTTCTAGATGTGGGGTTTTTATACATATATTTTAACAGTAACACATGCTAGTAAAATGCCTTCAAGCAAAGAATGGTCCAAAACTGTCTAATGAAATAGAAAAGTATTATACTGTGACTAATACAGAATATTTACCTCTCGAAGCTTTGACATCCTCAGTTTGGTATTTTCAATAATAGGCAAATTCCTTGAGTTACTTCAGTTAAAGTCAGATGTGTCAGAAGGACAGTTTTTATCTTTTACAGCTTAGATTTCAGGAATGAGAGGCCCAAGCATGTATTTTCAAGTCATTTTGTATGTGCAATCCTAGTTACTATGCACACAAAGGTGTACAAATAAATGAACAAAGCTGTTCTCATTTTCCAGAAAATCAGAATTATTGTGTCAACCACTATAGGAAGAGTTTACTAGTAGCATTAGCAGTGCTCCCAAACATGGATTTCACCTTAATTAAACCAGATATTAATTATAAAATGACTGGTTAAAGGCACATTGGACTTACTGAGGAGCATTCAGGTGGGTAGATTAATCTTTGCCAATTAGATAATTCAGCAGCAGTTTCTGAACTGTTGCATTCACCTCTTGCTATCACCAAATAATGTATTTTTTCTACCATTAAGATATTTTGGAATATCAAAAAGCTCTATAAGGGGAATGAGACTCTCATGAGTTAATCCATTGGTGACTCCTTGTGCTTTCCAACCATACCCTGAATTGCCTTATTGTATCAATGGAGTCTTTAGATCAGGGGTGAGGAACCTTTTTTTTGGGGCAGGGCTGCCGACAACATAGAAAACTCAGTCAGAGCCCGCAAAAATAAAAAACCAAACCAAACCAAAAAACCCTCCCACCTCTCTCTGATGTGGCCTCCAACTGAAAAGCAGAAAGCCACTTCCAACATTCCCCTCCTTGCACATCAGAGCCTATGGAGGCCCACCCAGACTACCAGATTTTGTGTGTTCCAGCCCCACGGGAGTCAGTGGGTGTCAGGGGCTGAAACTCCAGCATGGGCTCCCCAATGGTGGATGGAGAGCCCTGAGCCTTGAAGGCTGGATCCAGGCATTCGGTCCCCGGTCTTAGGTTCCCCACCCCTGCTTTAGATACTACACTTCAATGCTGTTGCCAAATAATAACTATTTCATTAATTAGCTTGAGGGAACTCACCTGGTGACAATTCTAAAATTAGTGGGTCAGATTCTCGGGTCATATAAATCTGCATAGCTTCATGACGCCTCTGCAGTTCTGTCAATTTACACATGTTGAGACTCTGGCCTGATATTTTCACTTAATTCAGTCAAAGAATTTTGTCAGTTAAATACATGTAAGGAAGGGAGTGATGGTCATATTTCAAGCTATAAAATAATTTTAGGAGAGCATAGATCAATTCTCATGAGAATACATGGAACTTATCCGTTATTTAAACATACAGATGTGTGGTTTGTATGTAAATCAATGCACAGCAGAAAACAAGTATTAAAAAAGATTAATCTAACTTCCTATATGGAAGATATATATTGCCCCAGAGTTCTGAGGTTATTGTAAAAACGTATTCAAAAGATGAAAGTGTGTACATTCTATGTACATCTAATACTTGTTATAAAATACCAATTTCTGTTTCAGTTGTTTGAACCTCTAAATTATTATTTTTGCTAACTCATGCTTGGTTTTCAAAGATGATCACTACAGTAATTCAAGATTACATCTGGTAAAGAACGCATTAAACTGAACAAATTATAATTTTTTAAATTGGGCAGTGGTTTGTGACAAATGGCAAAGAAGTTTGTGACAAATGAAGTCTTGTATAAAACAAGTAGATAAAGACATAAAAGTGTCCCCTTGCATAGCCAAAAGGGCAGCAAAACCTAGTTACAAAAACAGGTTTCAAAGATGGATTGCTTAGTAAGTGCCAGATCACCAGAGGAATGACAAATGCTTTTAAAGCCGTCGATAGTTTCATGTCACTAGAAGCTACAAAAAAAAAAAAAAAAAAAACCACCAAAACAAAAAAAACAAACAAACAAAAAAAAACAACCAAGCATGTAAGTGGCAAGTTATGATGAAGAGACAGAACCTTCTTCACAAGCAATAATCCTCTATGAAAAAATCTTAATTTTTCAAATGGACACATTCTTCTGTAATGTACTTCCAATAGAAGACACCTGCCATGTTTCTGCAGCAGGCTAAATACTCTGTTGGAACACTGATACCAAGTACACTGGCTTGAAGTTTTTCATAGCCATCAATACCATAATTGACCCAAGTTTGAAGAGCTTCATTACTAAAAATATATTTACTTTGCTTCCTATTGACAACTGCTGGGAATCTAAATATTCCAGAAATGTGAGAACGTTTACACTCTAAGACCAGGATACAATGGGACTAGCTAAAAAGTGAGCATTTATCTTATCACACTTGCAGTGATGTGTATGTCAGGGTATGTCTACACTACCCTCCTAGTTCGAACTAGGAGGGTAATGTAGGCATACCGCACTTGCAAATGAAGCCCGGGATTTGAATTTCCCGGGCTTCATTTGCATAAACTGGGCGCCGCCATTTTTAAACCCTGCTCGTTCGAACCCCACGCGGCACGAACTAGCAGGTTCGAACGAGCAGGGATTTAAAAATGGCGGCCCAGTTTATGCAAATGAAGCCCAGGAAATTCAAATCCCGGGCTTCATTTGCAAGTGCGGTATGCCTACATTACCCCACTAGTTCAAACTAGCGGGGTAGTGTAGACATACCCTCACTGACTTTGGGGGATTAATTCTACACTCCTTGCTCAGGTAAAACTCCCACGGGAGTGAAGCAAACAAGGCGTGGAGAACAGAGACTTCCGTATGACCGTATTGAGAAATGCTGCTTACAGTTTGAATGGTGCATACTTTTTTCAAGTGGTCTCAGTGACAACGCTGAAGGTAAATGGAAACACGTACAGGATTTTAAAAAATAAATAACTTAGCTGGTTTAGAGGGTTATTAGAGGAATTTCATCTTTAAAAGCTAGAAAGTCATTTTTAAGTCTTCCATCTTCTCTTTCTAACGTTCATCCCTATAGAAAGTTTCTTTCAGAGTTCTGTAACGTGCATTGGGTAGCTTGGAGGTGGATGGGGTGGCACTTTGATATTGAGGCGTCTAATATGGCAGCCATGACAGAGTAGGTGGCCCTCTAAAGGATAGCAACGATGGCCTTCTTCATCATTGAGCTGGAGCCCACAGTCCTAAGAGAAACAAATGCACATCCCAAAAGTTAGCTAGAGACTATTTCATTTCAATAAAATATCAATCAGACTTTGACGCTTCTCAGCTGTCTCTTGTCATCTCTTTCATGTTAACTGCAGCACTCTTGGAACTATTTGCAGATGTACACTGACTATAATGTACATAATTAAGAGAGCGAGGTAGTAAAATCCAAGGGAATGTGAAATTTATGCAGTGTGTGGCATATCTTCCCTGGTTGACTCCTGCATTTATTATATTCAGTCCACCTAGATTCAGCCGTGACAAATATCAGATTAATCACATGGTAATGCTGTACACATGGACATCTTAAATGTGGTGCTAGTTAGAAAAAGCTGAAAGAAGTTGAACTTGGAGTGAAGAAGAGCAGAAATAGATGGAGAATCAGAAGAGAGCAGAGTAGAAAGAAAACTTCTTTCAGATGGAAGATAGGAGGCCAAATGTGGTGTTCTGGTTGAGACCGATCTGAGGCAAGTGACCAAGTTCAGTAGGTGTCAGGGCTCGTGTTTCAGTTCAGCCCTCTTGCTAAGTAGGTCTCTTTTCTTTCTACTGTACAGTTATCAGATTAAACTTAGATTAGATCAAATAAATCTGCCATATTTTAAAAGCTGTTCTTTTTAAAAAGTAGACTACTTCTCTCCATTGGAATTCTAATCAACTTGCACAAATTGGGGGGAGAGTGTCTGGGACTTATGATGTACTCTTTATGCAGCAATACAAATAATTTCACCCAACAGTGAAAAGAGCAGAGTCACAGAGGAAAAAAATAACCCAAGCAAAACTTTACATATGGGTCTTAACAAAGATGCTAACTATCTCACCCATTACAAAGATACCTTCCCCAATTATCACCCCTAATGTCATTACCTCACAGACACTAACCTTCCCCCCTCAACTCCCCTCTGTTCTAAAATCTGTTTTGTCAATTTTATATGTGTTCACTTTTTTTTTCTTGTATCACTTTGGTATATATGGTCGTGCCAATTTTCTTCCACAAACTGATCTGAGGAAGTGGGTCTGGCCCACAAAAGCTCATCACCTAATAAACCAGCTTGTTAGTCTTTAAAGTGCTGCATAGTCCTGTCTTTTGTTTCACCAAGCAAATCAGGAATCTTCCTTGGTGAAAACTGTATGTGCTGCAGCAAGGAAGTGCTTGCTTTCAAAGCAACCTTATTATTTACTCAAGTCAGCTGAGGTCATACAGACCATAGCGATTTTACATTTGGATTCCAGGATTTGGAAAGAAAAAGTGGGGAGTACTTAGAAATTCTGGCTTCTAAGCAATCCTGACAAAGTTGGAGAGAGAAAGCTGGCGTTGCATAGAACTAGATACTTTTCAGTGCTCCTAACCTCATATATTTAAGGAAAGTGATGTTACCTTCCATCACTTAAATTACAATTCTCATATCTGATCAAATGTCGACAGTTTGATTATAAGAAAGAATAAGATATTAAAATGTACTTTCAGACAATGCAGGAACACTTTATAAAAGTTTAGAGACTTTTTATTACTTAGATATTTCAGACAATTCAATAAAATATATTAATTTTATATTTCTTAACTGCAGTTTAAGAGAGCTCCCTGGTAAAGGTAGAAGTTCATTGCTGGAAATCTTGTTAGTGTTGGGTGTTTTTTGTTTTTTTGTGCCACATGTTGGTAAATTAAATAAGGAAATAGAGGAAACAGGAAGGAACGTGCCCAATTATTTTTGGACCATCAGCCTCAGAGCTTCAATTAGAATCATGACAGACTAGATAGCAGGCTCATAAAAGTGAACAGAATGGCAGACTTGATGAGGGGGGAGGTCTGAGAATGAAATAAACCATGAGTGAAATATACGAGTTTGAGCTTAGGCCTGTTAATTGCTAGCCAAGCACTGTATCGGATTGCAGCCATGCCAGCAGGCGTGCTACCCACTGGCAATGCTCTGTTAGTTCTGTCCCTTGTTTAGAGCTTTAATGACTTGGGATTCACTAAAAAAAAAATGTCAAATGCTAACAACATGCCCGGCCCCCCATGTTTTTTCCCCTTCCCTCTTGCGTATGCACATACAATGTTGCTCTGAACTCTGTCCACTTAATGAATTTCAGTTTTAAAAGGGGCCCTACTGATTTACAAACTGCTGTCTGATTGGCAACACAGACACTATGAAAATTCCTTTTACATGGCCCATTCTTGAATGAGCTTTGAATTCCTGCTGAGTGATAAGACTTTCCAAAGGGACCAGTGTGTTTGGGTGTCCAACATATGACCTCTGAATGGGTTTTAAGGACCAGGTGCACAGCCCTTTGGGAAGCCAACCACCTTTAAGGTCTCTCAACCCGATCTCCAAAAATGAATGACTCCAAAATGAAGAGTGACTGTTGGAAACCTTCACAGATGCAATATACTATTTTAATGGCCCCATTTTCAAAGGAGCCTGAGTCCAGCCTGTAAAATGAAGCCCACAGCTTTTCCTCTCCAATATTTGTGCAAGCATGCCCACATCAGGTATATGTCTCACTACTCTAGGTATGCAGATAATGCAGTTAGCCATTTTGGGTGGAAGCACGGAGGATGATTTGCTTGAAACTGGAGAGAGAATGGTAAACTGAATAATGAAACAGAACTGACAATAAATCCTCACTGGGACGTTCTAATATAAAGTCAACAGGCTGGAGGAGAAGGGAAGGAGAAAAGCTGCCATCTTTTCTCAGGTGAATCCTCAGGAAGCGTTAGAAATTTTAACAGAAATGGACGCTGGCTTGCCCACCTGAAAGCACCAGCTGGGGCAGACAGATTCACATGAATTCTGGAATTCCCATCTTAGCTTCCACCACCCCATTTGAAAAACTGTCTTTAACAAACACCCCTGAAGAACTCTTGCCTTCCTCTCTCTCTTCTGCCTCCCTGCTCTCAGTGCCAAGGCCATGCCAGCAGAGAGATGGCTAGAATTACTCACTTTGGTCCACACCGCCATCTAACGCTCAGCTTGTAATTCACTGCTAGAGTCAAAGGAACGTAAGAACATGAGAACAGCCATACTGGGTCAGACCAAAGGTCCATCCAGCCCAGTATCCTGTCTGCCAACAGTGGCCAATACCAGATGCCCCAGAGGGAGGGAACACAACAGGTAATTCTCACGTGATCCCTCCCGTCACGCATCTCCAGAGAAACAGAGGTTAGGGACACCGTTCCTTTGCATCCTGGCTAATAGCCATTGATGGACCTAACCTCCACGAATCTATCTAGCTCTTTTTGAACCCTGTTAAAGTCCTAGTCTTCACGACATCCTCCAGCAAATAGTTCCACAGGTTGACTGTGCGCTGAGTGAAGAAAAACTTCCTTTTCTTTGTTTTAAACCTGCTGTCTATTAATTTCATTTGGTGACCCCTACTTCTTATATTGTGGGAATAAGCAAATAACTTTTCCTTATTCACTTTTTCCACACCAGTCATGATTTTATAGACCTCTATCATATCCCCCGCTTAGTCTCCTCTTTTCAAAGCTGAAAAGTCCAAGTCCTTTTAATCCTCTTCATATGGGACCTGTTCCAAACCCCTAATCATGTTTGTTGTCCTTTTCTGAACCTTTTCCAATGCCAATGTATTTTTTTTGAGATGAGGTGACAACATCTGTATGCAGTATTCAAGATGTGGGTCTACCATGGTTTTATATAGAGGCAATAACATATTTTCTGTCTTATTCTCTCTCTCTTTTTAAATGATTCCTAACATTCTGTTTACTTTTTTGACTGCCATTGAACACAGGGGATATGTCTACACTACAGAGTTTTGTCAGAAAAACGGCTGTTTTTCTGACAAAACCTGTTACATCCATACAGCAATCATGATCTTACAAGAGTAAATTGAAAGAACAGAGGGGTTTTTCTGGAGTTGGTAATCCTTATTCTACGAGGAAGAAGTGGTCTTTCGGAAAAAGGCGTGTGTGGATGGGAAAGAGAGAGTTCTCTCGAAAGAAGAGGAAAAACCACAGGTGTCCTGGTGGCCACTCTGTCCATAGTAATCAGAGCTTAAATGCGAGATAGCGTCCATTCAGTGTGGATGCTATCTTTTTAAAAAGGAGATCGCTTTTTCGATGTGCTTCTCTGTGTGGACGCTCTCTTTCGGAAGTAGTTTTTTCAGAAGCTCTCTTCCAAAAAAAGGGTCTTCCAAAAGAAGCCTGCAATCTAGACAGCCTGAGTGGATGTTTTCTGAGAACTATCCACAATGACTCAAAGATCTCTCTCTTGAGTAGTTGTAGCCAAATTAGTCCCCATCATAATGTATGTATAGTTGGGATTATTTTTTCCAATGTGCATTACTTTAAATTTATCAACATTAAATTTCATTTGCCATTTTGTTGCCCAATCACTTAGTTTGGCGAGATCTTTTTGAAGCTCTTCACAGTCTGCTTTGGTCTTTGATCTTGCCTTGATCCTGCTGAGTGGTAGAGGTGCTGCAGGCTTACCTCACAGTGATAACATTCCACGTGGTAATCTCTGTCCATTGATACCACTCGAATGGTCTCCTCAGAGCCCTGGTTTGGAAAACGAGAGAAAAACCAGACCAGGAATGTAAGTGACATTTTGTCAATTTGCTGTGCAGAGTACGAGCAATGCTGCATTTTCACTGTGTGGGGATCTCTCTTTTCTTCATTCATCTACTAGAACGAGCAGATGGCACTGGCACTGGCAAGCATCATGTGTCCTCACTCTGTGAAATCCTGTACCTGTTGCTTCCTGTTTGAACAATACCCTTATTCTGGTAAGGTGGGTATCCTGGATCTCTAAGAGCCCCTTGTTTAGACATCGGCTGTAGATGCCCAGCCCCTTTTCAAGTCAGCGGCAGCTATGTAGGTCTATTCAAAGACCCGAATATGGCACAGGATTCATAAGTTACTAGGACTCTCCCTGAAAGTGAACCATTTAGGATTTGGAATAAATGCCCACCTAACACTACTATTTATTAAGCTGTTTGGGCTTGACTTTCCACTAACAGTTGCACACACACTACTAGCATGTGTGCCCACCAGCTAGAGATTTGCATATTCAGATGGCACAGACTCATACTCATAGACTTTAAGGTCAGAAGGGACTATTATGATCATCTAGTCTGACCCCCTGCACAGTGCAGGCCACAGAATCTCGCCCACCCCTCTTAGAATAATCCTCTCACCTATGTCTCAGATATTGAAGCCTTCAAATACTTTGAAGGCCCCAACATGCAGAGAGTCCTTCAGCTGTGATCTGTGCCCAATGCTACAGAGGAAGGCGAAAAACCTCCAGGGCCTCTGCCAATCTACCCTGGAGGAAAATTCCTTCCTGACCCCAAATATGGCGATCAGCTAAACCCTGAGCATGTGGGCAAGACTCACCAGCCAGACACCCAGAAAGTTCTCTATAATGAATGGTCAATTAGTTACCAAGATCATGTTATTTCATCCAACCATCCCCTTATCATAGAATCATAGAACTGGAAGAGACCTCAGAAGGTTGTCAAGTCCAGCCCTCCGCTCTAGGCAGGACCAATCCCATCTAAATCAACCCGGCCAGGGCTTTGTCAAGCCGAGACTTAAACACCTCTAGGGATGGAGACTCCACTACTTCCCTAGGTAACCCATTCCAATGCTTCACTACCCTCCTAGTAAAATAGTTTTTCCTAATATCCAATCTGGACCTCTCCCACCACAACTTGAGACCATTGCTCCTTGTTCTGCCATCTGTCACTACTGAGAACAGCCTCTCTCCATCCTCTTTGGAACCTCCCTTCAGGAAGTTGAAGGCTGCTATCAAGTCCCCCCTCACTCTTCGCTTCTGCAGACTAAACAGACCCAAGTCCCTCAGCCTCTCCTCATAAGTCACATGCTCCAGACCCCTAATCATTTTGGTTGCCCTCCGCTGGACCCTCTCCACCAATGCATCCACATCCTTTTTGTAGTGGGGGGCCCAGAACTGGACACAGTACTCCAGATGTGGCCTCACCAAAGCCGAATAAAGGGGAATAATGACATCTCTGGATCTGCTGGCAATGCTCCTCTTAATGCATCCTATTAGCTGTGAGTGGGGGCAATACCCTGGCTCATGGTGGCACATGCATTAGTGCACGTAAGAAGCATATGTGCATTCATGACTTAAACCCAGACCCTGTAAAGCAGCACGTACGTCACAGGCAACTTCACTGACTCCTTTTTTGAGTCACTGAGACTGGATCTTGTTTAAAATTTTGCCTTGAATTGTTTCCAGGTCCAGGTGTGCTTAGAACATCAGATGTGACGCAGGCTGTATCAGAGAGGAGCGGCAGGCAAGTCATTACCTGACCTGCCAGACGTGAACTAACACATACGCACTCCTTGGGAAAGAGCATATAATGTACTTAAAAGAGGTTTGCTGCAAGTCTTGTTAACTGCCAGCTAAGTGAGAGGAGGAGGTAGAATGGGCCAAGCTTTTAGGGAAAGGATTATTCTGTAACATGCAAAATACTGGGAAGTAGATGAGAATAAAGAGTGTGTGTAATCTGGGCATGCTATCACAGGCTCCTCTTTAGAAACATTTCAAGTATGAGAGGTGCCAGGGAGGCTGTGGAATCTCCATCACTGGGGATATTTAAGAGCAGGTTGGACAGAAATCTATCAAGGATGATATAGGCAGTGCTTGGTCCTGCCATGAGGGCAGGTGACTGGACTTGATGATCTGTCGAGGTCCCTTCCAGTTCTAATATTTTATGATTCTATGATCTCACTGAAGCAGTATGGGCAAGATTGTGGCTTATACCTTCATCCCTGATGTGCACTGAAAGTAGATTAGAAATGTAGTATGTCACATTCCCCTTTGGGCATGGCGGATACAGACACAATAGCTTACAGGATACAGGCACAATGGCTTATAGGATACACATCATGTGGCCAGAACAATAGTCTGGAAATATGGAATGTGCACTAGAAAGTCTGTGTGTAGAGGGGAGAATTGTCAGGCCCTTGACTATAACCTTGATCTGACTAGTCACTGCCCCTTGGAAGAGAGAGTGCTGCTGATTCTGGGCCATTTTCACGTCACTATCAGCAGAGTATAAATTAATGTCAGACACAGACAGGAGAATAACAAGGTATATGGGTGAACAGATCTTCTCTTCATGTACAATGTCTTTCTGTGCCAAAGTGCCACTTCCAGCTAAGATAAATAGGTAAGTAGGGAATTCCAAAGTATTCAACCATTTGGTCAAAGACAATTTAAAGAAATCTGAACTTTGGCTTTGCTCAGTTCAGTTCTACTGTTATTGGCTTGAGTTTGCTACCTATTTTCATGTTGCATAGTATGCTCCTGCAAAGTTTTTCCGTTAAAAGCATTTGTGGAAAAGAGCGTCTAGATCGGCATGGACGCTTTTGCTGTGCCAATCTAGATGCGGTTTTGCGCAAGAAAGCCCGATCGCCATTTTCGCCATCGGGGCTTTTTTGCACAAAACAGTTTTTAGCTGTCTACACTGACCCTCTTGCGCAAATACATTTGCGCAAGAGGGCTTTTTCCAGAACGGGAGCAGCATAGTATTTGCGCAAGAACACTGACAATCTTACAGTAGATCATCAGTGTTCTTGCACAAATTCAAGTGGCCAGTGTAGACAGCTGGCAAGTTTTTCCGCAAAAGCACCTGCTTTTGTGGAAAAACTTGCCAGTCTAGACGAAGCCCAACTGCTTTCAAAGAGTTACAGCTGCAATGTACTGAACATCCCCAATTCCCATGGATTTCCATGGAGTTTGGGGAACCAAGGACTTCTTGGAAGGTAGCCTGAAGAATTATCCGGCATGTAACAGCTGGCTGGGAGACCTAAAACAAATTACTTGTGTGTGCTTAACTTTGGAAAAGAAGGCCCTTGTTAAGTAAACAGCACATGTTAGTGGGCTTATTGAAAATATGTCAAGTCCCAGAACTCCTCGCTTCGCATGGTTTGAGAAGACATTTTTCCTACAGTTAATTTGCATCATCACAGCTCTGTGTAGCAGGCTGAAACTGATACAAAGTCTGTGATATCCATCACATAAACAGTAATCATAATCCATCCTGAAAATCAATTTCATGTTCAGCCCCTATTAGTGCTGCTTGTCCCTGTCTTCCTCACAAGGTTGAATAGGTTTGGTTCTGGATTTCTGGTTTCCATTCACTGGAGACAATCCCAAAGTTTGGTGGGGTTTGTAACCAGCGTTTTGCTTCAGATCCATCTCTAATACGCAGTTCCTCAGCTCTGCCTCTAACATGGTAGCCAGCTGTGTGAAGCACTTTCATCTGTGTCAATGTTACATGGCTGAAGCCACGTGCTCTTTGAACAGGGTAAATGTTACCATCAATTTCACTCCCCTACTTGGAGCCTGGGTATCTTTTAACAGCTCACATCAGATTTAGCAAAGCGCACTTCTTGAATGAATGGAGAGTTGAGAGATTCTAAAAATAAACAGTCCATTCTCAGTTCTCTAGTCGGGGCTTTGAATTAAATCAGCTAGACAGCAACATTAGTTAATACCTCTGAAGTACCCTTGATATATAAAGTGGTCTGGTGCATAGTTGCTATACTAGAATGATTACAACCAGGGGCAGATGACTGTTTTGCGGGGCCCCCCCTTTGCCACGGCGCATGCGCCGTGACGCCTTGCGCATGCGCAGTGGCACCATGGCACATGCGCGGGGCTTTTTTAAGTGTGGGGCCCGAGGCGGCCGCCCCGTTCGCCCTGCCCTATATCCGACCCTGATTACAACCATTGGAACTGAATAAGAATTGTATTATTGCTGAGCTGAGTTTAATTTTGCATTAGATAAGCAGTTCATTCTAGGTTGAAGGAAGGCTCTTGAATAGCCAACGTGTTTATTTCTTACTGGGTCTGAACAGATCTTTGAACAATGTCCATACGTGCGCATGCGCATGCGCAAGCGCACGCACACACACATACACACACACACTTCATACCTGTGCTGGTAGAATTGGCTGGTTACAGGAAGCACATTTTGGTGCAAAAACACTAAGATTCAAGAAGAGAAAATTTTCAAATTAGATTTAAAAAACTTAGAACCTTGAAAGCATTTCAACCAGAGCTTCTTTTTTAGAGATGGGCTTTAACTGCAATATATGGTTTAGATCAGGAATTCAAACTCTGCTAAAATTTGGATCAGGGAAAGAGACTCATTCAAGCCTCTCTCTAAATCTTGCATCTCTTTCTATGTCAGATCTCTCTAACATCCACATATATTTCAACAAATACCTTCCCCCTTCTGCATTGACTACTGTATCCAATGCTTTTATTAATAACTTCCATGCACATTTCCTGCATGAACCTGTACAGAGAAGTGTTTCTTGACTTGGGGCTTATGATCAGCAGTATCAGGGTAGCACTACCATCCTGCCCTCTTGATACTGTTAAATGAGAGGGGAATGGGTACCAGGTAATGGGGGAAAGTTCCAGGAGGCTTTCAGTATGGAAAAGGAGAGAGAGAGGGACTACATAGTGAAGATGACTCTAGGACAGGGGCTTGAACAGCTTTCCTATATGGTTACAGCCCTAACACCTGTGCACAGAAACAGTGGTAGGGACTTCAAGACTACAATTGGTTTTTGGAGTTTTTGGGGATGAGGATGAGGAAATCCGCTGACACTCAGCTGCTCAAACATTCTCATCTACTGCTGTGCTCTAATGCAGTTGTGCTAATATTCACTCCACTCCTGGGCTTGGCTGGATTGGAGAGGATCTGGAGTCCTGCCGACTTCAGTATGATTCCTCTTGGGCACAGGGCTTTGCATATGCAGATCCCATTGCATGATGTGGCCCATGGGTTGTGGGATAGCGGTGACAGCCCCTAAGAGTTGTCATCTGGATGACAAACAATTCTAACCCCAACTGGAATATTACAAACCATTTTACCCCATTATTCCCCATGATTAATAGTGCTAGGCTCTGCCAGGAACAGAGGATTTACCTGTGTGCAAACACAGAGCCCTACGAGTTCATGAGCAACCTCAACAGCCCCTCAGGAGAGGATTCATGTGTAAAGCCTGATTCTTCATTACTGCTCTGGCAGCACAGAGTGACCTTTCAGTAGATGTAAGTGTAAGTGACTCTTTATGCTGTCAGAGGGGTGTAAATGGGCCTTAGGATGAACAGGAGTAAGACTCCATTCCTGATTTGTAAAGGTATTTAGGCACCTAACACCCACTGAAATCCGTGTCTATTGCAAAGATGATTCAATATGAACAACTTTTCAAAAGCAGTCAATGGATCTGGGTTCTTACGTGTGATAGTCTTTGACACAGTAAATATTGTTCTCCACGTCCACAGTGAAGGGCACTCCATCCAAACATTCGTTACATACCACGCAGCGGAAGCAGCCAGGATGGTACGACTTTCCAAGAGCCTGTAAGATCTTAAGAAGAGCCAGACAACAAAATGAACCAGTGTTTGTTTTTCAGAGAACATTCACTGTGCAGCCGCATTTCTAAGTTTTAATCACGGCATGCACCTCAGGAAGAAATACCGACTTTGTGGCTTCACCAGCAAAGGGCCTGTTCCAAAGCCCATAGTCTAAATTTCAGTGGGTTTTGCACCAGTGCCTTGGTGGTGACAGGGGACTATAAAAACTGGGAGTACAATGGGCAAGTCAGTTCACCTTTTGCCAGGGGGAGGAATGACAACACATAAGGACGTACACCAAAATTCTTCACACACAACAGAAAGCAGAAATGTTTTCAAATGGAGACTGGAAGCCTTTCTGGAAGATATTTTAGCCAAATAAAAGTTACCGGGCTCAATACAGGACAGGGATGAAAAAGGTTAAGGGTGAGGCTTACTGGTTTCAGTTAACCGGAGCCACTCCCCACCTGCCACTGCTCCACCCCTCCACCACAGGGAGGCTGTGCTAAAGGCTTTGCATGGAAGCGCTAGGATTTTTAGTAGTTACATTTTTAACCCGATTTTTACATCCCTAATACAGGAGTGAAATTCAATGGCAGGTGCTATATAAGAAGCCAATCTCAACGGTTCCCTGTAGTCTTAAAATCCCTGATTCTTATGAAAAATGTCAAATTACAACCACATAATTTAAATAATCAAATCCTTCTCAGTTGTCCTAATCCATCAGAAACACAGCCCGCTATCGTCTACGTCACTGTCGGAAAGATAAGGGTTTCTTTTACAGGCTGATCAGTTCTATTTTAATATCAGTTTATATTCACTGACTATCAAAACGGTCACAGGCTTTTGTGACTCTGCTAGTCAGTGTTTCAGCAACTGGCTTCCAGCACAGTCCCCTCGATGGCCCCCTCCAAAAAATCCTTTTGCTGCTGGTGATCTGGCAAATGAAATCATTCCAATGCAGCGTTTGGAACTTCAATGAGGCTGTGCCAGGCATATAGGGTAATGCTGGGAAATCATTTGGTCTCCCACACATAGTACTGTTAGGCAGTTCATACTGGGTTACATTAGTACACATTTTTTGAAGGTGACTGTAATAGCAATTTCAAATAGTATCTGCCAGTAGATTTCCCCCTAGCTCAGTGTGGAGAAGCTAACCAGTTAAAGATATCCCTCCTCACTGAGGTCCTAAAACCCTATGGGTATTTTTAAGAGTAAAGTTCAAATCAACAATCAAATCAATGAAGCTCAGTGCCTAGGAAAAAGGATGTACAGTCCAACTGAGTTTTTTAAAGAACACCCTAGTGTTATCTAGCTGGTGACTGGGTATCAAGTTTAATTTGATCTATAGGTCTGTTATTACTCAGAAACGATTCATTCTCTCTCTGTGTTCCTGTGTTTTATCTCACATGTGTCACCTTGGTATCTGGCTACACAGCTAATAGACCAATTATATTGGTCTGACTCTGCAGAGATTGAGGGCACAGAACTACCACAGAGTCAACTGCAATTCCAGCTATTGAGCAGCTTTAGGTGAGTGCCCAAATCTGTGGAGGTGTCACCAATCTTATTTTCAATATATATTTTCAATATATATTTATATATATTTTTATATATATATATATATTACTCTGTGCAGTGATAAGCAGGATGCCCACTACTTCACAGACACATTACTGGGAGGGCTTGAAGGTATTAGTGGAATAAAACTACTAAACTTCTGGAGCTCACAGCAATATTTCCTTTTGTTGTAGCATGCTTGCTGATGGGAGAAGGCAGGTGATCACAAGCTAAGCTTCCAATGACAGAGCTCCATCAGTTACATGCTATGGATTCTTGCCTGGAATTCTGCAATCAGAAGGACCCTTCTCCTCCTTCACAGCTCTAGAAATCTGCCCTTTCAGTTAAATAAGAGGCCACACAGAATGCCACCACTCTCGTTCCCTCTTACTGCCTCACAGCTAGAGTTGGACCCCTTGTTTCTCCTTGTTCTAAGGATGTTAAATATCGATTAATTTACTAGTCGAGTTATTGATGGAATTTCGATGGGCACTTCCGCATTCCTCTTTTGAAATGTACAAGAGCCCCAGTGGGGGCTCTTGTGCATTTCAAAGTCGGGGCTCTACCCACTTTCAAATGCACAAGAGCCCAAGGGATTTCCCGCTGGCCCCGGTCTGCATGCGGCTTGCTAGTGCCAGCTTTGAAATGTACACGGGTCCTCAGCGGGGGCTCTTGTGCATTTCAAAGCAGCAGCACCCGCATGCAACCCGGGCTCAGCGGGGCACTGATAGTCCCCTGCTGAACCCAGGCTTCATGTGACGCTGCCACTTTGAAATACTGCACAGAGCTGGGGTCAGCTCAGGACTCCCCAGCTGATCCTGGGTTCCGCGCAGCATTTCCACAAAACCCGGGATCAGCTGGTGTTTCAAAGCGGCAGTGCCGCACGGTGCCCTTACTGGGCATCATGCAGTGCTGCTGCTTTGAAGTACCCCGTACTCCCTACCCTTTGCTGCCTCTATTAGATAAAGGCAGCAAAGGGATGGGGGAGCAACTAGTCCTTAACATCCTTACCTTGTTCTTTGCCTTGCTAAGCAACCAGTGTGTTCTTTCTTGTGTCTACAGATGCAGCTATTATTTTTTTCTTCTTTTCTGCAGTATGTTTGTGTTCTACACAGACAAGTTTTCTTTTGGACTTGTTCCCCCACTGAAGAGATCGCCCCAGCTGGGAGTTTTAAAAACTGTGTTTCATGTCCATGACCCTTCGAGCGATGAGCACCAACAGTGCTTTTACTGCCTGGGAGAAACCCTTGTTGTCTCTTTCCTACCCCTACTGGGGGAAGCCAGGGAACTGTCTCCGTAAATTCCAGAAGGAAGAGACCATGTGCCCAAATGCACCAATTTGGTTCCACCAAATGGGGCTGCTGGAACCACCAGAGTGGTGTCCATTGCTTTCAGTGAGCATTTCTCTGACTTCTTTCTGGGCGTTGGCTCTGCCAGTACTGCCACAATGTGACCAGCCCCACTATGAGTATAAGAAGCAGAGACATGAGTACGAATACACTGTCTTCAATATGGACACACTCTACTTACTCCTCCACCCAAATTCATACCCAAGGCAGAGTTCATGTTCCACCTCAACCACAGCACCCACCTCACAGTCTTTTATCCCAAACCCTGCAACTCCAACAGAGCCACAACACTGAACTCTCTCGATGTCTGCCATCCACTGGCCGCACACGGGGACTCCATGCGTCACCCAGACTCCTCACCGCCTCTGCCAAATGCTGCAAGGGCCAAGCCCTCTCCTCACAGCACATCTCCAAATAGATCCCCTGTTGCATTTACGATTTCTATGTTCTCTCCATCATAATTCCATCTCCTGGAGTCACGGTTCTCGCAGATGAGCACAACCTGCCATTCTGGCCAGCCTTGTGGATGTGCCCAAGGCAGGACATTTGCCAAGAAGCTGTGTGGTCCTCTGTCCACACCGTCACCACTCTCTATGCCACGGACGGGCAAAATATGGACCATGGGCTAGATCCAGCTCCCTTAGGATAGATGCTGGGGCCATATGCTTCTAGGACAGTGGTCAGCAACCCGTCAATTGCGATCGACTGGTTGATCGCGAGGCCTCGACCAGTCGATCATGAGGCGTTCGGGCACACCCACCCCCCATTTTCCCCCCACCCCCGAAAAGCCCCACTACCTACCTCTAGTGTAGTGCTGGCTTCCCGTGGGGTGAACGGAAGTTCTGTCTGAAGCCCGCGTCACTTCCGGGGGTTCCGGAAGTGCGCGGACTGCTCTCTTCCCACAGCTCTGTTGAGTGCTGGGGGGGGGGGGGGGGGGGCGTAGGCCCTGGAGGAGGAGTGCGGCAGCTTCCCTGCGCTGCCGGCGCTGGAGGGGTGAGTCGAGTGCAGGGGTTTTCCTGCGCTGCGGGAGCAGGGATTGGCCCCGGGGTTTGGCTGTGCTCTGGGAGGGGAGGGGTTTGGCCAGGCCGCGGGAGGGGGGTTTGGCCCCAGGGCAGGCGTTTGTGGGGCTTGGCCGTGCTGTGGGAGGGGATGTGGGGCGTTGGCTTGGCTGGGCCGTGCCGCGGGAGGGGTTTGGCCCCGGCGCAGGTGCCCACGGGGGTTGGCCGCGCTGCCGGAGGGGAGTTGAGCGGGGGGTGGTTGGCCGTGCCGTGCCGCAGGAGAGGGGTTTGGTCCTCGGGGCAGGCGCCCACGGAAGTTTGGCCCTGCCGTGGGGAGGGGGGGGATTGGCCCCGGGGCAGGCACACGCGGGGTTTCCCTGTACTGCGGGGTGGGGGGGGGGGAGAGTCGGGCCCGGAGGAGGCACGTGCTGGCTTCCCTCGGGCGGGGGGGAGAAGAATCCTGGGAGGAGGCAGATGCAGGGGACTCTCTGCTGCCACTGGCACCCCGCCCCCTGTCCGCACTCCCCGCTCCCTAGACCCCACTCCCCTGTCCCCATTCCTGTCCCCACTCCCTGAACTCTGTCCCCACTGGCACCCTGTCCCCAGCTGCGGAACACTGTCCTCTGCCCTCCCAGCACCCTGTTCCCTCTCCCCTGCCCCCAGCCACAGAACTCTGTCCCCACAAAATGTATAATTATAAATGCTTCATTTTAGATTTAAATAGCATGAATAAAAACCAGATCATTTATTTAATAACTATAAACACGTGATTTTAATTTTATATATCACATAATTTAAAAATAAACTGTTTATCAGAGTGTGTAAGTAAGGGCTGGGGATAGCAAGTGATGGACAGGAGGAGAATAGAGAGGGTGGGGCTTCAAGGAAGGGCGGGGCGGTAGATCTTTGCCTGTTCTGAAATTTAAAAAGTGATCTTGGGTGTAAAAAGGTTGGAGACCACTGTTCTAGGAGCTGCATGCCATGGGGAGCGGGGGGGAAAGAGCTTTTGAGTGCTGCCCCCACCGCCAACACAATCGTAGCAGCTCCCAAAATGGCCAATGGGAGCTACGAGAAGTGTGCTGCGGGTGAGGACAGCATGTAAAGTGTTCTCCCTCCCCCCTCGATGCCTGGCACAAAGAGGCCAAGGCCCCAGCAGCCAGCTGTTTTGACTGACCTAGGGCTGTGTCAGGCAGGGAGCCTGCCTGAGGGCCCCTCTTGGCTGCTGACCAGGAGCTGCCTCGGTAAGCGCTTCCTGACCAAAGCCTGTCTCTGGCACCCCACCCCTTCCCACTCCCCAATTCCCTGTCCCAGGTCATAACCCAAACCCTCTGCAGCCCCTTCTGTACCTCTCCCCCACGTCAGAACAATCTTCTGCACCCATACGCCATCCCGGACCCTGCACCTCAATCCCCTGCTTCAGGTCACAACCCCTTTCTTCACCCAAACTCCTTCTCAGACCCCACATCCTCACCCATACCCTGAGCTTCCTTCTGCACCCAACCTCCATCACAGACCCTGAACCTCCGCCATAGGAAAGTGCGGCCTTTGACCATGTACCAAAATCTTGAAGTAGCCACATCAAAAATTATTGCCCACTCCCTGCCCTATGCCATGGCTCTGGCAGCAACGGCTGAGGTGGCCATTGGCTGCGTCTTCTTGCAGTCTGTAACGTCCTGTGAGTCCTCGCGCCCATCTCCATGCTGATCACTGCCTGATGTTTGGAATCCAGAGAGAGATCAGCTGGAAGGTCTTTGAGATGTGCAGTCCCTATTTGGATTCCAATACCTGCCCTCCATCTTTCTGCTGCAGACTATACGGTTTAGCTGTAAGAGAGCTCTGGAGTGGTGTCAACCCACACAATTTCTTATAGCCTCAACTGGGCCCACCATGACAATGTATGTGCAAGTCAATGGACACTGCTACAGAACTGGTACAGCTCCAGCATGTGGTGTGCATGTGCAGTCATGTGTGGAATCAAAATAGGGGCTACCCATCTCAAAGAACCTCCAGCTATAGGTAAGTAACCTCTTACCCCTATTTTACAGATGGGAACATCGAGGCACAGAAAGGTAAAATGAGGTGCACACGGTCATAATGGAAGGGAAGGGAATAGAGCTCAAGACTTTGCATTCCCAGTTCCTCCAGCTGTGACCACTGGACCATGCTTCCTCTCCTATGACAGGGTTCCTGCTATTTCCCCTGGCTATCCAAGAAACAGCATATCTGTGTTTTCTTTTATCACTTCTCTTCCTTCCCCTCCCCCCGAAAAGATTTTATATGTTGTGGCATATTAAATGTACCAAAGATTTTTCACTGCTAGCTGATTATATCCCTTCTTCCTTGTTTAGTGGAACACTCAGTAACATCAGTCATAGCTCCACAAGTTCAGATAGAGGAGAAGGTCCTCTCTATGCATTTAAGTGTGAATGGCAAAACCATGTGAATTTATTTTCATTTTAATAGTGATGCTCCCTTGATTAAAATGTCCTTGACAATAGTGGAGACACAGGAATAATCTGATGAGGTCAAAAGCAAACAGCACATTACAATGCACTCTCTGAAAAGTATCAATATAAATATATTCCACAGTTAAGGAATTAATGCTTACCATTTCCATTATGAGGTGTCCACAAACAAAGCACTTGTCCGCTGTTTGTTGAAAGCCTGAATACTATTGAAATGACAGAAGAAAAAGGACTATTAGTAACTAATAATCTGTTCCTTTCTTTCTGAAACTACACCTGTTGCATGAATGCTGTATTGTTTTTTTCCATCTGACCTGGGATGAAACAAACCAAGCTGCGCTGAATCAGCTGAAATATTTTTTTGATGGACTACTTTGAAATACCCATACTGTACTATACTGAAATTCATATTGTACTTTGAACATTTTCAGGTGCTTACACAGCTAGAGTTAGTTTTGCTATCTGATTCAGGAATGTAGTTCCCATTAAAGATAACGGGGACTGTGGACACAGTTACTCTCTTCAAACCTTGATTTGAATTCCATTCTGGTTTTGGAAAGATGAAATTTATTGACAAAAAGATAAAAATTGGGTAAAGATATAAAAGTGAAATCTTGACTTCATTCAATTCAATGGCAAAACTGAGCCTGACATCTGACCTATTTGATACACTACAGGATAGAGTCTGCCTGAAGGACCCCAATCATGTAATTTTTAAACCTGATATTTGCAGTAGCTGAACTTTATCCTCACCCTTTTCAGTCCAATATAAACAAATTGCTACATGCACATTCTTGCCTATCCCGGGGAATGGTTGGTTGCCCAGTTGTTTACATTTGGTTGCACAGTAAATTGAACATTTGATTATTTGAAGATTTTGGGGGATAGAGCAAAGTTCATTTAAAAACTGCTGCGTTTCTGGAGCTAGACTTGGAACATGAGGACTAGGATAGGATGTCAAAATGTAGATCATGTTCCACAGCTCTATTGGCTTGGAGAATATGGTACATTTTTACAGCCAAGGATCTTTTGACAGAAAGGGCCTGATCCAACTGCCAGCATGTTAATGGGGGATATTTCTTTTATTTCAATGGATTAGACTCTAAACTAGCATGACATGCGGTTTTATTTCTCCAGATAAATAGTAAATTGGGGCCATTCATTGTAAGCAATTATTAACTGATATATTTCATATGCCACAATGGGCAAATAAATTATTAAACCAGTAACATGCTATTTCAGTTCTCACAGCCTTCTCTTTGTCTCCTTTAATATTTCTTATGTATGGGACAATACAGCACATGTAATGTTAAAATGCAAAAATAAAAAAGTATGTGGATTACAAGTTTTAAGTTTTAACAAACAAAATCTGAGATGGTCCACATACACAACTATGCACAGAATGTTACTCACATATTTCTGCAAACTGTTTTGCTGCACTATGTTATGGAATTAGTATGAAAACATCTACCTAGAGAAATGGTTGAGATCCGTTCCCCACCCTACTGTCTATAGCTTTAAGACCAAAGTGTTTGCTTTCTTATTCTTATTCCATCAGACAAAGACACCGCTACTACCCAGGGATTCAATCTGGTTCCACTGTATCTGAATGACCATCTGGCTAGACGGTTTCCTAAGGTTGCGACCTCAGGGGTTGCTGGAAACAGGTGGGGAGGTCCTAGCAGAGCAGACAGCAGAAGATTAACAATAGTATAAACCCAGTTAATTCCAAAATCCTGTCAGAATGAATTTAACAGTACCATCTGGCTGTCATTTGATAAGGAATGCAAAGGAGCATTTACCCAGTTATTGATTAACAGGGACCATATTCTCAAAGAACTGAATGGCTTGTGGTCAGGTTAATGTCATTTATTGCTGTCTGCATTGCTATAAATTACATTATTTGTCAGAAGGAAGGGTTTTGTTGACACACAATCTCTCTTTATATCACTAAACCTATTAAGCTAAAACCATAATTCGTTTCTAATGGCGGAATTGTATTTGTAACAGTGCAAAAAGAGAATGATTACCCAATTAAAGAAAATGCTTCAAAATGGCACAAAGTCCAATTATGCTGACAAACTATGTTATGAGTTGAGTGAAATGACCCTCTTTACTATTATAGTGTGCTTTTTTCTGATCATAGTATTGATCCCGAAAAGCCTGAAACCTTTTGGTTCAATGAGAGATAGGAACTGAATTTGTCTCTCCTGGTGGGTTAAATCTATATAGGATGGTGCAGAATGATAGCCTCAGAGCTCAGCAGCATTTTTTTTAATAGTAAAGTGGCACAGTGGAAGCCGCTATAATTAAATCTGTATTATCCTTTGACAATAAATGGCTTTTACCAGGTATTCATAACTCAACCGTTGAACTCTGCCCTGCAGTACACGTTTCCACTCTAAAATATGGAGGGCTCAAACATCACTTCTAGTTTTTGAATTCTAGAAACACAGAGCACAAAATAAACAATACTCTGAAACAGCAATACTTGTCACTTTGCACCTTTTCTCTACAAAAGAGCGTTACTTAATACTAAACTGCATAATCTTCTTGTCAAGCAATATTCATCCTCACACTGCAGATGGAGAAACCGAAGCAGAAAAACTGTGACTTGCCCAAGGCCGAAGGGGAAAAGTGGTCTTTCACTTAAGGCATAATTCTAGGGCTCAGAACTAGGTTCAGCTCCTACACCAATGCCTGATATGTTCTTTGAAACGTTTTCGTTCTCACTGGGTGGGATTTTCAAAAGAGGTCTTGGGTGAGCTAGCTCTGCTCCTAAGGAAGTCAGGGCTTCCATACAATTGGATACAATTAAGTAACACCTGAGTGCTTTTGAAAATCTAATCCTCTGTTTTAGTTCTTCCATCTATAAAATGGAGATAACATTTCCTTGAGTGAACGTTGGGTGGCTAAATGTCCGTAAGGCACTCAGATGTCTGAGATAGCTACAGGTGGGATTAGAGCGCCAAGAGTTCCTAGCTCTTAGTCCTAGGCTCAGGCTATATGCCTGTGCCTTCATTTCAGATAACACTGGAATCAGTGCTTTCTGTAAGATGGAGCTCAATTTAACTTTTTATGTACTAAGTGTCGGGGGTGGGGGGGTCAACAGACTTGTCAGGCCCCTGGGCAAGTTGGGGGGGGGCCGGGTGATGCTGTACCCCCAGGAATGGGGTGGCCTCGGGTGGGACTGGGGCAGCCAGGCCTTAGCACTGCCCTGAGCATGCTTCACCTCAACCACCCCTCACTCCACCGGTAGCCTTCAGTGCCACCCTGAGCCACTGTGTGGTGCCTCAGGCCCTTTTGAATTGCCAGGCCCTGGGTAGGGTTCCCTCCAAGGTGCACGTCTGCATGGCCGTGAACAAGAAATTGTAAAGCCGCTCACCTCCTTCCCAGAGCTGCGCAGCAGCACTCGCCTGCCTGCTGGACCCAGAAGGTGAGTGGAATGGCTGCTCTGGCAGATGGGGACAGGGAAGGGGCAGCAGACACAGCCACGTGTTAGGCAGCTGCTCGTGTGACCAAGGCTGCGTGGAGAGTGGCTGCTCTGCTCCAGTGGGCCAAGGCTGCTGGCTACTCCCGCGGCCGGGGCAGAGGCTGGGGCTGCCTGGGGAGTGGTTCCTCTGCCTGCTCCGGTGGCTGGGGCCGCATGGGGAGTGGCTGCTCTGCTCTAGCGGTGGGCGCTGGGTCCATGTGGGGAGTGGCTGCTCCCGTGGTAGGGAGCATTCCATTTAAATCTCTGCAGTTTTAATTGTACATATTGAGGGAGAAAAGTAGTAAATAAAGCCCTTCTTTAACCCCACATCATTTCATTGTTTCTGCCTTAACAAATACTTGTTTTTAAAAGCGGGAATGTTTTGTATTTATACATATTAAAGAACATTTAATTATATGTAAATTGAAGCATTTAAAAATCTGCTTCCCAGGCAGTTTGATACATATTTCACTGTTACTCTGACAACTGGCATTACTGTCCTGAGCAAACTACCCCAGTAATCTAAATCCTGAAACCTTTTCTTTAAAAAATGGGGGTCTGACATTGTGGCTACGTCTAGACTGCAGGCTTCTTTCAGAAGAAGCTTTTTTCGGAAGAGAGCGTCCGGAAAAAACTTCTTCTGAAAGAGAGCGTCCACACTGCAAAAGTGCATCAAAAAGCGATCTGCTTTTTTGAAAGAGAGCTTCCAGACTGAATGGACACTCTCTCGCATGTAAGCTGTGATTGATTACTATGGACAGAGTGGCCACGAGGGCCACCTGTGCTTTTTCCTTTTTCCTCTTCTTTCAAAAGAACTCCCCCTGCCCCGTCCCCACACACCCTTTTGTGAAAGAGCTCTTTCGCAAAAAGGCTTCTTCCTCGTAGAATGAGGATTACCAATGTTGGAAAAAAACCCTCTGTTCTTTCCATTTTCTTGCGGAAGAGCACTATTGCAGTGGGGATGTTCCTCAAGTTTTGTCAGAAAAACAGCCGTTTTCCCGACAAAACTCTGTAGTGTAGACACAGGGGTGGACTGGCCTGGCGGGATACCAGGAATTTCCCGGTGGGCTGTCGTGTCCACACGCTGTTGCCCCTCACTCTGAGCAGCTCCACATCCGCGCTGTGTGCGGCACGCAGAGCCTGACCCGCCGTCTGCGTTGCGTGCCGGATATGACGCAGGGGGCGGGGCTTGAGGGGCACGCAGGGGTGACGTCATGGGGAGGGCTGGTCTCAACCCATTTCCCGGGCCTATTTTGATTGCCAGTATGCTCCTGTGTAGACGTACCCTCTGTGCTGCGTCACCAGGAGGCTTGCAGCTGATGCAGAAGGTAGGTGTTCCCTGCTTCCTCTCATTGCATTTTCTTACTTAATATTTCCGTGCTTAGTTCAGTGTCTTGTAAGCAATTTATGCTTGTGTAGTAAAGCAAGCTGCCAGCACATGTCAACTTCTGAAAAGCCATCTCTAAAGGCATCTATCTGGTGTCTTATATCGTGTTCAATAATGTAGCACCTGTGACTGAAAAAAAAATTACTGACCCACTGATGAAGTCAATAGCAAAACTCTCATTAACTTTAGTGTGGTCTAGGTTTCATATCTGAGATGAAATGGCCTACAGATGGATGTGGCTTCAGGACTAGAGTAAATGTTTATTAAAAATGGCTATTTCTACGTTTCATTATTATTTTTCTTCCTGTATAGCTGGTGTTAATGGCAAGATTTTACATTTGTAGAGCGCTGCATCTCTCTTTAGATATTGAATCCTGCAGCAGCCACAGACTCCTGGCACCACTGCAAAGGAGGGAAGGAGCACCATGCCCCAGATGCCACCTGGCTGTGCCAGCGGGTGTCCATGCTATTGGCGCAGCATTATGCAGCCTTGTCAAGCAGCCTTGTGAAGGAGAAGGCTGGGCAAGGCACTCCCTGCACAAGGAGACACCCAGCATCCTGCCCCCTTTTTGATTTTTGCGGAAACCCTCACCCCCCAAAATAGCAGCAAAACTTGTTTAGCTTTTAAGAGCAGAGCTGGCATTGCCCTTTTAAGGTGGCCATCTTGAAGTGTGTCCGGGATCGCTCCATCCTCCCCTCACCCCAACCAGCCTGAGCTGCGCATGTTCCAGCAGACGCCCAAGCCAGGAAAAACAGAAAATACCGGACATTTCACATGATATTTTCTGAATTTTTTTACCAGACAGACCAGGCTCTTTCTCTGGGGAGGTTTTGACTTGGGGGCACTGGGTTGCCTCATGCCCCCCCTGGAATTTCTTTGCACCCCCCTACAGGGGGCGCCCTCCAGTTTGGAAACCTATGCCTTATGCCCTAGATCTATTGTGTGTTTCAGTGGCACAAAGGTACCCTAAAGGCAGTGATCTCACTTCCCTTCTTGGGTCTTACCCCAGTGTAGCTAGGAGAAGCCCTAGCTTGTTTAGAGCCAGTAAAATGGCTGTGTGGGACCTCCCTCCCCCCAAAGCTCACAGCATAAGGGCATTCTGGAGGAAAACTAGAGCAGTGCTGCACTGAGCTTATTGTTGGCTTCCTATGACTTCTATGGAACTGTGGGCAGTGCAGACTCAGAGAAGCCTTGAGGCTGCTCTAACATACAACAGTAGCTGGACTTGCTTCTGGCAAGGTAGAAAATACAGAAGGCACAAAGGGGGCTCAGGTACAGCTTTCACTCTTCCAGCATTCCTGCACTGATGCACTGTGGTCATGCCTTGGTTGATATCCTAATAGAAGTTGAGATGCTGTAGTTAAAACTGTTCTGCTGGATCTCATACTCTTGATATTACTAGCTAACCCTCCAACGTCCATTGGGTGCTTTGAATTCCAACAGTGATCACAGGAGTGGAAGGGAGCCCAAGAGGGTTAGGGTTGGTCCTGCTTTGGGCAGGGGGCTTGACTCGATGACTTCCTGAGTTCTCTTCCAGCCCTAGGATTCTATGATCACCTAGTCCAGCTGGGGGAGGGTCTGGGAGAGGGCTATAAACAGAGCAAGTTGGCTACTTAAAATTTTGCAATATTAATTTTCTTTTTATTTGACTTCATATTAAACACTTAAAACCATACACATTGTTAATTATCCCTCGTTTTATTATTCTTTTTCCATAACATTTTAAATAATATAATTTGTTAATAACTTGGGTGCCATGGTGGCACACATCTGAACCAGGGCACATGACCTCAATATTGGTGCATAAGACCAAAATCACTCTGCTCATGGATGGAAAATCTTAGCAGGAACACTGGGGCAAATTCTCCCCCCCCCCCCCCATCCCCCTCCGCTGATGAGCCTGCCAAGAGTTTATAATTCTGACAGTGCACATATTTGTCTATTTAAAAAATAAAAATCACTGAGCTGATTCTGTTTAGTTTTTCTGAACATGCCAGTGACCTTTTCTGTTGCTGTTTGTTAAGCAGATAAATAGAATTACATACTCATCTAGAACTAGAAACGTATTTGCTTGAGTCCATGTACAGTATGTACCCAAGATAAATGAGACACATTTTTGAACATTGAGTTGTTTTTTTAAACCAATACCATGTACTTTGTTCAAGTTGTTACACAAGCAGAGGAAAGCTCTAAAATTCAGTGGTCAAACCAAGCCATCCTCCTTTACTTCCACTCTTGTGACTCTAATGGCTGGCACCCCTTATCAAAATACAAAGAAATGGCTCTTGAAGATTTAAAAATTTACTGTTCTGAGATCTCAATTTTGTCCTCTTTCCTCCCATATTGAACTCTTTATTAAGATTAATCTCTTCAGATTCTGTTACTGTTTCTGATTTTATGTATAACAATCAATACCTTATTTCAGGATCTTGATAATCTCTCTCAGGTAGTTTTTAAATTATATTTGGACTCAAGAGTAAGAGGAAAAGCCGTGACTAGCTCAACTTTCTTTTGTTTGCTCTCTCCCAGACTTAGATTACTGAACAAGCAGAAGTCTCTAATGATTTTGCCCCAAAGCCTTTGTTTCAATGCAAGGGGAAAGAAGGTCACCAACTGCCCAGATTACTTATATCAATTTTGCTGCCTCCATCCCCATGATAATTGCAAGTTTTAAGTACTCTTCTGTCCAACATGCAATATATCCCAAAGATATGAATGTGTGTGGAGCATGTAATGAGCAATTGTGCATGGAGGATAATCCCACCATGTGCTGAGAGAAATGTCTCATTTCAGCAATCAATCCTTTAACCAGCCTCACCTAGCCATGCTAGATCTTTTAAACCTTGATGCTCCCATCAGAAATGTCAAGAGACAACACGCTCAGGAATAATATATCTTGCAAAGGCTTCAAGACCTAGTGCTTCTACCTTCAGCTAGACATGTATTAAGTCTCCTTAGCATGCCTAACCATGCCCCAAAAGTGGATGAGGCCACCACTACCATCCTCCTTGTGTGCTTGCGACAAAAATTGCTTTCTCCTGACAGATGCTTGCAGACCCATTTGCTTTCTCAATAGAGAAGTTTAAAAACTAGTAAAGGTAACTGGGAACAAATCAACCAGCTTTAAGATTTTGTGGGTGGCCTGTCCGTCGTAACGCTAGGAAATTGTTACTAAAAAACATTTGATACAGCATTACAAAAGTTGCTGAATTTGATCTACTCCGCCTAGATTTGAGATTCCTCCTCTTTTATGCTTAAAAGGCCTTTGAAAGGGTAGACCAAGAGTTTTTGCCAGGATGCTTCAGGCATTTAATTCTGAAAACTCATTTCTGAACTGGGTGCTATGCTAATAATGTTTTCCAACCCCAGGCCGTCTGTAATCCCTCACAGACTTTCTTCTCCCTGGTTTCTCATTAGTGGAGCATCTGTCTTCTCCCTCTTTTATTGTTTGCTCTCTGCATGGGACCCTTCATACATGGAATGCAACAATGCAAGAAATTCATGGAATCATGTTCAGAGAAGGAAACAATATAAAATTTTGCTTAATACAAACGGTCTTCATTTTTTTAAACTACACAATTAAATGAAGCTATTAAACTGCACTGAACAAAATGGGAACTTCCCAGGCTTTAAGGCTTTTGGAGTCTCCTGGTAGGGGTTAAACTGAGGCAGAATGGTCTGGAATAGTGTTCTGCATCTTCCCTGAAGTACTTTCATGTGTCCTGCTACCTTGGCCTGTCCTGCTGACAGGGTTTGGATCACATTGCTCCTACACTATTGCATCAGCCCCCCCCTTTCCTGCTTTTAGGCTGCTGCTTTATTCCTTGCTCTACCCAAAGCACAGGGGCAGGAAAGCAGCAGAGTATTAATCAGAGCACTGTGCACAGACCTGTGCTGAAAAGCATGACTCTCCCAGGAGAAGAATTTTGCCTTAGTGGTTAGGCATCTGCTGACCTCTGAAGATGGCTTAACTTGAGCAGCACAGCAATTTTGACCTCCATGTCCCAACACCCACCAACACTATTTTTTGTCTTATAAAGTGGAGCCAAATTATGACTGTTTTCTTAGTTCTACGTGGATAACATTCCGTTGGTGTCAGGGGAAGTTTGCCTTGAATAAGGAATGAGAAAAATTCAATGCAGGCCTAAGAATTTGACCCTTCAGTACTCGCTAAGGGTCAAGTAGTGCGGTTCTTACTCATGCTGGGCAGCCCCACACTCCAGATATAGTCCCATTTACTTCAGCTACCCATCATCTCACGACACATACTTTGTGTCAGGAGTTGTGTATGTCAGCACTCAGCCTTCCTAACACATTAGTGCATTTTTATTCAAAACATGGGTCAGGAAAGTATTCAGTTCAAATCGGGCGCCAGTGAATACAAACAATTATTTCAGAAGTGGGCAAGCCCCATTTTCTCACCAGCATTTTTTTCTGACTCAAACATAAAAAATGAGTGTGCTCTACTGACTGACAAGTGTTTGGCATGAGTAACATACAACTAAAAGAGATTTATTTCCCTATTAAGTGCACTTCAGTTACGCAAATGTGTTGGTTGGTGTAATATTAAGAACAAGAAAAGATAACCTGACCTTTTTATCTGAATCTTATCAAGAAAAGGGGCAGTGAAATGATGACTGGCATGCAGTCAACTTGATTTTGCAACTAGTTCTTTGGGACACCACTACTAGCCAATGTAAAACACAGTAAATTTACAAGAATCCTTCCATAATGACGGCTGAAATACGGAATTTCATGCGTCCCCTTTCCTGTCTCTTCTGCAGCTTGCCAGAGTGTGATTCTTGGGATGCATCTTTAAATGTTAACTTTTCTAACATCTGAGGCAAGCCATCAGCCTTGCATGAACTAACTAGATGGCATTTTGCCTTACTAACTAGATAGCATTTTGTTAAAAAATAAAAATGATCTAATGCTGAGTTACTCAGAAAATGCTGAGTTCCATCTAGGGAACTCCAGCCTTCCTCCACACATTTTCCTAGCTTATTTACAATATCATCTGAGTCAATATGGGTAGCCACCAATCCATTTCTAAACTCTGCAGATTTTGTTGGATTCAAATTTCTTCAGGCCTGCAACTTGGCAATATTCCACCAGTGGCCCCGTTCATCATTACTTTTTCCTGTCTTAATGCCAATATTTTTACATGAAGCTTGTTTGGGGGGTTTTATTTTCAGAAATGTATTCTCCAGGATTAATTCCCTAGGTAAAATCCTGGTCCTTCAGTAATCAGTGGGAGGTTTGCCACTGACTTCCACTGAGACAAGAATTAATCTGTTTTGTCATAAAGTGGTGTGGTATCATCATCACCTCATGTAAATGTCTCACATTATAATCAGAGATGAACCCCCATGACAACCAGGTCCACAAATGACAAAAATTTGCATTAAGATCCAAATCCAAAATTCACAAAGCAAATCAAAATTCCTGAAGTGTGCAGTTTAGGCCATCTCTAGCTTTGATGTGGTATACTAATGCAAGAAATCCTTACTATTAATTTCACCACTGTCAAATTTTCTTACAAAATAAAACAGGGACCCAACTGGCATTCTGTTAAAAAAAACTGGGACAAGCCTCCAATTTTTTTTGGTAAGTTTCTATTTTAGCTGGTTTACTCTCAAATGGATTACGCTAATGCATTATATACCAGTAGTCTTTGTTTTCAGTGCTATCCTCCAGGGTCCTAATGATACTTTAATGTAAGCGGTTTATTTGTTTTGAATATATAATTGTTTGTGTAGAATATAAACCATTTTCTCTATGGGATGACCACAGGGCTTTAGAGCTCTTGAAGAACTGAGTCCTTGTTATATAACACAATAACAACATGCTCTTCCAAGCCTTATTTCCATTGTTTTCTTTAAAAAAATCAATAGACTGCATTCAAAAGTAAATATTACAATTCACATACTTATCTAAACTTTGCTTAGGACACTATACCTGTTAGTGGGAAACTAACAGGCTACAGATTTTTACCTTTTCAACACGGCTACGTGTACACTGGCACCTTTTTCCGGAAAGGCTTAAAACGGAATACTATTCCATTTTCAGTTTTTCCGGAAAAGGAGCGTCTACATTGGCCCCGGAGTTATCGTCGTAACGAAGCGCTTTTCCGGAAAAGCGCGTCTACATTGGCGGCGCGCTTTTCCGGAAAAGCAGAAGCCGGGAGCCATTTTGAAGAGGGCAAAGGCCACCAGACCTTTCCGGGGGCGGGGCCAGAGCGCCGTTCAGACACGTGGTTAAAGGGGTCTCGCCGGGCAGCCGTTGGTCTCCTGCTCCCGTGTCTTGGGGCCTCTGCCAGGGACTGACACCCTTCGCAGGGTCTGTGGGTGCCCTCTGACTTTTGGGGACACCACCCTTTGGACCCAACTGCTTTTGCCTGCGGTTTTTTTTTCTGCCCTGCTCTGTCTGCTATGGAGCCACGGGTGGCCATGTGCCTGGTCGGGCCCCTGTTGGGGCTGTACAGATGGCTGTGGCTCCTGCTGCAGGCCGGTGCCATGCTGTTCATGGACCAGGAGGCAGAGATCGCCTTGGACTCCCTCACCAGGGAGGCCCTGGCAACCGTGTGGCATCAGCACCCGACTGTAGACCGGCCCGTCTGGAGTTTGGACATCAGCACCGACTGGTGGGACCGGGTGGTCCTCGGACGATGGGACGACTACCAGTGGATCCGGAATTTCCAAATGAGAAAGCGGACCTTCCTGCAGCTGTGCACCTGGCTCACCCCCGCGCTGCAGAGAGCCACCACCCGGCTACGGGCACCCAACCCCGTGAAGAAGAGGGTCGCCATCGCACTCTGGAAGCTGGCCACACCGGAGAGCTACCGCTCGGTGGCCCAGCAGTTCGGGGTGGGAAGATCCACTGTCGGAGTGATTGTCATCGAGGTAAGTCCCATGGGAAGCAGGATGGGGGGGAGGGTGCTGCACTCCAGGCCCAGGGACAGCCAAGACTCCCGGCTGGGTCGCCCAGGGGTTTGGGCCGCCCCTCCCTTGCACAGGCCCGGTGGGGGGGTGCGTGCGGCGAGGGGGGTCCTGGGGTGTGTGTGTGTGTGAGAGGACAGAGGGAATCAAGGGGGGGGGCCCCAAGGGAGCACACACTCACCCCTGCCATATGTGATATGTTCCCTTCTGTTTCTCTGCACCCTTCTGCAGGTCGTCCACGCCATCAACGACTTCCTGCTCCCGCAAATCATCTGCCTGCGCGATGTGGATGATACCATGGCCGGCTTCGCTGCCCTCGGGTTCCCCAACTGCCACCCACATCCCCATCCGGGCCCCGGAGCATCAAGCGGGCCATTTCATGAACCAAAAGGGGTACTGCTCCATCGTTCTGCAGGCCATGGTGGATCACCGGGGCCGCTTCCTGGACATTTACGGGGGCTGGTCCGGCCGGGCACACGACACCCGCATCCTCCGGAACTCTGGACTGTATTGCAGGTTGGAGGCGGGCACCTACTTCCCCCAGCGGGACTTGACTGTCGGGGATGTGCCTATGCCCATCTGCGTCGTCGGGGACGCGGCCTACCCCCTGATGCCCTGGCTAATGCGGCCCTACGCGGGGCAGCCGGACCAGAACCGGGCCCGGTTCAACGACCACCTCAACCGGGCCCGAAACCCAGTGGAGCTGGCCTTCGGACGTTTAAAGGCCCGCTTCCGTTGCTTGCTCACCCGTCTCGAGATGGGTGAGCAGAATGCAACGGAGGTCCTGGCCGCATGCTGCGTGCTCCACAACATTGTGGAGCACAGTGGGGAGGCCTTCCTCCCTGCATGGGTGGCAGCCGAGGCACAGACCTGGGAACAGCCCGACACAGCTGCCGTCCGCCAGGCGCGCCAGGATGCGGTGCGCATCAGAGAGGCCCTGGTGGACATGTTTGCCCAAGCCCTGTAGTAGGGTCGCCTGGGTCTCCCCAGACTATTCCCGCCCATCCCCTACCCTTCCCCACCCCCTCCCCTTAGCTCCCCCCCAATTGTAAAGCGTCGGGTGAAAGCAAGACGGCCGTCATCGAATCTGTTCGTCGGGTGCGTCGGGCTTAGTAAGGGTTTTTCTTTTTAGCTTAGGCTAGGGTTTAGGCCACCATCGCCTATCCCGAAGAACAGCCACGAGGATGCGGGGTTTGTGTGGAAGGCTGAAGTCAGCGTACCTGATTCCAGTCATCTTCCGTCGAGGGATCTCCTGGCTGTTCCTCTCCTGAGGCCCGGAAGGACCAAAGGACTGAGGTGGCCAGCAACACCACAATCGTCCTCCCTGCGCCTAGACTATGTTTAATTATCTGTTGTGTGCATCGTGTAACCGTTCTTGCTAGTTTGTTATCTATGTAAATATAGTTTGTAGTTTACATTTTACTGAAAAGTGTCAGCATTTATTTCTGCACCACAAACCACTTACGAAGGGCCCCCCCCAGAGATAGAGTACAGATTTCATTCTCCACAGTTTGCCACCAGGTTAACTTTAACTGGCTACTTGGCATCTCACATCATTTCGTACACTACCTAGAGTTACACAATACCCAACACAGGAATGAACAGCAAAATAGAGACCTGTTTATTTACGGGGGGGGGAGGGGGGCGGAGACCTTCAAATGGGACAGGAAGGGGGGGGAGACCTTCAACTGGGACAGGAAGGGGGGGAGACCTTCAACTGGGACAGGACGGGGGGGCAGTTACTGGGACGGGCGGCCTCTGCGAGCGCTCCTCCGGGGGCCAATCTGCCCACGCTGGGCAGACTGCGTTGGGGCAGGCTGCACGCAGAGGTGGCCAGGAGCAGGGTCAGGAGCAGGGGCAGGGGCAGGAACAGGGGCAGGAGCTGGGATAGGAGGAGGGGCAGGAACAGAGGCAGGAGCTGGGATGGGAGGGGGCATGAGCTGTGCTACAGGAGGGATGGCGGGGGCCTAGTGAATGGCATGCACAATATGTGCCGTCAGCGTGTCCATTGTGGTGCGCATCCCCCTGCACCCGCTCCGCGATGGAGGCCTGGATTGCCTCCATGGCGTTGACGTGCCGGCGAAGCAGCTGGTCCCTCTGGCGGAGCCTGTGCCTCCGGGGTTGGCCTGCTGGGGGTGCCGCTGCTGCCGCAGTGGACGGTCTGGTGCTGGGTCCCGCTGCAGGGAAGAGAAAAAAGGATGGGTCAGTCAGGCAGGCCGTCCACTGTCCCCACACCGCATGCCCTCCACCCCTGAGCCCAGGTGACCCCACAGTTGTGTGGCTTGGGCCCACTCGGTTCCCCTCCTGCCCCCGGTGTTGTACGTTTGCAAGGGGGACCGCCCCTGGAGTAGGGTCCCCCCTCCAGTACTGTAAGCACCGGTCTGTATCCTGGCCCCGTGGAGGGCGGGAGGGTGCTTGTGCTGTGTTCACTTGTGGAACTCCCTGCCGGTGGAGACTGTGAAAAGCTTTGGGCTAATCACTGGTGTTAGACAGGGAGCGAGATGCATCCCCATGCAGTGCCTGGGAGCACATCTGGCAGAGGCGGTCTGGGTTCTCAGATCCCCTCGCGTGGGATATCTCCTGGACAGAACCAGAAGAGTGACTGGGTGGGGGGATGTTCCATCCTTGCAGCAACACTCAGGGGCCCTTCCCCCTCCCACTATCCCTCCCGCAAGCCCGGTAGCCCAGGGACATGTGTGGCCACAGTGGGGACTTCCCTCGGGGAGGCAGCCAAGGCACCGGGAACAGGTGAGGGGCTCGGTGGGGGTCCAGGGTCACAGGACCGTGACGCTGCGGTGTACCCAATAGCAGCTGGCTGTGCCTCACAGCGAGGCATGGGACAGTGTGCTGTTCTCCATGCTGCACCCTTGGCGGAGCTGCGGGCTCTGGGCTGAGTCCCTGGGGCCCTGGCCGGTTCCAGCCAGCATCCACCCTTTCCCCTGGTCCCGCCGAATGTGTGTGAGCAGCACGGTCCCAGACGTGCCCTGCAGCTGCCTGCCGTGGCCACGTGCCACTCGGTCACCAGGCTGCACGTCGTTGCACGTGCTGCTTCCTGCCTAATGCTACACAGCGTGCAGCTCACGTGGCCTGTGTGACATGCTCTCCCCCTCCTCCCTCCGGGCACCTGGCCCCTCCCCCGCCCTCTGCCTGTTGGGAGTGCAAACTGCACCAACTCACCAGTGGGTTCCTCCCCGGCGTCGGCCTCGGAGGAGCTGCTGGAGGGGGCCTGCTGGGCGGTGGCAACGCTGGCCTCCTCACCGCCGGACGCGCTGGCGCTGTCTTCTCCCACCCCTGGCTCGGTGGGACGGTTGATGGAGGGGCACTGGCAGGTGTCCACGGGGACAGCTGGGGCTTGCGGGGCTGGCGGGCCCAGAAAAGCGTGGAGCCGGTCGTAATAGGGGCAGGCATCGGGTCCTGCCCCCCTTCCGTCGGTGGCCTGCACATACCCCAGCCGCAGCTCTTTTACTTTGGACCGCACCTGCTCGCAGTTGCGGCCGGGGTGTCCCGGCTGTGCCAGGTTCTGCGCCAGCCGTGTGTACAGGTCTGCATTGCGGCGGCGGGACTGCAGGTCGTGGAGACCCTCCTCCTCCTGACACAAGTCCAGGAGGGTCTCCAGCTTCCTGGGGGTCCAGGATGGGGCCCGGCGTTTCCGGCCCCTGGCGGCTTCCTCCCCTGAGGGTGCAGGTGGCTCACCACCCGCAGCTGCCATGCTGGGCTCAGAGGTGGCTCTTGGGCAGCAGAGCACCACGTGCCAGAGCTCAAGCTGCACGCTCTCCGGCAGGCTCCTGCCACGGGCGCCCAGCAGCCTCCGAGCTCTGTAGGGAGCTCGGGTTACCAGGAAGTCCAGGCTCCTACGGGGTCTCGCGGCGTCCAAAGCGCTTTTTCCCGTTTCTTCTGCTTTTCCGGAAAAGCTGTCTACACGGGCCCTTTTCCGGAATAAGGACTTATGCCCGAGCGGGAACAGCATACGGTTTCCGGAATAGCGGCTGATTTTGTACAGTACAGCGTTGTTGCTTTTCCGGAAATTCAAAGGGCCAGTGTAGACGCTCGCAGCTTATTCCAGAAAAGCGGCTGATTTTCCGGAATAAGTGGCCCAGTGTAGACACAGCCCACAAGTCTATTTTCTGATGGAGAGTCTCAGTTAACAGAGATCGTGCTCTCTGACTAACGCACTGCTTCCATTCCTTCCAAAACTCACCTCTCGTGAGACCCACAAACATTTATACTTGCTGAGATGGTAAAATCAAACCTCTGATTCCAGCTGGCACACATCTCCATTACACTAAATAAAAACTATCTTCCTAGGGTGCCAGCTGCCAGAATGGGGCTTCTCTATCCTTTACACTGCCAAGCTTGACAATAGGATATGTAAAAACTACAAACTATCTTATTATTTTATAGTTACTATTGTAATAATGTTTAGATGCCCAAATTAGTGTCTGAGTCCCACTGGGCTGGCCGATTTAGAAATATATGATGACATATTACCTGCCCAGGCTCTGTTTTGTAGGTGGGAGTTTTGTGAAACTGTTCGATATCTTGGTTTATAAGTGTGAGACTCTTGTTAACCTATCCTACAAAAGACAGTTGTATTCTATAATGTTAAAAACAACCCCGCCCCCAAAGCATGTGTATAACAATGCTAACACTGCAAAGTCATGTACGCAAAGGTTAGGAAATGAGGGAAGTTCCCTGTACAACGTTAATTTGACCCCTTTGTGCATAGGCACGCTGCGCTTTTTAATTATAGACCCTTCTGCCCCTCCCTCTAGGGCAGCAATTCCCTAACGTAGGGTTATGACACAGTACTGGGCCACAGGATGTGGGCACTGGGTCGGCAGCCAGAGCTCTCTGGGGGAGAGAAGGGAACCTCCCCAGCAGCTGGCGGAAGCTATAAAAAGGACTATTGGCTCACAGAAATAAACGATTTTGTCCAACTGGGTCACCAGAAATAAAAGTTTGAAAGCCACTGCGGTAGGCTGACCAGTTGTCCTGTTTTGGTCCAGAACCCTGGGCAAATAGGGATCCTGGGAGCTTTGGTCAGCCCTGATAACTGGGCCATTGATTGTCCAGTTGGCAGGGTCACACCACCTTGCTACCCACTGCATTATGTGGCTCCCAGTTGTTCCCCGCCTGTGGGGTTGCAGCTGCAGCACCCGGTGCCCTGCTTCCAAGGTTCCTGCAGCAGAGCTGAGATAGGAAAGCTCCAGCTTCCTCCATTGTGTGATGGGCCCGGCTGCTCCCTCCTTCCTCTCCCCTTATCCCGAAGTGCCAAAGCTGTAATCTTGGGTGCTGTGCAGTGCACACCTGGATAAGGGGGAGGGGCAGTCCAGGTGCAACAGCGTGCTGAGGGTGGCACAGCAATGCCCTGCTGGGCAGTGGGCACTGCCGGCTGACTCTGGTCTGAGCGAGGAGCAGCTGCCCAGGACCAGGTCTAACTGCAGTGAGAGCTGGGGAGAGGGAGTCTAGATAGGGCAGGCAGAGGGGACAGAGAAGGGGAGGGTGGATGGAGAGTTCCATGTGCTACAGGAGAGTGTTTGGAGGGGGAAGATTGAAGAGGTATAGACGGGGAAGAAGGAGTGAGGCAAGCTGTACCCCCCCATCTTCACACATCTGTAGCCTTCAGCCTCACCTTGTACCCCCATGCACCCCACAAAACACACCACACTCCCTCCTCTCTTCTCCACTGCTCCCTCTCACCCTCGCTCCTGTTTGCATCCTTAGCCTCTCTCACTTCCAACCCGCCCCACCCCATCTTTTCCCCTCCAGCCCACACTCCCCTCAGCGGGGTGATTTAGGCAGCTTCTGGAAAAGCATATGAAAAGTGTGGATGGCAGGTATGTGCAATGCATGTATTGCATGTGTGGAAGAGATGTGCGTCTTTGTGGAGGGGGATTGCACCTATTGCCGTGTGTGTGTGTATCTGTGTGAATAAAATGTGTAGCCAACTTTTTTATTTGTATTCCTTTTGTGGCTTGTGCACAAAAAAATTAACGACAAAGTATGTGTATTCGTTGTATAGCAAGTTTTTAAAAGACAGGAACTCTAGAAGAAATGTATTATTTCTTAAAAAGTGAATGTTGTTGACTAGCAATTGCAGAAGAGCCAATGTATCTTACATTTCTCCCCACCTTTGTCTAGCTCAGTGGTTTTCTAACTATGGTCGCAACCCAGTATTGGGTGACGGAATATCAGGCATTGTTGCTGCAGGGTGATCAGGTGGCCAACAGGGGTGCTCCAGCCCTGACCAGCTCCCAAAGCCAAAACTTCCGCCTACACCCCACATTGCTCTTGTCAATTATTTTGGGTCACATGCACCAATAATTTTCTTCAACTGGGTCATGAGAAAAGTTTGAAAACCACTGCCCCATTCTTCCTATGACCCCAATATTTTTTATGCCTGCACCTACTCCCGTCTTCTTGGGCCCTTCACTCCCACAGGCTCCTGCCCTTGTCCTTTCCTTCCCCACCTTTCCCTGCCCTACCCAGCCCTTCCATGCTGCCTGGGTGCCAGTAGGAGGCACAATGAGAGCAGAGGAGAAATTATTCAGTTCCTAGGCCTGGTGCACAGTGTCCTCTGGCAGCCTGGAGGTGCACATAGTGGGACATCTCTGCTTACCCCCTGCATCATGGACTGGGGAGCTCACAATCATTTTATGGCAGTGGTCTCCAACCTTTTTAAGCACAAGATCACTTTTTGAATTTAAGTCAGTCCAGGATCTACCTCAAACCCAAATGCTCTGCTCCGCCCCTTCTCCGAGGACCTGTCCTGCCCCTTGAACAAGGCCCCACCCTCCTCACTCTGTGAAGATGGGGTACAGGGGTGGGGGACAGAGTGACATCAGCATCCCCCTGCCTCTGTCTCCCCCACCCTGCACAACAAGCAGGAGGCTCCCAGGGGGCAGCGCTGAGGCTCTGGGGAGGAGCAGCAGAGCAATGCGGGGAGGGGCAGGTGAAGTGCAGGCACTTGCTAGCACCCCAGCCAAACCAGTCAGGATCATCTGTCAGAGGCTCCAAGATCTATCGGTAGATCCTGATCGACTGGTTGGTGACCACTGTTTTATGGGGATGGTGCACTGCAATGTGGACAGCATTCAGACCTGTGAAGGGCTGGGGCATGTGCCATGCAGATGGAATCTTAGGACCAGTTAGCTGCCACACACTTAGGCTGTGTCTACACTGCACCCCTTTTCTGGAAAAGGGATGCAGATTAGACACATCGGAATAGCAAAATCCGTGGGGGATTTAAATATCCCCCGCGGTATTTGCATTAACATGGCCGGAGAAAAGCACCAGTCTAGACGTGATTCTCCGGAAAATAAGCCCTTTTCCGGAGGATCTCTTTCAAGTAGGAATAAGAGATCCTCCGGAAAAGGTCTTATTTTCCGGAGAATCACGTCTAGACTGGCGCTTTTCTCCGGCTTATCCCCAAGCCGGAAAAAAGCGGCAGCCATGTTAATGCAAATACCGCGGGGGATATTTAAATCCCCGGCGGATTTTGCTATTCCGATGTGTCTAATCTGCATCCCTTTTCCAGAAAAGGGGTGCAGTGTAGACACAGCCTTACTGAGCATGTACAAGCTGAGGATTCCCCCATATCCCAGCAATATACTTTGGTCAAATTTGGTCATTTTTTAAAAGAGGGATGAAAAAAGCACAGCCCTGAAAGCATAGTGACATATTCGCCAAACTCCAAGTCCCTGCATCAAAACATGGACATTATAGAGCATGTAGGTATACTACAGTGAAATGGTAGTAAGACAAAACAATGTACTTTCCCTAATCTTTTTAATAGAAATGGCTGAACCGCGTGACTTACAACTTTTTCTTAAATTAGCCTACTACAGACTCCTAATATGGAAAATTTCAGCATAAATGTTTAAAAAGTTTAACAAAGTAACTAAAAAAATAGTGATAGAAATGTAGCCGTGTTAGTCTGGTGTAGCTGAAACAAAAAACAGGACTGTGTAGCACTTTAAAGACTAACAAGATGGTTTAATAGGTGATAAGCTTTCGTGGGCCAGACCCACTTCCTCAGATCAAATAGTGGATCTAAAAAAAGACCTTTATAATGGGAAGTGTCAGGTAACTTTAATGATAAGCAGTGTGACTAATGCTGCTTATATGAGTTCTCGTACTTGAGCACTCTCTCATAGTGTATTAGTGACAAGACTAACATCTGTCAAGTGTGGCTCATTTTCAGTCTCAGCCCTTCTCTAAGGGGAAATTCTCTTGTCTCACCCTGCACAATATGCCCAGACTCAGTAATACTACCTCAGCTCTCTAAAATCATGACAAAGAAGAGAATAGATCTCAGACCTTGGTGACACTGTCTAAATCTTTTTGCCAAGAACAACAACAATTTATTTAAAAGTTACTTTATGGGATATTTAAACATTGAAGGGGAAAGACAAATTGGCCAGGATTAAAATTACTCAACTATATTTCTTTCCCCCTGTTTATACAGCAATTTATCAATAACATAAAACAAGAACACCTGACTTGGATTATTTATTATCGTGGAAGGCATTTATTTTTATTCACTCCACCAAGAAGAGTGTCCCTGTTATGGCTAGTTAGCCATCTGTGTTCTGTGAGCTTTCAGAGGAGGATTAAATTGTCATTTGTTTTATCTCTTGTGTAACTATCATAACAGGAGTGAGGCAAGAGCTGGATGCTGCCAGACTTGCTACCTTAAAGAGAGAGTGGAGAGAAGTTCCCCTGAAACCAAAGGAAATCTATATAAAAGATTTTTTTAATGTAAAATTTATTTTCAAGAGTGCCCGGCATTAAGTGCTCTCACTGGAAATTAACAGAGAAGAGTTATCTCAAGTACATACTTATACAGAAGTCGCACGAGCTGTATTGTTTTAAATCTGATTCATTCATTGCGTTTAACCAAGATGGCCCAGGTTTACGCTCTTACAGTGGTGGCACAGTACTGCATCTGCAGCAGAGAGCCCTCGTCTGTGCACATCCATCCAGAACACGGGGTACAAGCAGGGCCTTTACCTGTTACAGCATCACTACTTCCACTGCACTATTCATTCTAGCACAGGGCTTCTTAGCATGTGGGGCACGACCCACAATGGGGTCACCAGAATTTTTTCATGCTGACAAGGGACTGGCCAGGTCAAATTTGAGTAGCGCTGCTCCCCCACCCTGGCACCATTTCACTGAACCTTCTCACAAATTTGGCCCAAGATGTCCTTTGTGAAGAGAGCAGGGCCAACCCTGGCAGTTTCCCAGACAGCCTCACAGTGCAGGAGCTGCGGGAGTTGCTGCTGGGGCATGAGGGCAGTGTGGGCCCAGCCACCCCCTCAGGCAGGCCCCTACCTCCCCCAGAGCCTCCTACGTCGGGGCAGCATTCTGTCATGAAAGGCCATGGGGCAAGGGTGCCGTTTCAGGAGAGCAGGGCGGGCAGCAGTCATGTGCACTGGGACAATAAGGGAACAAGGGAAAAGTACTTGAATTCCACGAATTACTCCATTGCCCCCTCCTTTCACCAGCCAGGAGAGGTATGCATGGAATCCAAGTACTTTCCCCTCGCTCCCTTATTGTCAGGTGAATGGGAAGAAAAGCATGTCTTGTCCTGGTATGCATGGCTGCTACTCCGCCCTCCTCCCCCCAAACACACTCTCCTGAAATGGCACCCTTGCAATGGGACCTGGGCACAAAAGGTTGAGAACTGCTGCTCTAGTACCCCTTTGTTTCCCCCCACCCTCTCTGCCTTATCTGCAACTCCACAAATAGCACTAATGACTCCCAGGACTCCCTCCCTACAGGTGATGAGGGAGAGAGAATCCTGGCTCTCAATAAGAGAAAACAGGTGGAGAACCTATTTATGAGAAGAATGCACCTTGTAGCTGTTGCCAATAGTTTTACTGGGTGTATCTATGTCCTGCCTTCAGATTTAGTGGTGCAGTGGAACTTGCTCATAGTGAATAACAACGATGACATCTACCTTTCCTCCATAAAAATCTCCAAGTGCTTTACAAACAAAGGGACGTTTCCAAAAAATGCTCAGCACCTCACAACTCCTGTGGTGACACTTATGGACAGATCGGAGATAGTTCAGCTTCTGATATGCAGCCAACAGGCTGAGCTCTTTTGAAAATCTGGCTACTTATGTTGTTACTTAAACGGGAGCTCAAACCTTCTGAAAATCTGGCCCAGGAATCATATCACTGAAATGCAGATGCCTCTGGAGCGGAGAGCGAGCAAATGAGCCAATGTACATTCTGATGCATGACCGTGTCAGGAGGGGATGATGTGGCTTAAGGATGCCAGGGGAAACCCATACTCTTATGAGATGAGCCACATGTTCACACAGAGCAGACAGAATAACTGTTTTGATGGTCCTGCTGTAAGATTCACAAACAGAAAGCTGCACTGAACTCACAACTGTTCTGTTAACAATAACACCACTCTAGTGTATGGTTGGACTGAGGTGAAAGGGAGTATCACTTCAACCTTCTGACCCTCATTGTCTCTCTTGCTGGGAGGGAGAGAAATTGACAACTATGCAGCTGCCTTTGGGAATCAAGGGATATGCTACAGTGCTACCTATGCCTGTGTCCGAACAGGGCTTTCTGACTCAGTTATTATTATTTAGATTTCACCCATGGCCACAGAGTAAAAGACACTTTCCATACACAGATGGAGCAGTACTTGCCCCTGAAAAAATGTAGTTGGTGTCTGCTCTACAGCTCATATGGCTTGTCATATGAACAGGATGATAACAGGTACAAAACTGCGGTGCCACGGCTCTATGAAGCTGTCCAGTGATATCCTGACATGATTTACAGCCATATTACCACGCTCACATTGCAAACAAAAGCCACGTGAGAACATAGGTGCCTGAGTTAGACATGTTGTTGTGGCTAGAACTATGCTATCTGCAGCCTGCGACTGGTGGCTGTAATACAAGGGTGGGATCAGAATCTGGCTTAGATCATTGGGTTTTTTCCTCAAGCTCTGACCATAAATAGGTGATACCAAGATAAAGGAGAGTTTCCTGGTGCAGGAACATTGTAAGTGTGGGATAAGTTGTCCTTCTACTGCCCCTGCTTCCAGCCTACGGGCCATGCCTAGAGGTTCTTGGGGGCATATTGTGGTGAGAGGAGACATGGCTCTCGCATTGGGATGGGGTGCAGCCCACAGGCAGATGTTGGAGGCTGCTGTGTAGCATCCTTCTCCTGAGTGGGGATCATCTGTGTTGTGCCTGGCAAGAATCTAGCCCGCTGGTATCCAACCAGTTCTGAAGCAGTAGCCACTATAGTGGCTACGGCTATCGCAAATAGCCACACTCAACCAGCCAAATAGCCAAATTGTTCAAGCCGACTAGCCACACTCAACCAGCCAAATAGCCACATGTGGCTAGCAGGTTGGACACCACAGATGTAGCCTAACATTTTAAATGTGACCATTTTCCAAAGGCATCCCAAAGGGACTATTTCAGACTAACATCTGTTACTGGCAAGGTAATGAAAGTTCCCTCCCTTGGCATGGTTAAAACTAGACTGGACAAAACACTAGGAAACAATCCCACATTGGCAGGGAGGTGGACTGGATGACCTCATACTTCAGTAGTGTCCCGGTCTCTAACATCCCTACTTCAGTGTTACTGTGACATCTGGAGGGAATCCAGAGTTAAAGCTGCATGGAGATTTTTGTACCTAGAGTGGAGATTAAATCACTTTGTTGCACGTGAAAAGCACTGTGTATCAGCTACTTCCTCATAGCACTTATTTGCAAGGGAATGACTGGATTTTCAAAGTAGCTAGGAGTACCTCTGTTCAGTAGTTTAGGGGTCAGAAGCATTTAAAATGTCTCCTTTAAATAAAAAGCTTACATTCTCACCTCTCTTAGCTGCTTCTAGCTAATGAGAGGCGGAGCTGTAGCATTTCAAACTTTAGGTCTCATGTAAGTCTAGACCAGTATTCCCTGTAAGCTGTGCGCATCTGCGGCTACTCAGGAGAGATTCAAATGCCACCCTGCTGATTAGCAGAGCACTCACAGCGAGCTTTTTTGTTTCTACTGGTGGTACACATTCACACATACTTTGGTGCACATAAAAATGTATTCCACACATGGATGAAAAAAAAACGGCACGTGGATGGTGAAAAAGATTGGAACATTGACTCCAGTTTAAAGAAATAGGCTAGATTTTTTCCTAATAGATATTTGAGAGAATTTGTGTGTATGCGCGTCTTTTTGTTCAAGAACTCCTAAACAGTAGGAGCTAGGACTACCAAATTTGGCCTACACCTTCATCTTATCATAACTTAAAGCAAGGTAAGGGTTTGGTTGGGCCAGGAAAATGGGATTTCTTCTCATCAAGCCATACAGAAAAGAAACAATCACCAGGCAGGTGAAAGGCCTGGCAAAGTTTGCTGCATTCCTCAATCTGGCTGGGGAGTGCAGGAAGCAGCCAAACTTCAACCTACTCCAGCCACAGGACATGCACCCCTCTCCTGCCACTGGCTGCATCCACTCAAGCTTCAGTGGCCATGGAGATGCGCTTCTCACCTGGCCCCAAGCTGCTGCTGCGAGAGAGGGCAGCATTCTCCACATTCTTCTTATGATTTTTGCCTCGAAAAGCAGCTGGAGTATGTATTCTTTGTAAAGCAACTGCCTGCGCTGTAAACCAATGACGGATTCAAAGCTTCACTGCATCTGCTGGTTCGCCAGTGACCTCCCAAGACCTGGGGGGCAGCACACAGCAAGCCCTTTATTCTGGCTCCCCAAGATCTCCCCAGGCTCCTTCAGACCAATTAGGGCTCACTAGTAGAAGGTTGGGCCTCACAAAGCTAGTAGCCAAGGGTGGATTAGCATTCACACTAGGATCCCAGGACCCCTGCAGCTGGAACAGGAAGTGGGGGTGGGCACAGGAAGAGCAGTGTTTGTGTCTGTGCGCCAACAGAATTTTTCAACTTTTTGCCTAAAGTGTTCAGCTAAAAAAATGTTTGGCTGAAAACTAAAACATTTTGACCAACAATCTGGATTAACAATTTGGACTAACAATTTTGGGTTTTAACTAAAAAGTTTTGTTTTTCAACAAATTACTGAAATTTTCTGAGAAAAGCAGGCATTGTCAATGTGAAATTTGTTTAGTCAAAGTCCTTATTTTCTATTGAAAAACAATTTTAGTGGAAAAAATTCAACCAGACCTAAAGCATAAAGTAGGGTAGGGTTGCCAACAGTCCTTTATTACAAGGGACATCTCTTATTTTTCATCTCTGTACAACAAGATCAGGAGTTGCTGAGTGCTGGAATAACCAGCAAGAAATACCCTTGGAAAATATAGGTGAGTATTACTTATTATTGTTAATATAATTAATAATATAATATTGTGAGGAAGGGTGGGGATGCAAAGAAAACAGTTCCTTGTTTTTTAAATGTTGACAGATTAGAAGATCAAAGTATTTCAGAGATAGAGAGATTTCAGATGCATAATATAAAAAATGTAGGCTGCTGAAGGAGCAATTACCAGGTCATAATATAGGACACGTCTTTGCATTTGAATACAAGAGAAGTAGTTTTTATTGAAAGAGAATCAGAGCAGGTTAACATTTTTCAACCAAGAGTTAGTTGAAATATGGTGTTTTGCAAAACATTCCAGTGTAATTACAAATACTTTGATTTCACCAGAATTTCCTGTTTATGACAAAAATTCAAAACAAAAACATTCTATATACATATATCTTTGAAAAATATTGACATGACTTGTTTTGGTGGTAAAAATCCCATTATTATTATTTTTTTTACTAGGAAATGGAAGGGCGGGGAGTAAAAATAGTGAGAATATTTTCAACCAAAGTTTCAAATGAAATGAAAAAAGGTTAATTTCTTTTGACTTTTTTTTTTTTTTTTTTTTTGCAAAACAGTTACCTTTTTTCAATTGACCCTTTTTTGTTTTTCTAGTTGTGGTGATATCTAGTGGTGATATCTAGGATGGGATTGGGATACATGTACATGACAGTAGACACAATTCCTACACTAGGGATTTTTATGAGTTGAATTGATGAGAAATGCACTTGAGAAGCCGTGTAACTGCCAGCTAGTTTTTTGGCATAGGATGAACATTATTTGAGGTTGTGTGAAGATGGTGTTAATAACCTCTTATTACATATGGAATTTAGGTAATCTCAGATTCTGAGCCTCCAAAAGGATGCTGCTGTTTCAATAAATAAGGAGCCTGATGCTGTAAATTCAACTAATTGATTCTTTCATTTGTCATCCTGTAAGCAAACATGTGACAACCCTCTCTGATTTCAGTTCCCAAACATCATCTCATCTCAATCATGTAGAGAGCAACTGTCGTTCAGTCAATTCATTTTCCTCCTGTTTGAATTATTTGCAGTCTCCTCCTTCATTACACATTTTATTTTTGGAACACAGCTCAGCAGCATGTTCCATTTTTCTTTTCATGAATCAGCCCCCTACAGCCGCAAAGTCACTGAGTGCGTTGAGGGAACATTAGTTGTACCTCCATGGCTAACAGTTTTCTGCAAACCACGGTGCAGCTCCAAGCAGTTCATAGCAGAACAGTAATTAAAACTATGCCTTTAACAAAGCAACACTGTGCACCGTGATGACATGCAGCAGTCAAAAAAGTCTCCCCTCTTGTTATGATTGGTATTCCCCAGATGTTTGAATTTGAGCTCAGGCTTGGCAAGCTCTGTGGCTGCAATTCAAGCCTAAAGCTTGAACAGCTCCAGTATTTACACTTATAATTTATACTGTGAGATGATTTACAGACAGTTATGTACTTGGTTTCATGGCTACAGCTTCAGACTAAAGGCCTGATCATGCTGCCACTGAAGTCAATAGCAAAACTCCCTCTGACTTCAGTGGACGCAGGGACCAGCTCAAAGGCTAACTGGTCTCATGCTGTATCAGGCAGCACAAAAGAAATTTTCACTTAAAAAAAAAAAGCAAACAGAAGAAAGGCCTAAAATCTTACTTACTAGGAAGTCTTCTTCACAGTACACTTTACCATTGACATTGTAGAAGGCTTTTCCTCGCAGTCTTCTCCCTGTTAAAAATATTTTACTGTCAGAGTCTTGTACTCCATTTCCATATTAAGAATCTCCAATAAGATTTTTTTTTTAAACAAGTGATGCCTCGGATACCATCCAGAATGACCTGCTTAATATTTGACCGCAGGACCACTCCCTCCCCATTATTTCTAATTTGCATGATTGGTTAATATTTATGTTCTGATTGTGGCCAGTACTCAGCAGACATTGGGATGTCATTGTGCTAGGCACTGTCCTGACACAGAAAAGAGACCATCCTTGCCCATAAGGGTCATGGTGCTTGAGTGTTCCTTTTTCCTAAAGAACAGGCGGGGTCCAAGAAGTGTTAAATAAATGCCATGTTCTTATATAACATCCCCAGACCCAACTGGCTATGCTAATGCTGCTGACAATCCTGCTTGTGTAACCCCTGGTGAGCATGTGCTATGCTTCCCTTGCTGTGCCCATCCACAGAGATTACGCGTTGTTACAGAGACCCACTGGAGACTTGGGGCACCTTAGCTCAAGCTGTGACAGGTTCTTACTTTGAAAGTTCTGGGGTCAGTCTCTGGTGTGTCAGCCAAAATGGTGGCCATCACATTTGTCCCTGTCATCACATCAATGCAAAGGGAGAGGCAATTGGATTATACAGTAACTCCTCACTTAAAGCCATCGGGTTAACGGTTTCATTATTAGGTTGCTATCTCTTACCAAACATATGCACCTGAAGTCCTGCAATGTTCCATTACAGGATTGTTTGGCTTTCCCCATTCCACCTACCTGGTGTTCCAGCTGGGAAGTGGGGTCAGCCTGCAAGGGCTTACCCCCCCCCCACCCCCACTCCACCTGCCCAGCATTCCAGCTGGGCCAAGTGGAGTAAGCCCATGTACTGTGACCCCACTCTTTGTCAGGAGCACCAGGGAGGTGGAGCAGGGCAAGTCCTTGTGCCCTCCTCACTATGTCCCTTCCTCAACTAGGATTCATCATCATCATCGGTAAGTACAGTATTAAATTCTTTCTTTAAAATTATTTAAACACTTGCACTTACATGAGTCTTTTGTCTGGCAAAAATAATTCCCTGGAGCCTACCTCCCCTATTTACATTAATTCTTATGGGGAAATTGGATTCGGATAATATTTCACTTAAAGTAGCATTTTTTTCAGGAACATAACTATGTTAAGTGAGAGTCTGAGTTGTTCATTACCAACAGAACTGGCAACTAATTTCTAACTGCAGAATCTTCTTTGCTAGTCATGGAATCCAGCTGGACTTGGTATAAGAAATTAGAAACAAAAGCATCATTTTCTAGCTTATGAAATGAGAACATTTTATTAACACCAGCAAGCACCTTCACCTGGCAATATGCATAGGTGATGGAGAGATCATACTTTCAGACTTTTAGGGCTTACTATCTTATGAATAGCAGTTTAAGTGTATTTATAACGTGTGTTCATCATATAAACCCTGAACATCCTTACAGGTTTAAAAATATGACAGGCTCCTGATTACTCCCTACAAACACTGTGTTATACAGAAACTTGGAATCTCTACCTCCAACCAGACACCAAGGATCTGAGTCTCTTCTCTCTTACACTGGCATAAATCAGGCATTAAGTCAGCGCATAAGAGAAGCATCAGACCAAAGGAGCCAAACTCTTCCTAGTGCAACTCTTCTCATCTCCACTGAACTTTTATCACCAGGGATTTTATCTGGCCCAAGTTACCACCCATTCTGATATGCCCATCAAACCATTAAGGGGCAGCAGCTTAGGAAAAGAGACGACAATATTCCCTGTTACAGGCCACACACAAGAAGCTATTTGTAGCACACAACAACCTAGGAAAACAAAGCACACTATGATTACATGCCAATTTGGGATGCAAAATCCTGTTTAAAATGTTAATGGGTTAAACTATAGGTTTAATTAGTTAATTGGCCTGCCACGTTGAGCTGTTGGCATGGGGGACTGCTCCAGCCCAGCTGGGCCAAGTGCGCTGCAGGGTGCTTCATCTGGACTGTGCAGAGCCTGCCACACCGTGGGCAGAGGGCTGTTCCAGCTGGGCGCGGGTTAACCAGTTACCCTGGTGAGTATGCCAGTAAGGCGAACACTTACCGGGTAACTGCTTAACCCTTTGCATCCCTAATGCCAAGAGCTGTTGCTCTTTGGATACACTCACTACACATATACTGAAGCTGCTTTATGTAATGACAGAAAATTTACCTGACGTTGCTAATGTCTGTAACTCAATTAATTGCTGCATTGTTTTTTGGAAAATAAAATGTAAATGTACGTGCTTCATTTAAATAATTTCTCTGGGGTGGGACTGGGGTTGAGGGATTTAATTCCCAAGTTGACTCGTGAATAGAGGACTACCCCAGCCCTCTCTACTGCAGCAGCTTGGTGCCAGGTGAGAAGCGCCTCTATAGGCTTTTGCAGCTCCCGCAGGCATAGCTGGGGGAGGAGTGCATGTCAATCAGTTGGGACAGGTCCAGATTCATCTGCCTCCTGTGCTCCCCAGCCAGAGTGAGGAATGCAGCTAACTGGGCACTTTCCCCTTGTTCCCTGAGGAAGGGGAATAGCCAGCAATGTTCTTGTTGGAATCGGAGAGGATGGGGAAGGAGGGGGAGGAGAGACCAGCACCCCCCCCCCTTCTCCGTATAGGGCACTTGGGGAGAGGAAAGCTCAGGTATGGGGCAGTCCCAGAGGGGAGGTGTGCACCCCCAACCATTCCCTTTCACCTGCCTGATGATTCTGTCTCTTTTCTATATAGTTTTATGAGAAGCAATCCCCTTGTAGGCACATCCCATTTTCCCGACACAACCAAACCTTTCCTGTGCTTTAAGTTATGATAAGAAAAAGCTACATCCCTAATGTAGTGGTCCTGACTCTTCCTGTTTAGGACAGGTCTGAACAAAATACCCTCCATGGGCCAGATCTGGTCCACCAAACTGCCGGATTCAACCTGCAGATGGAATGGAGAACCTCCAGCAGACTCCCTGATGCTCTCTGCAAACTGCTGAGATAAGCATCCCTTGCTGGGCTCTGTTGGAATAGCTGTGAGCCTGGGGGGAGAGGGCAGAGGCTTCACGTGCCACCCCCACTGCAGCACAAGCCCATGGGCCAGTTTCCAACCAATGGGAGCAAGATCCTCCCCTCAGGCTCTAGCTGTTAAAAAACACACATATGGCCCCTGAAGCCAGTGTGAGGACAGGGCAGGCAGGGAGTCTGCTTGAGAAGGCTGCTGGCTGGGAGCCAAACAAGTAAGTCTTCGGCTCAGAGCCTGCCTCTGGCACCCCAAACTTTTGCCTCCCTTCCCCACATAACCCAAATCCTCCACCCCCCTCCTGCACCATATTGCCTCCCAGAACCTGTATCCCAATCCCCTGCCCCAGGTCACAGCCCAAACTCCTCCACCCAATCTCCTTCTCGAGGTCACAACTCCTTCTTGCCCAAGTGCACAACCCAAACCCCTGCACCCTAGTCCCCAACCCAGGTCACAACTGCTCCTTCACCCAAACTCTCTCCCAGACCGTGTTCTGCCCCTCAATCCCTTACTGCAAGCTCCCTTCTGCACCCATCCTCCATCCCAGACCCCACAACTCCTCCATTAATATAGACGAGTGCAGCCCTTGACCACTTTCCAAATTCTCTCAGCTCTATAGCAGATATGCACAATTCCACCCCCACCCCACCCCCAAAAGGAACAAACTTGGATTCTCCCAGAGCCAGAAAAAGAGTAAGTTCCTGTCGTGTGGTTCGATTTGTTTAGATACAAGAGGAGCCAGTAAACACCTCAGATAAACTCTTTTTAACTTTATTGTGCATAGAAGAAAAAGAGTAAGTGATAGGGCTGGGCTATCAGCCTCCATGAAAGCTGTTCACTAGAAAGCCAGCTAGCAGAAAGCACTGAAAGGTTGGGGGGGGGGAGGGGGGGGAGAGAGAGAGAGAGAGAGAGAGAGAGAGAGAGAGAGAGAACTCTTTATAGCTTCTCTAAACAACATTGAGGAAAATGTGATTAATTTTAAATGTTTAAAAGTGTCTGTTAGAGTCTGCTGCTGTGCTCTGACCCTGGGAAACTGTGTGTGGCACACAGACACTGGGAACTGAGCTGACACTTTTGGGTAATCACATGCTGTATGTGGTTGTCTGGAGGTTTATTGGCAAAGCCAAGGGAAATGTTTTGTTTCTAGACAGATCCTTGAAGTTTAGCTCTCACAAGCTGCTGTCTCCCCATGCTACTGGTAGGTGGACACTCTCATTTAAAATCCCTTCTGTAAAATGGGTTCGTTCATGGAAACAAAGTCATTGTGTAACCCACACTCTTTGTGTGATTCACTGTCCCATGCAGTGGCACTTAGACCACAGCAACAGATAAAAACTAGAGACCTCTACAGCATGGGCTTTAGGCTCCTATACTAAGCTTCAGAGGTCCCAGGTTCAAATCCACCTAGTGGGGGTTACAATTGCACTATTCAAATTGACTTAAAAACCTTCAGCCAGATTACTCTTCAGGAGACAGGCCCAAACAGGATTGGTAAGGGACAATTTTTCAAAGAAGCAAAAGTGTTAAACTGTGCGTACTGTCACTGCACTTGATTCTGCCTGTATTCACAAAACAAGGCTCACTTTGGAAGATTACCCTTGTGAACCTATTATCCTGAGCAACAGGGATAGGCTCTTTAGAAGCAGTCTTACCTATTGGCTAGCTCCCCTTGCGCACAGCTAAAATTTAACCCATTAGTGACTGTGTGCTATGTAAGCAACGAACACGCTGCCTCTGGGGAGCGTGGCCCGGCTGTAAGAGCTTCTCTTCTCTTCCTATGTGACCTCCCAGAATTCTCCAGTCTCTGTGGTCCTTGTCTTCTCACATGTCATCTTGATTCAGCAGTTGTAACCCTCAACCCTGCCTCTCCATTGTGCTGCCTCCCAGATACCTTTCCCCACTTATTCTCCTCATTGTCCAGAGCCCTGCAATTCCCTGAAACCAGCTTCCTCTCTCTGCCCAGAGAAGCCAGGGCAAAGCTATCTCTGCTCTCCCTCCCCAAACCTCATCCTCTACTCTGATCTGCTTCTCCTCCAGCAGCCGGATACAGTCTCCTCCACCAAACCCTGCAACCCTACTGCCTGCTCCTCATCCCATCGAGTACTATTCCTTCCTTCTTTCAGTGTAGCATCGCCAGTCCATTGGGCCATCCAGTAGTCCTCCCAAAAGAAGTCAATTATCCAAGTGCATTCACCCATCAGAGACAAAAGACCCAGATCGCTGCAAAGACTCAGGATCCAGTCACCTGTAACCTGCCTTACAATCTTCTTCAGGGCAACCTACATGTGCTTGCTTTGTCATATGCAAGGCCAGGATCTCAGCCAATCACAGACCAGCCACCTCTCACCTCATCCCCTTGTAAATGGCTCACACATTGGTGCTGAAAGGACACAGCACTAGGTGAGCAGCTGCCTTGCTCTGCAACTCCTTCTCTCCTATGACCTGCCCTGACAACTACTCACCTGAGCCCTAAGCTCAGCCTGACTTCAGTGAACCAGGAGGCACCGGTCACGTCATGTCTACCCTCCGCTGCTTCAAAACCACACAGAACATGAGAAGAATGAGGAATTTGAGGTAATATGGAAGTTTCTGTTTCACTCTCATGGTTAATCACCTAGTAAAGCTCTTTACTGTATCATAGGCTTTACTCCTCCGCCATCGGTATTATCCCTTAATCACACGAGCCACTGGGACCCAGGCAACATCAAAGCCTGGTTTCCTTGGGTCCCCTGAAGTGTCACTCAGTTCACTCGAAAAGGGGTTTTTCCAAACCTCTGCCTTACCCCTAAACACATGTGGCTTGTGCCAGCTTGTTGAGGAGTCACACCAGGAGCAGGAATTGTGTTCATCCGTAGTCACTGGGAAGATAGGCTGGGAGAGACCAGCAGGAAGCAGGTAACAAAGGCTCTAAAACAGTGGTGGGCAACCTGCGACCCATCAGGTTGTGTGTGTGACCCATGAGACATAGCGTTCACTGTTGCTCCGGCACAAGGTTGTCAGATTCTGCTGGTTTTGGTCCATGTCGTTTTCTTCCTACCGGTATTACTAAAATGGCATGCATGTAAAGCAAGAGCACGTGAAGTGAAGTGTGTGCTGCTTGCACACAACACTGTGTGGGAGAGCCGTGGGCTTCCTCTGCATCCAATCCAAGCACTGCTCTAGTTCAGTTGGCAACCCTACAAATTCTAGGCACGCAAACACAGTTAGCAAAACTACCTTATCCCGGGAAGCTGTCCTAGCTACAACCACCTTGCAGCCCACTGAGATGAAGAAGGGCCATTTATGTGGCCCGCTCACTAGCCTTGGTTGCCCACTGCTGCTCTAGGACAAACAAACAAAAAAAAAAACCACAAACAAACAAAAGCTGTTGTCTGCACAGCCTGTTTTACTCAGTTCAGAGTCATGTGGCAGCCACAGAGCTAACACCAAAAAAGAGCTGCTGGGTGGATTGTGAAAGGCTGGCATGGTTGTGTACCCCAACTGATTCAGAGCTGGCAAGTGAAGTATCTGATGCTTGCATGCAGTCCGATGGTCGGAATAGTGACCTCACAATTGCCAGGAGTTTCTGCTTGTCCATTAAATAACATTCCTGTTACACACAAGGACACCAACCTGTGAGTCTGTGCAGAAAACTCACTTCCTATTTTAAATGGTAATTTTCTCTCTCTCTCTTACCCCAATTCACCCACTGTCCTGGTCACCTGCAGCCATTAAATGCCAAATCCTGGCCTTTAGCCTAATGCGATCTCTGCAGGGAAGAGTCCTCTTCCTCCTAAGCTAGACCAGCCATATTAGCCTCATGGAGCAGAGCCCAAACGGTGTCAGGGAAGCCAGTGTATGTCCATGCTGGTGCTGATCCATACGACATGCCCCACACTCCACAGTGCCTTCCTTGCATCCAGGGACACAGGAAGCCTTGCAAAGCAAAGCTCCTGGGAGAGTTCCCAAAGCCACCCCCAATTCCTCCTGTGGCAAAGCACAGCTGAAGCAGTTCCACTGGTCAGGACGCTCCAGGACTGTAAAGGAAGGAACATGACATGACCCAGAGCAAACAGAGCCAAAATGCTACTGTGATAAAATCCTCAATTGTGAAATAAAACAGCTTCAGCTAAACAGAGTATAGGAAAACTATTGTTAGTGGCTTGTCACTGCGTCGCAGTTTTCACCAACTCTACAGCATGCAAATTCCGGCAACCTGATTAGACACTGCTCTCAAAAGTTACCATTCTATATGTCTACAACAAAGATGGTTACCTCAATCTCCTGTTTCATACAGCTGATGTAATAAAAATTGTCAATTTCTAAACATGATTTTAATTCTGACTTTTGAACAGCAGTATTCTTAGGTCTCTCAGTACTCCACAAATGAAAGCAAACATAGTAATTCCTATTTTACAGATGGGAAAACTGAGGCTCAGAGTGATGAAACAGCTTTATGTTCGCGTAGCAATAGCATGATGCTTCCTCATCTGGTAATTAGTATTTTTAATAATTAAGAAGTTTAACAAAACTTACCTTGGAGGAATTTGTTTGGTCTAGGATAATACAATAGTTAACTCAAACTATTGTTGATGAACTATTGCATTCCCAAGAAAATATTAGAGCCGCTGCTCAGCCAGCTAGAGTGAGTACAAGTTAATACGTAAGCCATAGGTATTGGTCCAAAAAATAGCTGATCAGTTTCCCTTTCTATATCAGCATATTCCACTGCAGGCTACTGTCCTCTTTCCCAATGCACTGTAACCACTTTGTGAAAGTCAGACTGATAAAACCAGCCATGTGCAGAGAGATCACTAAATTGACTATAACAAATGGCCTGACCTAGAGTCCTTAAGCTCTTTGTGGGACTTTTTGAACCATCACTCCTGTTGCATTTCAGAAGTAAAGAGCTTCCTTCCTCCTTCTGTGGTTTTAGCGAGACACAGACCCTGGCATGTCTACCTTGTCTGACCAGTTTTCAGCAGCACAGAGGAAGTGACTCTCAGTTTTCATACCTACCCAGTACTAGAAAAGCAGCAGGTCAGCCTAGGACGCGCAGCTTGTTTGTAATGCAGGTAGGCATGCCTGTGTTAGCTTTGATCTAGCTAGCAGGGTAAGAACAGCAGCATAGCTCTGGTGGCCTGGGCTTTAGTGCAGGCCATCTACCGGAGTACAAGCTGCCATAGCACCTGGATATGCAGTCTCATTGCTAGCGGGTGCTGAAGCCTGCGCCACCATATCTCCACTCTCATTATTACCTGTGCTAACTGGATTTAACGTTAGGGTGCCTGTTGCCTACCCACACTACAAACACACATTCACTTGCAGTACAAACTTGCCTGAAGAGACTGCCTAGTAAGATTATCCATTATTGACACTGGCTGTCAGCGGCTGCGCCCTCGCACCTTCCACATACCTCAGCTGGTGTCTACAACAGTTAAACTGTTAACAGAGATGGGACAAAATTATTCTTAATACTGTTACAGAAAGCATGATCTAGACCTAAGGAAACAAAACGTGATTGTGACCTGGTTCCAGCAGGTCTCAAATGAAGTGTTTGTAACTGTGCTGAAAATTGTCCATTCTCCTCCACAATAATAGCCAAAAATCTCTTCAGTGCCATTTAAGAAAGGGAAACCTGTTATCAGCGATGTGTGAGTTGTTCAGTGTAGAAGTTGCCTTTACCAAATCACAAACTCTTAGGCCATGTCTACATTAGCATTTATGCCCACAAAACTTTTGTCGCTCGGGGATGTGAAAAAACTCACATTCCTGAGTGGCATAAGTGTTGCCAGTGTGCACAGTGCTGTATAAGCAGAAGACATTCTCCCACCAACACAGCTACGCTACCACTGTTTATTGAGCTGGCTTTATGAAGTTGAAGGGAGAGCTCTCTTCCGGCAATGCAAAAGGCAGCAAACAGAACTACACAAGCGTTCTCACAGCAGCACAGCTGTTCTCATACAGTTGTGTCACTGTAAAGTTGCAAGTGTAGACATGGTCTTAGTGGGGGTAGGTTCTGATTTCAGTTACAGGAATATGGATGTCACTGAAATCAGAATGTGGCCCAGTGACTCAACCTCTCCTCCTGTGAAATGAGAATAGTAATAGCTTCCTGGGTCACAGAGCTGATAGTAGGCCTAATTACTAGTGGTAGAGTGCTCTGAAGTTAAACAGTGCTAAGATTTATAATCTGTGTAAAATTCTCTCATGAATAAAAACATGCATGTTTTGGGAATTAGGATATTTGTCAAGCATCATATATGAGAAGCTTGAATTGTTTGCCGAGTAATGCTGGTTAAGAACACACCCTCTTTCCAAACAATGGGAATGTGGTGTATAATACACCAAGACTATCTGTCAGTTTGGAAGAAAATCTGAATATCAAATGTCGGTTTTTAAGATTTCCCAACCTGGACTGTTATGCAGAAAGTGAAATACATACCTGTCATTCCTGTTGACTGAAGGTACAATATAAAACAAGGCGGGGGGAGGGGGAGATAATTTTTTCAGGGAGTCCGCTTAATGAATTTATGTGGTATGGGGCCAGCTCCTCCCCCAGAAGGGGTGGGCATGGGTGAAAGGGGCAGGACTGAGGACTAGCCAGCCTTCCCATGGAGTTGTCTGGGACCAGAGGATTTGAATTAAAAAACCCAGCAAAGTGCTCCCAGCTCCGTTGCTACCGCGTTGCCCAGCAGCCATCCAGGGTTGCTTCGACTATTTAAAGGACTCATGGCTCTGGCCCCTACCGGGGTAGTGCTGCAACTGGGAGCTGGGAGCCATTTCAATAGGATCCTGCTGCCTGAGCCACCACCTGGAAATTTGGTAGAACAGGCAGCAGGATATAAATAGAAAATAGCCAGATGCAGTCTGTGGACGGGATCAAAGTGTTAGGCGGGCCAGATCTGGTCCCTGGGACGCATCTTGCCCAGCCCTGCTGTCAGGAATACTCTCTCTTGCATCTGTGCACAAAGCTGGTGGGGAACTCCTTGAATCTAAAGTTCTAATAGCATTTCTCCAGAAGAGGGCATCATGCATTACCTTAGACACCCAGAGAGCATCCGTATAGTCAGGGCAGACAGAAAGTGCAAGGGAGAGCTGGGGCTTTTCTACTGGAACAGCTGCAGTGCCCCCGTTTGCAGCTAATGATTTCTAGAAATACAGAGTGGAATTTTTCAATGCACTCAACACTGGCCCCACTGTGCTTCCACTGAAGTCAATGGCTGAATGCCTGTACTGAGCACTTTGGAAATTGAACTACAGGAGCTTCTGCTAGCACAGCATGAACACAACCATGGTGTCCTGTTATAATTGATTCCTCTGGAGAACATGAGATACAATGATGCATTTTTATAGGCATCCTTTCCACTATTATTTTATAATCGACACTCCACTCGCCATGGAATTACCACACCTCTCTAAGGGATACAACCACTAAGAGTTCTGATTCATGACTCACCAGACTTCCCAGGCACAGAGTAATTCCTGGTTTCTCATGCCCGACTGATTAATGAATTGCATGTATTTGTTTTATTGAGCAATTGGATCCAGTTGCTGGTTAGCAGCTTAAGATGTCATCTCTGTACTGAACGATGTTAGGATAGCCTCATTTATAGATCTCCTACTAGCATTTGCATTTGGTGACATCAGAAGTGTCCGTGCCAACCTGACATGTACATATGGACGCAGCTAGTTTGCAGCAGTAGATAACTGACTATATTGCATCGACCCAAAAGAGGAAAGCAAAGCTCCAACAAAACTCTTAGTTGACTAAGAGAAGCACACATGCTGAGTCCAAATTAAAGTTCAATTGGCATTTTCTATTACAATCTTGGGGCCAGATTTTTTGCTGGCTTTCCCAGAAGACTCGGCACAGGAGAAGATGCCAACTTTCATGCCCAAATGACTCCAGCATTAGTTTTGAGCTGCTCTAACTTATAAACTGCCTCACCTCTGCAGCGCAGGATCCCTGAAGCACTGAGCACTACAAAAAGGCTTCTTTCTGCTCTGCACACCATACTGGGGCCCATCATGAGAGAACAGTAAATTGGCCCTGTGCTGCCCCTTGTGCTGGAGGAATTCTTCCCCGTCCATTGTCTCTCCTATAGACTCCTACCCAACTTCAGAGCAGCTTATGGGCTTAGCCTGGGTGCCAGGAGCAGAGCCTTAGACTGTGAGCCGGTACTAGGGATGTAAAATTCCATTAACTGGTTAAAGGTAGGGGTTTGCGAGCTAAAGCGCCCTTCCACCCCACAACAGGCAGGGGCTGCTCCAGGCCAGTTGGAGCAGCTCCTGACTGCAGCACCTAGTCCCGCCGCAGGTGGGTACCTGCTCCAGTTCCTTCTGGTTAAGCGGGCCATTAACAGTGATGCTTACTAGTTAACCTTTCCCACCCTCTCTGGTACTATATAGAAATACAGTCCTGCTAACTCCAAAAATTCAAAAAATCATAAGTTAGACCTCAAAAACATTGGCTTAAAAATATGAAACTTTTAGAAATAATAAAAGTGATACATGGTGGGTGGTTTTACTCACCTTCAGGTTTGGGTCACATTTTCAATATTTTCTTTAGTCCATATGGACTAGAAAGTTACGTTAAAAAGAAAAGGAGATTCGCAAAGGAGATTCTCAAATAATCACAAGGGCTGGGGCCTTATGAAAAAAACTCCAAATATCACAAGCATGCAATAACCCGCGTCCCTCCCCCCCCCCAAGGTAGTTGGCAACACTGAATCAGTATTAAACACAATTAACCCATCAATATCAAGGGATCTGTCCCTCATCTCTAAATCTACCTTAGGATAAAAAAATTGAACAGATGAGTCTCAGCCAGGGGAGGCTGGCTTTCTTTTACTGTCTTAAGAACAGAAGAATTCACCCTGTGTGTAAATTGCAGACATGCCAAAAGCAAACAAAGAGGTTAAAAATGTTTTTGCATTTCCCCTTAAACTCCTCTAACTTTGTGCCCTACAAATCCACATTCCTCGCTCTGGGCTGAGAGGGGGACATTTTCTGTGGATGGGAGTCTCTGCTGTTTTACCCCATGCCGCTGATCAGGAGCTACAAACCTGCTTTTGGACCTTTTGTATTCATATGGCTTGTTAACCTAAGGAGGCACATTCAGCCCCCAGCAGAGGATTTGCACAAGACTGCGTAGCAATGCAAGTGCTGCTTTGCAAAGGATCCAGTGGGTCAAATAAACCAACAGACCCGATACTGGGGCACAAAAGGGCATCAGCAAGGGTTAGCCTAGCTCATCGCCTACACTGCAATTACTGTGCCCTTATGGGTCTTCCTCCCCTTTTCCTTCCCCTCCCCTCACACTATTCTACCCCCTCCCCCAGCTTGATCGCTCAGGCTTTGTGAAGGGTGAATTTCTAGGGCTTTCAATTATTTCAGGAAGGAGAAAAAAAAATCTGTGCCAAATTCCTTTGAAAAGAAGATACTGCAAGTTAGTTGGCAGAAGCCACTTTTCACAGGCTTAAGCCATTTGAAATGTGAAACACTGAAAAGTGGCTACTGTGGATGTGCTGTATTCTTCTTTTCAAAGAAATCTGGCACAGAATGCAACTCCCCTGTTTTAGGACCCAATCCTGCATTCCTTACACGCCCAGACTCCCACTGACTTCAAGGAATGCAGGATCTGAGCCTCAATGTGTGTTTCAGTGCACAATAGTCCCTCATGGTTACGATCCATTGAGCAACACACACTCATCTGACAGGCCAGAATGGTTGTAAAGATCTTGGGTTTATTTCAGGAAAAATGCCTGATGTATGTAGACACACACACATTCACACATTTCTCTGGTTCCAGACAGAAGGAATGCCACCCGCCCCAAGCATCAAAATATTTCAGCGCTCTATCCTGATGTCTAAGAAAGACCCAAATGTAACTTTGCTATTTAAGAGAACAAAGCCCAACATGTAAGCAGCTGTATCCCATGCATAGTTTTACTGAGAATTTTTGTAAAGCCCTCTTTAAAAAAAAAAAAAAAGGAGTTGACTAAGACAAACCAGAGTCCTATACTGCTATTTTTGAGGATGCTTTATATTATCTTAGTAGGCTATTACGATGCAAATCTCAAATGTACAAGTTCCTTACTTGGCCATAAACACAAAACAGTGTACATTGTCTTTTCAGAAGAAAAGGTTTGCTGCTAAAATAGCAGAAGCCCTACGTAAATAAGCAACATTCTTTCTGCCTGAGGTCACTGACTTGCCCTATTCAATTTCGGCCTAGTCTGGGATTTGACAATCTAAGCAGGGGAGAGGCCCTTTTCTTTTTTTCAAAAGAATGCTGGGATTTTATTTGAAATTTAAACTCTTGCAAACAAAAGGTGGCATCGAATGCTAGAGGCCTGTGAAGGTGGAGTACAGGATGTGTATTGTTTTCTCCCTTTACATAGATTCTTTCAGGAAAGAGCATTCAGACCCTGTGAACAAATTCTAACAAAAATATTATCAGGTAGCCAGTAAGATTAGGATTTAAAAAAAAATATATTTATGCAGGGGAATCATAGCAAACATTTTCAATTATAATTTTAAATGAATTTGTAATGTACACAAAATTAAAACTGCCATCTATAATTAACATCATTATTATATCTATGTCAAGTGCAGATGAATTTTGATTTTGTGATTGCACAGCTACTGATTTATTTTGCATCTCCACAGCAAGTTAGATAAACTTTTGACCCACTACGGTAAACTAGGCTCTGTCTCTCCATCCATTAGTAGTTTGTCCACACTCTGCTTTGTGCTTTCAAATAGGGATGTAAAAACTCAATAAATATAGTAACTGGTTAAATGTTTTGTTTAACCAGCTAACCGCTGTGGGCGGGGTCCAGCCGGCGGGTCTGCTGCATACATAAGAAGGATCCAGCCAGTGGGGGCCAGTTAACTGGTTACCTTGTAAGCAGGCCGATAAACCTACTGTTAACCAGTTAACCTCGTACATCCCTTATGCAAGCAAACAAAATTCTTTAGAGAATAATTCAAATGTATGGGCTCTTGGCTTACCTGTCTATTGCCCTGCACTGGGTGTAGTCATTTCCATCTATGCAAAGAGACTGCAAACTCCTAAAAGAAATTGATGGTGTTCCACACCCGCTTTGCAGGAGTCTACAAGAGTATACACAGGGGCAGATCTGCAGCCAGTATAAACTGTCATAGCTCTGCTGATGTCAAAGGAGTCACAACCATTTACACCTGTTGAAGACTTCCTCTCCAGGACTAGGAAAAAGCAGTGTTCTTAGCATAAGCTAGTTAATGAATGGTACAAGCCAAATAAAGACAAGGGCGTTATAGTATTAACATTAGCTGGCCACAGTATCAGCCTGATGCTCCCCCCAGTATTTACCTTGATGCACCAACATTTTACTGTTTTAAACCAAGGGTAGGGAACCTTTTTGGGAGTCAGTGGCCGCTGACCCACAGAAAAATCAGTCAGAGGCCACACACAGGTGAGAAACCAAAAAATAAACCCAACACCTCACTGGTGTGGCCCCTGACTGAGAAGCAGACAAGACACTTTCCACATTCCCCTCATACACCAGTGCCTAAGGGGCCTGGGCTAGTAGATTTTGTGGGCCCTGTCTAGGCTCTGGGGTGGGTCAAAATGACGGGTTTAATGTGTGAAAGGCAGCTGCCGGGAAGCCGGCTTGGGCTCTGGGAGTGGGAGGGAGGGTTCAGTAGCAAAGTGGAGTTGGGGAGCCCGGGTGGGATAGGGCAGTGCAGGCCTGGAGCTCCAACACTGGCTCCTTAATGCTGGGGGAAAGCTCTGAGCCTCAGGGGCAGGATCCAGGCGCCGCATCCCGCCGCTGGGCTTTAAGTTTCCCATCCCTGTTTTAAACTGTCTTCACTAGGAATTTACTTCACGTTAGTGACCATATTGTTAGCTAACCACAATATAATTAGGCCAAGTCAAACCTCAATGGGCCGTATAGTGTTACTTTGCCTAGCTACATCATGGTAAAAACTGCCTGCGCCTTGACTCTTGGCAAGATTATATAGGGCAAAACAGCTCTCACGCTTCTGTTATCCTACTGTAAAAGCCCACCTTTTCTGACAGCACAGACATCCTACGTTGTTTGCTTTAGCAGTCAATTCTCTCTCTCCTACACTCCAGTCACATTACTGAACCAAAGTAACACAATGCTACTGAGACAAGAAGGGACTCTTGGGCCATTAGGTGGGGAAAGAACATTGTTGTAGGCACCGTATTATGAACCTAAGAGACGTTTTCAATTTTTCAGACAACGTGAGAAATTGAAAATTTGGCAGATATTTCCTATTTCGCCTTCTTATGTATTTATCCAGCCTGTTCTACCCTTGGTTTCCAGGGGAGAACATAAATTATTTCCATGGGTCTCAGATGGAAGATCTTGTATTGGGGAAGAAATATATAAAATATAAGTCAAGCATGTATTTGAAAACTGAACAGTAACAGCTTGAGTTGATTAAATAACTCTTTTATCTACATTCACCTCTGTAACCTAATGGGGGATACACTGGCTGAGAAAGGGAAAATAAAGCCCCAAACTATAGTTCAGACCCTTTCCACGGGACTAGCTTTATTAATAGCACTGAGGATTAAAACAAAGGCAAAGCAAGTCAGAACACTTGGTAACAACTACCAGAGCCTTTTCCAGCGTTTCAGCGAGCCAGGAGAGGAGACTCCTTCCCCTCTAGGAAGTTCACACTGCAAAGGCTTTCCCTTTGCTTTCATAGACCTGCCCCATCACCCATGTGATAGAAAGGGAATCTGGACTTTCCTTGTAACCCATTACATGCTGGAATTTAAGGGGTTGCTTTATACATTGTCACACCATTCAAGAACTGGGTGCATGTTGATTTTATTTAAAAAAAAAAAAAAAACCACATACCAAATCAAGCTTGTTCTTTTCCAACCTGCCAGAACCCAGGAAATAGCAGTCTGCCTCACCCACCCCTCCCAACCTCCCTGCTCCCATTGAAAATGTCTTGTCACCACACCAGCCCCCATTCATTTAACAGAGGACTCTTAGTTCAAGCACATCAGCTGAAAGCTGCTGTAGGTGTCCTAGAGGGATAAGCCATGGCCCAAACTATTTAGAGTTTATACATCAAAGTCAATACCTTGAACTGAGCCTGGAAGTGAACTGGATGCAGAGGTGAAGTGGAAGCTCGTGCAAACCACGGAGTATATGCAACCATTATTTGTATTCTGGTGGAGCATCGATCAGGAATCATGCAAGGCACTGTGCAGAGACACCCTGAAAAACTAGCCTCTGCCCCAAAGAGTTTACACTCCACGTATGTGTTCCCTGTGGGGAATACTGCTAATTAGGGATGTTAGCGTATAGTCATTTACACGATTAACTAATAAGTGTGGGCTTATTGGTTAATCCTAATGACTATATGCATTCCCCCTCTCCTCCCCCACTGTCTCTGTATCAGAGGCAGCAAGGGTGGGGGAGGAGTGAGAGCTGGTGCCTGTGGGGAGCCGACTTAAGCCAGCTCTCTGCGCATGCCGGCTCCGGTGAAGCCACCTGCCTGTTCCCCCCACAGAAGCAACCGTGTAAGGGGGCAGGTGGAGCTGGTGCATGGGCTTAAAAGTCAGCTCTCCTGGAGCACTGGCTCCCGCGGAACTGCCTGTCCCTCCTCCCCCCACGCTGCTGCTTCCGATCGAGAGGCAACAGCACATGGAGGTGGTGAGGGGAGCAGGTGGGACCTGGTACATGCAGGAAACTGGCTTTCAAGCTAGCTCCCTGTGCACACTGGCTCCCGCTGAGCCACAGGCAGCAGTGCAGGGAATGGGGAAAGTCAGCTGGGCAGGAGCCAGTATGTGTAGGGAACGAGCTTCGAAGCTGGCTCCCTGTGCATATGGATGAGAGCCAACTTCCTTCCCCCTGCCTCTGATACAGGGAGGGAGAGGGGGAACAGGGACCAGCGCTTGCAAGGAACCAGCTTTAACGCTGACTCACCGTGAGCACTGGCTCCTGCCGCCCACCAACATGTAAGCATGTATCTCATGAACGTTTCAGTAGATACATCTTTACACAATTAAACATATTTTAACATTCCTATTGTTTAGGGGACCACTGAACTCTGCACTAGTTGAAGTTGCCACATGGTCTTCTCATATACTTTATCCACCCTCAAAGTGACTACTGCAGTAGGTCTCTAGCCCAAGAAAAAAGGCTGTAACTGTCTATCAAGCTCTCTTGGGGTATGTCTAGACTACATGGCTCTGTCGATGGAGCCATGTAGTCTAGACATACCGTAGGTTCTTGCTTGCTACCTGAACCATAAGAGTCATCTAGGGAACCAACATCATTCCATGTTACAAACTCTCTCACCTGAGGGGGACAAGCTAGCTAGCTCACAGCCCAAGAGGGCTCTTGACTAGACAATGTCAAATCTCATCAACAGGAAAGCTGATGGAATAAAGACCAGGGTGTCATCTGTATATTGAAGGCTCTGAACCCCATCTCATCTCATTCTCTCTACTAATATTCTACAAACATGCTATACTTGCTGGTTGGGCAAGAGCAAATCTTGTGGCAACCTGTAACAGATTCCTGAAGGCAATTGCCCAAAACTATCCTCTGAGTCTTGAGACAAGAACAGATCTGCACATGAAAAGGCTTGCTTTCTTCCTGCCAGTAAGGTTACGTGCGTCAGATCCTCACATTCAATGGCATCAAAGGCTGCTGCTGACAAATCTAAACGAATCACTATGGACATTTTATCTGAGTCATATCCAGAAAGAGATAATCAGCCAACACATTCAGTACAGTCTTGCTGCCATAATTGTGTGTCAAATCAAATAGGAAGATGTCAAACAACATGTCTGAGGTCTGAAGACTCCAAGTGCTGCCAGAGTTGTCTCACCATCTCAATACGCAATTCTTATCCCAACAGAATGGGATATCAGCAACAAGGTAACAACCACTGACTTTCTCAAGCAATAGCATAACAGTTAAATGATAATGGAAATCTCTATCCCATCCCGAAAGGAAGTGTTGTCAATCTCCAACAACAGACCCAATGATTCCCTGCTGCACTTTGCCAGCCACTGACTTGGGTCTCTGACAGCTGTAGCCCAAGCACACCACACTCTTGGTGTGTGACTATATGGATCTTATGACTTTGTCCATTCCCACAAGCAATGTTCGGCCACCATGGAGGCTAGTGATCCAGTCCCACTTTAAGAAGGCTTAAAGTAGATGGAAGGTTCTTAATAGCGTGAAATACTCAACTCTGAATTTGAGCAAAGGCATCCCCAGATACACCAGGTGCTTTTGTGTCTCAGGCCAGTTGCTTTGATTCCAGCAGTAAAGGCAAAGAAACTCTCTGCTTCTCATAAGCTCAGTCCTTCAAGTCTTTATCTTGCAATCAGTCAGGCAGCCCCACCAGCCTTCCAGACACCTTCCCACTCCATTCATGTGTCAGAAGCCATCTGTACACCATGATGACATGGGAGAGCAAAGCAGAGGAAGAGGAGACACCACAGCAATAGTGGAGCACAAAAGGCCTTTGAGAATATCGATAGAGATGTTTGTTAACCAAAAAGTGTTCTCATTCAGACCCATCTGAAACCAAAATGGTTAAGGAAGCTTAGGAAAGCTTTCAAAATTATTTTACAATAGACAGTGGAACAGTAGAACAATGTACAAACTTTCACAAATGCATATTCTTAGTTACAGAATATTTACTGCCAAGTCAATTATTTACTACTATATTTTAGGAAACAGATCTCAGTCAGCCAGCTCAGCGACAACAGAACAAACTTATTTTCTTTACACTGCTGTAAAGCTGGAGAAACTCTCTTAAAGTCAATGATGTTACTCTATATTTATCTCAATGTAAATGAGAGCAGAATGTGGCCTATGGTCTTTGATACATTTCTGATCACCCTTTTTGTGTGTTTTCTTGTGTGGTCAAAAGTGATGCACAAGTGTGTTAATTAAATGTATTTTATGAGCAACCAAAAGTGTGCTGGCGCTTGCCAGGTCACCCATTTTTTTAAATCAAAAGACTGTCCTCTATACCGTACTATGCTCAAGTTTCTGTGGAAAAGTGACTCAGTTTTCTCTACCAGTTTTCTGGATGATATAGTGAGGTTATGTTAAAACTAAAATACATGCTACTTTCAAGGTATAGACTCAAGAGACTTTGATAGTATGTTCACTTCTTTTGGCACTGAAGTACAATAAGAATATTGTTTAATAGTATTCTTTTCTTTAAGAAGTATGCAAGGTTTCAGCCAACTTTCCCTAACAATTAGTTCAGGATGAATGTACTTAACTCAGGATTCAGCTGGAAAGAACCCAAATAGATGCAATCAATTTTCCACTAAATCCGCTTCCTTCCTCTCTTCCCTACCCAGCATGAGCCATCAGCCAACCACTAGCTATAACTAGTCATGGGTGACTAAGACAATATCTTTCAGCTTCTCTTATATCTAGTTTGGCCACTCCCCTCTTGATTTTTTTCAGTTTTCCATATTTGCATATCCTAGTCACTAGCCCAACTGAAATGCAGATATTTATAAAACTACTGTAGCCTACAAACAGAAAACATGTAGGGAATCAACTCTGTAAATTCTACTAGAACTAGAGCATGTTCTACTATTGTACATCAGATAACACCTATATAATCAGCATAACATCCAGAGGTCAATTCAGTGAAACATGTCAGCAATAGAATTCTTTAATACACCAAACTGCTCTTTAAAATGTGTTATCCTGTTTTAGTTTTATAAGTGGCTGGTGTGAACATGTTATTGCTGTGTTTTAATAGCAAACAAAAAAATCAAATAAATCTTAAGTAAGATTGCTTAGGCTTTTCCCACAGAGCTTAAGTCCCCTCTGAGCCACATGGCCTGAAAGAACATTTGTTAAAACAATAGATGATTTGCTACTTGAATTTACCAAAGGGTAACACAAAAAATACATTTTTGACTTTTTTTGAAAGCAAGGCTTAGAAAATATGATCTCTGGCTCTAATCTGGACATCTTCTTGGGAGTTTAACTAGATGATTCCTCCTTTGCTCCCATGTCTCCCACCCCCAAAGTGTGCGAATTCTCCTTCATTAAATAACTCACTGAAACAGCAAACTGAGTTCCAGTTGGCCATGTATTCTTTAAGCTACTTTCCTTTCTTCTTCTCCTCAGAAGACTGCTGTGCCATTAATACTGATCCAGCAAATTGTTTCCATAGGTTTGATTGTACATTACTGCAGTTCTTAAGGTCAGTAACCCACTGACTTTCTCAAAGAAATTATTTAGGCTATTTCCAGGCAGGAATTTCTCAGGGAATTCAGCTGGAAGAGCTACAGTACAGAATACCTTGGCAGTAAATTGAATTAAATGATGACTACATTACCATACCCACTCTGGTGCTAAAAATGAGGACTTGCATCTATGCTAAAATGCATCAATTATCATTTAGACATAGCTAGCAGTTATTAACAACTATTATTAACTGCAAATCCGTTCTCATTTTTGCAGGCGAGCTCACTTCAGATGTCCTTTCTCTGCAGTATTTACAAAATTAAAAGGTCTGGCATATCTTTTGCTGTTTGCTTTATTCTGCCTATGTGCAGGACACATTTGAGTAACACTTGAGTTAGCTAAGACTTTAGAAAACAGTGGAGGAGCTGATTTTATTTCTTCTTGCAGGTTCTTCGTTCCTTTCATCTGCTCTGTTTATTACTCACTTGATTTCATAATCTTGCTAGGCATAATCTTCATAGTCATGTATGACCATTAATAATAAATAATAATAATAATAATGTATCACACCCTAAATTTACATGATGCCTGATAAAGGAAGCCTGTGCCTGAAGAGTTTACAATTTAAGATAGATAAGTAAAACAGGAAATGAACCCTGGCATGACAGCCCAGGGAAAAGAATAATGACAAATTTACCTGTGAGGAAAACAAGGGAAGGAAATGTTCCAGAAAGAAGCGAATTTGAAGGAGAAAGGGAAGGAAGTGGGAGACCATTCCATGTACAGGATTTAAGGTACAAACCAAAGAGTTCCTGAAACAGAAAAAAGGAGTCAGCCTAAGAGGATTGTGAAGAGTGTACTGTACAGTGAAAGTGGGTGAGGAGGAAAAAACAACATCCGAGATGTAGGTGAAGATAACATTATGTAGTGCCTTCAAATTGAGGCGTGCGAATTTGATGTGCAAAGTCTGAAGAGACCATGGAGGAATAGAAAGAGAGTGGGGGGAGGGAGCAGTGTGACACAGTCAGGCCATGTCTAGACTACTCTGAAGTTTCAAAAGTAGTTTTTTGTGTTTTTTCGGCAACTCCTCCCTTTTTTTTTGAAAAGCCGCTCTTCCTCAAAAAATGAGATTTATGCAGCTTTTTGAAAAGGCGGGGAGAGGGGATTTGCCAAAAAAAACCCGCATCCCAACTATTGGACGCAGATATGCAAATTCCCACAGAATTTGCATATCTTCTTTCAAAACTTCAGCGTAGTCTAGACGAGCCCTCAGAGTAGCAGGAGAGGAAATAATTTTGAATAGCTAGGTTGGAAGAGGTTAGTTGCATAAAAGTAGAACTAAATGGTGACATGAAACATATTGAGCTAGATCCTCTTAGGCTGAGCTCCATTATATTCTCATTGTACATCTTTAATGCCTCCTGGTGTCTTGTATTCTTCAAACGTCAGCCTTTCTCGGAGTTCAGAAAGTTACAACTTCCTGTGAGATGTCACTTCACTCACAGCAATTTTCCTCTGACGAGAAGAAACATGGGAAGCTCAGAGCCAAATCCTGTTCCCAGGGAAGTCGAGCACTGTTTTGCTACTGATTGCGACTGAACCAGGATTTGACCTTAAGTAAAGATTGCTCAAAGTCCTTAGTAGAAGCTCTGGTCATAAGAGACAGGATTTTCGTGAAACAACGTACAGGTTGAACCCCTCTTATCCAGGACGTTCTGGTCCGGCAACATCTCTCATCCGGAAGGACCAAGAATGCTCCTGGACCAGAGAGTCCCATAGGGGGCTGGTAACTGGGAGCTCTGCAGTGGGGTTAGAATCCAATAGAGGGGATGCCTCCTGGTTGCGACACTGGTGGGCGGGGTTGACAGGAGGCAGCGGGGCTGCTGCCTCGTGGCAAAACTGCCTGGCAAGACTGGAAGGCAGGGAGATTGCCTGGCGGTGGGCCAGGAACCCATCAAGGGGGCCGCCTGGCAGCACAATCAGGAGCCTGGCAGCCCTGCTGCCGCCTAGTGGCACAGTGGGACTAGGATGTAGCGGGGCTGCCCCATGAGACCAGGAGCCTGACTGTGGGGCTGCCCAGTGGCACAGCAAAGAGTCCGGCAGCCCCGCTGCCACCTGGCAGAGCTGCCCAGTTAGGCTGGGAGGCACCACGGCTGCCTAGCAAGGCTGAAGTCCAAGTGGGACTACTGCCCAGCGGCACAGCTGGACCCCAGCAGGGGAGCTGCCCTGTGAGGCAGGGGGAAGCTGGTGGGAAGGCTGGCAATGAGGCCATGGCTGAAGAGTTGGGGGGGGGGGGGAAATCAGTGGTGGGGGCAGAAATGACCTTCCCTGATCTGGCAAAATCCCTCATCCGGGACTGGTCAGGTTCTGAGGGTACTGGACGGGGGAGGTCCAACCTGTAAGTTACTTGCAGAAAAAAGTTTTTTTGGCTAAAATAAAATTTACTGACTTTCTTCTTGTGTTGTAATTTTTGGGAGAATGCATGCTGGGGAGGGGAGGTGCAGAAAGGAGACAAATTCTTATCTGGGCAATAGTCTGGCTAAAACTTTAAGAAGTGAATGATGGGAAACTGTTTTGGCCACTGGTAAATCTCTCTGGAAAATAACCTACACAGAAGTCAGTTTTACCCAAACCAAGTCACATCCTATTCATTGTAGAACACTAAGTTAGAAGTAAACAAAACATTCAACTCACGTAAAATGCCAGGGATCAACTGAAGCACTTTTATTGGTGCCCAAGGACACCCCACTGTAGTTATAATTGGCCAATCCTCCAGAGTCCTTTCATTTAAATGAGAAAGAATTTATGGTTGTTTATGTAGGCCTCACGCCAACCCTGCTTCTCTGATAGCTGCTCGGGTGCATTTGGGTCTCACATCCGATTTAGAGTCCTATGAACATTGGAGATGGCATTCCTTGGATACTTAAATTAAAAACACAACCTTCAACATGGACACAAGAATGAGAAAGTTATTCATGTGGCCCAGGCTCTAGGATCTCTGGGGAATGGTGCTGGGGGATGAGGGGGGGAAAGAGTCTTTTGAAAACCTTTCATTACTCTTTTTATTTAATGACACAGAATTTTCAAGCCAGTCTTTTATAAAACTGTAAATGTTCATTATCTGAGCAAGCAATTATTTTCAGTGGAATGCTGCAGCAGCTATAGGGTCTGGTTGACAGACTATGAATGCCCCTTCCAGATAAGATACATATATCTATAATGCAATAATTAGTAGTAATGATTTATAAAGACCTTGCACTTCTTTAGTTCTTCCATCTCAATCTTCAACTGCTTTTTAACTTTATTAAAGTTAGCCTAATCTCAATCTCCAAATGGGCCAAAGTAAGGCATGGAGTTTATGAGATTTGTCCAAGATTACGCAAAAGATCTGTAGCAGAGCTAGGAATAAAACTCATAGTCCTGTGCTTCGATCCTTTTTAATCAGAAGTCCATCAATTCTAGGATTAAGAATTTCCTGAGGATTTGCTAATACCCTCCACTGGAAACATAATGGACCTCTAGGACAAAAAAACTAGATGGCCTTTATTTGCATATGTTCAGGGACGACTAACAACAAGGCTACGTTCATAGTTTAATTTTATAGATGTAAATTACTTTACAAATTAAAGATCACTCAGTTTCCACCACCTTTTCCTTTGCAAGGGGTATGTCACCTGATGTAGTAAGAAAATTCTTAAAGCAAGTGAAAAACAAAAAATCCTTTCAAGAGGAATGTCACCTGGAGTAAATGGGTCATGGAAACTGTGTGACCTTTTGATTGTAAAGTTCTTTACATTTATAAACGTACACAGTAAAAACAGTTCCACTTTCCAGGGGAGGGTCTGAGCCAAGTTTTCAGTACCAGCAAGACACCTCTCCCTTGCAGTAAACTTTGTGAAGGAAAAGTAGCATGAGAACAGTATTAGACCTGTTTGAGGGGGGCAGGACAGGTAGTAACAAGCAAGATGGATTAGACAGGAGGCACTGATGAGATGGGCAAGGCAACAGAAACCCCTTTATCTTATGAGGCATATAGAGAAGAGGATAAAAGATCATATAACGAAGTTTAACTTTATAGTATCCTACAGTCCAAGCTGCACAAACTACCTTACAGAGGGCATCAGTTATGAGTGAGGTGGGACTGACAGAGTGCGAGTTACACAGAGCACAGTGGAAGGTGGAGTAGAGAAGCCCAGTTACTAGAGAGAGGGCAGTATAAGTAAAAGAGCTATTCCAACCATGACAAGCTGTGGAAAGGGACAGAGGGGAGGTCAAGAAGGCTGGAGAAAAAAAGCAAACAGACATTAGGAGCCAGAGTAGGTGGGAAAAGATCAGAAAAGAGTTGAGCTGAACAAGTTTGGAAAACAAGGAGGGCAGCTTGGTTAGCGTGTAGGTACTAAGAGTTGGATGGCGACATGGTCTTGCTTCCTTGGGCAAGGAGAAGTCATGCTGCAGTGTTCTCAAATCCGAAGTTAGAGAGTAGGGATTCAGAGCCCCGCCCCCCCATAAAGCTGGCAATTACAGTACAGGCAGTCCCCGGGTTACGTACAAGATAGGGACTGTAGGTTTGTTCTTAAGTTGAATCTGTATGTAAGTCGGAACTGGTGTCCAAATTCAGCCGCTGCTGAAACTGATCAGTTTCAACCGTGGCTGAATCTGGATGCCAGTTCTGACTTACATACAGATTCAACTTAAGAACCCCAGGCGTCCCCAAGTCAGCTGCTGCTGAAACTGATCAGCGGCTGATTCCAGGAAGCCGGGGGCAGAGCAACTCTGCCTCGGGCTTACTGTAGTCAGCCGCTGGTCAGTTTCAGCAGCGGCTGACTTGGGGACGCCTGGGGCAGAGCAGATGGGGTGCTGCTGGGTTGCTCCAGTAGCGCCGCTCCTCAGCGCAACTGGAGCAACCCAGCAGCACCCAAGCTGCTCTGCCCCAGGGTCCTGATTCAGCCGCTGCTGAAACTAACCAGCAGCGGCTGAATCAGGACGCCTGGGACAGAGCAGCTGGGGTGCTGCCGGGTTGGTCCAGTAGCGCCGAGGAGCGGCGCTGCGGGACCAACCCAGCAGCGCCCCAGCTGCTCTACCCCAGGCGTCGTGGGCAGAAAAGCCTGGTCTGCTGGGGGGGAGGGGGCACTAGCTGCGCCCCTCCCCCCCAGCAGACCAGGGAGACGTGGGGCAAAGCCGTGGAGGACGCCTGCAGCGGGACAGCCGCAGTGCGCCTGGGCTGTCCCGCTGTGGGCATCCTCCGAGGCTTTGCTCCCCGTCTCCCTGGTCTGACCAGCAGACCAAGGAGACGCGGAGCAGCTTTTCTCGCCCCGGAGAACGCGGGCGGCAGGACCGCGGCTCATCTGGGTGGCCCGCCGCTCCCATCCTCCGGGGCGAGAAAAGCCCCGTTCGTAACTGCGGATCCGACTTAAGTCGGATCCGCGTAACTCGGGGACTGCCTGTAGTAAAAAATGGGAGACCAGTGCATAGTAAGAATTTTGGATCAAGGGGAAGACAAATCTGGCAATTAAAGAGTCAATGGGGTAAGCAGATTTACTGATGAGGCAGCAAAATTAAGGTAAGTTCTAGCACATATTTGAAATGAGGAACAAAGAAGCATTTCTACATAGAAACAGGGCCTAACTCTTTGAACTATTCTGTAGTAGAGTAAGTACCAGGCAGAGTCACAGCAGGTAGAGAGAAAGAAAGAGAGTGTGTGAGCACAAATCAAGGGTGACAAAGCTGGTATCTTCTTCATGGGAGTTGTACCCAAGGTAGCATATGAAGAAAAGAGGTGGACCGTGAACAACTCTTTAGAGCACTGCAGAGCAGAAATTTTATAGGGAAGATGTTCTTATATCCAGATGGTGAGGCAGAGGAGAGCCCAGAATTCATGCATTGTGGCAGGGAAGAGGAGATGCCTCAAATCAATGCATTCCAAAACATAGCACAGAGACTGAGAGCATGTGTGTATTTAAGACCTGAGCTTATGAGGGGGAAGGGGCAGGGAGAGGGGGACAGAAATGAATAATTAGTGTCAGGAGGAAGCACTGACTTACTGGGGAGGTCAAACAGATTTTATCTAGGCGGAGAGAATAGATAAGCTGGTATGTGTGAGGACAGGAATGATTCCCTGACAAGGGAAGAAGGATGTCAATTAATTAGGAGTGGGCTTGAGGAAGCCATGACTTTCTGGAGAGTGGCTATTTTACACCCATGCTAATGCTTAGTATACAAAGGAGGAGGGGGTCAAGGACATTTGGAAACCCTGGCCTGAGACATTGTTTGGGACATGCAGGGACAGAAAATAGCACACATTTAGAATAAACATTACATGAAGTAAAAACAATTTCCAGAGGTTGAGCTTTCCCGTCTGTTAAGATTTCTCCCTTGACTTTTCCTGTTTGTTTTTCCTTTTGTTTTGTACCTTTTCATCATCTTGCTTTAATTCCCTATATTCTACATCAAAAACAAGTACATAAAAAGAATGTTAAAGATGGCCAATTCAAACACTCAAAAGTTTGGAAGTGCCAGAATTCGCAGTGCCCATGCAACTGAGTGCCCATGCAAGGAGCCAATTGGCTCCTTGTCTGTTTGCATCATGATATAAATTCTTTCTTAGAACACATATTAAAATTCAGTTCCCTAAGGGAAAATTATATGGCACTGCACACAGGGTTCTCTAGTGGAAAATGATAGGCAACCTTAGCTATAGGCATCACTGCCTACAGTTGGCTCATGGAAAATTAGAGATACGAATACTGATAATATCAGCTGACTTGCTTCCATTCATCTCCGGCTTATCTGTACCTCTTCCACTTTGAGAAGTGGATGGACTGACTGACTGATTGAAGCAGGGAAATGTTTTTTCTTGGGGAAACTGAGGGTACGTCTACACTAGCCCCCTAGATTGATCTAGGGAGGCTAATGAGGGCAATCGAAATTGCAAAACAAGCCCAGGATTTAAATATCCCACGCTTGATTTGCATGTTCCCAGCCGGTCGCCATTTTAGAAATCGACTATCCCAAAGTAACTGCCCGCGTCTACATGCGGCAGTGAAACGGGATTCTGATTTAAAGCCCCTAATTTGAATTAGCTGGTAAACCTCATTGCAGGAGGAATACCAGCTAATTCGAGTTAGGGCTTTAAATCGGAATCCCGTTTCACTGCCGCATGTAGACGCGGGCAGTTACTTTGGGCTAGTCAATTTCTAAAATGGTAACCGGCCGGGAACATGCAAATCAAGCACGGGATATTTAAATCCTGGGCTTGATTTGCAATTTCGGTCGCCCTCATTAGCCTCCCTAGATCAATCTAGGGGGCTAGTGTAGACGTACCCAGAGGTATATGTCACTTTTTAGTTCCAAGAAAAATACTGAAAGAAAGAAAGAAAGAAAGAAAGAAAGAAAGAAAGAAAGAAAGAAAGAAAGAAAGAAAGAAAGAAAGAAAGAAAGAAAGAAAGAAAGAAAGAATCATAAGAGAAGTGGGATTCAAACTAAGAGAAGCAAAAGCAGCAAATGTACCAGCAGCTATTAGGCAAACACTCTGTTGGTAGGATAACTAGGCTTGAGGAGAGTTTATTGACCCCACTTTACAACAGGTGACATTCCAAACACTTACACAAATTCTGCGAGGAAAATGATTAAATTCTCCTATGGCATTTACTATAATTCTTAAAGATAAAAAGCAGAGGCAGAAATTGTGTTAATTATAGTATGCTTATTTTTACTTTATGTGTTTTCCAACCCCTGAAAGAGTCATAGGACCTTGAGACAATCAGTTCCACATTAGGAATAAAAAAATACTGTAAAAGAAATACAAATACGGGTATGTCTGTGTACCCAGAGAAAAGTTTCCATCATTAGCTGCTGAGTTTCTGCCACCAATTAAAATAAGCCATCAAAAGCCAGACATTTAATGTTGGAAAAATTAATAGTAGGGCACAATTAATATCTTTCACGGAAACAAGGAGACAAAGGGCATACCACCTGCCAATTATTTATCAGCTGCCTTCCTATTTTTCAGTATCAGGACTGGAAATGCTTCGGTTTTCCACTTTCCAGTAGTCTAGCTACTTAGAGACAACCATTCATGGGGACTCTTCATTTCTGTGAACCCTGATTGTTAATATAGTCACCGGAGACAAGAGATGCCATAACATTAAGGTGTCTATTCAGCAAAGTAGAGCTTACCCAGATGTTTAACTTTAAGCACCTGAAGTATTCCATTGAAGACAATGGCCTGGTCTAGACTAGGAAAATGGGTCTTGTGTAAAAACATGATAACTAATATGTTTTAAAACACTTATGAAGAGGTGGGTTAACGCCTTTCAAAACATACTGGTTAATGGTGGTTGTCCCTGGGAGATGAAAGAGGCATGACCAACAAGGCAGGTCAATTGATTAATATCAAGCATGCGTGTAAGGGTTTTACTAGACCAGGACATAGCTAAGAAAACAGAGGTACAAGATCTTAGAAAGCAAAACTGCAAACTTAGCTGGGGTGCAGGAGATTTTTTACACGAATCTTCTGTGCTAGCGTTGATCAACTGAACCAATTAACATTTCTACACTCAAGTCCACCAGTGCGTTGCAATGCTCTTGCTTTCCCTATAGCCAAAAATAATGTCAGATTAGCAATGTGTCCTAGATCAAGGAAATATTTTGAAGCCAATGGGTGATTAAGGTACCCAGGCACCATATGGGAGATGCTCTGATGGGCTTTTTATTACCGGAGAAAGACTTCAGTTCCTTTGCTGACAGTCATTCATGTTTGGATCGATAAGGTAAGATAATGTAAAATTACCTGCACTCAGCTGTTAGCATTACTGTAATTATTCCTACTACCTGTATTTCTAAAGCACGCACTGCTACTGTATTTGTGTGCTCTGTTCTATAAAGATTTACAAAGAGAATATGAGTGACTGGCTGACTGAGCATTTAACACTGCCAGAATCAATTCTCACCTTCATTTCCTCTTTCCAGGCTACTCCAGCAGGGTCAATCAAAAGCAGATCTGAAATGTATTTTTCTGAACTCTGCCAACTACATGTCCCATCCCCTCCACGTGCAGACAAGACAACTGTTGAGTTTCATTTTAACCTGGACCTGCTCTATCGCTGCGAAGTTACTGTTTTGCTAGCTGCCTCAGTGATTCTTCTTAGCTGAACTCACTCCCCTCCAAAATACTTAGCTCCCCACAAGCGACGAGGAGTCCTGTGGCACCTTATAGACTAACTGAAGTGTAGGAGCATAAGCTTTCGTGGGCAAAGACCCACTTCGTCAGATGCATGTCTTCGTCAGAAGTGGGTCTTTGCCCACGAAAGCTTATGCTCCTACACTTCAGTTAGTCTATAAGGTGCCACAGGACTCCTCGTCGCTTTTGCAGATTCAGACTAACACGGCTACCCCTCTGATACTCAGCTCCCCACAGAGTCTTACATAAATCAGCTGCTTCACACATACCACGTTTCCAGGATGTATCAAGACACGTTAATGTTTCAACATATGGCTAGGAAGCCTCGATGCATCCAATTGGCCATGAATGTGGAGTCTGAGTATTAAATGAATAACTTTTGTAGCTATGTAAGTTACGCATCCAGAGCTCATACTTCAGGCCACAGAGGTCAGGAAGGAATGTTCCCACATACACAGCACTGAATCACCGGTGCTTGCCTTTCTCTAAGCATCAGATCTCAGCCACCACCAAAGGCAGGATCTCAGACTGAATACCTCACAGGTCTGATCTGCTCTGGTTTCAAACTATGGGAACAAAATATATAGGATGTGAGCCACACAACAAACAGCCTTTTACTCAAAAGAGAGTAATGGAGGCAGAAACCCTTCTAGCACTTCAACAATTTACCCCTAGGAGTGATATTAATTGGCTCGGCTCCTTTTCATGACCTCAGTGTGATCCTAGATGCCTAGGACAGTACAACTTGTAGTAAAAATGTTACTCAGAGCTACAACTGAATTACCCAAATCAACCTCTGGCTGCTAAGCAGAACCATAAACTCAGATTACTAACCAAGACATTGTTTGACATACAGCAAACAACTCAAACCCTAAACGGGTCTACCATGGGATTATGTTTTTCATTCAATATATAAACATCACAAACATTGGTAGGGAACTGAATTCAAGGCTCAACAGCACATACTGGAAATATGCAACTTAGGTGCAGTGTGATTCATGTTATTCTTACAAATGTGCTGGGAGGAAAAAAGAACATGTATAAGGCTGCTGGGAGTTCAAGAATTTTAAAAGTCACCCAAACTGATAAATATGGCATGAAGGTAAAGATATTATGGATATTACTACTGGCCGAAAGTAAACCAAGGTTCATTCCTGGTCATCTAATGTACAAAAGATTTCTTTTCAGTCACTCTAACCCAGGAGTGGACAAATACCGGACCCTACGGGCCCCCACGGGCCCCCATGCTGCCATATTTACCTGTAACTCTCTAGGTATGGGGATCACTGCTCCCATTGACCCACAGATCACCGTTCATGACCAATGGAAGCTGTGATTGCCCATACCTGTGAAGGGGCAGGCAAATGTAGCAGTAGCAGCCCATCAGTGGCTAAACCTGATGAACTGCCGCCATTATAGCTCACCCCTTCTCTAGCCTGTGATGACTTCACTAGGCAGGCATGGCTGCAGTTATTTTAATATCCATTTATATCACAGTAGCACCCAAAGGTCTCAGTCAGGACTGGGCTCCATTGTACGCGGCCATATAGCAGGGGTGAGCAAAAGGCTTTCTGCAGGCCGGATCTGGCCCACCAAGCAGGTTGATCCAGCCCACAGAGGCCCTGCCGTTCCCCTGCCCATCAGGGCCTAGGGACCAGGGAGCTTGTGGCACTTAGAGTCTACTGCTAGGGTTGACTTCTAAGTGCCACATGCCCAAGGGCAGGGAGCGAGAAACTTCGCACGCTTCCCCAGCCCCCAGGCCAATCAGGGCTTGAGGGCGGGGCTGAACATGTGCAACGTCTCCTCCCGCCCTGCCCCCTTCCCGCAGGGAGCATGCGGCTCTGATTGGCCTGGGGGCACGGGGAAGCGTGCAAAGCCTCCTCCTGCACAGCACTTCTAAGTGCCACACACTCCTTGCAGGATGGGGGCAGAGTGGAGGAGACTCCATGTACTGCCCCCTGTCCTCAAGCCCTGATTTTTTGGGGGTGGAGGGCATGCGAAATCTCCTCCCACCGCCAGGGGACGGGAGCCTACAGAGAACCTCCAGCTCTTCAGAACAGTTGATAGTTCTCTCTGGGGGGCTATGGGCAAAGACTTCCCGCATTCCTCCATCCCCAGACCAATCAGGGTCTGTGGGCAGGGAAGGACAAAGTGTCCTGGCCCCGCCCTTTCCACCTGAGGCCCCACCTGTTCTGGGACAGCCTGGGGCCACTTCAAAAATTTATGAAGTGGCCCCTGGTCAAAAATTATTGCCCACCCCTGCTGTATACAAACGTAAATGTGAATGTGTTCCCTACCACAACAAGTTTGCCGTCTAAAGTCTAAACCTCTCTTGTTTTTTATACTGGCTGGAGATACAAACTGCTTTAGGAAGAGAGCCTATGCTCTGAGGGCAGCAGTGAATACTGTTGTGTGTAGACCCATATATGTCTCTTGGAGCTGCTGCTAGGGCTATGTGCTGGCACGCTCCCCTATAATCTCACAGTACACCTGTGTGTTTCTGCATGGTTCCAGCAATGAGCTTTCAAAGGCTGGAAATGGCCTGCACTAATGCAGCACCAGTGCAGACAATCATTAGCTGGAACCGAGAGATCTTGCAAGTTGTCACTTTTATATTAAACTACTGTATAAAAACCCAACTGAGCAGTTAAGTCTAATCAATAACTAGATAAGAAATGCACTGCACACCTTTGGGATAAACAGTTTGCTACGTCCTTCTGAATGGCCTTGATGCAATTTCCTGGGCCTTAAAACCACTGGCTGAAGACAAGATTAAAGCCAAATGGAATGTTTAAACATTTGCCTCTATGTGAATAAGCAAAATTGTCAGTGGTGAAATCTATGCAAGTTTTAGGTCGTGCACATGGTGGTAAAACTATGGCAGAAAATTATCTTAGAGGAACTAATCTACCATCAGCATCCTGAAATTAATATAAATACAACATTGATATCCTTCACTATAACAATTCTTTCCCTATAGCTCCTAGAACAGGAGCATTTCCATTAATATTGGACTAAAACATTATTAAAATAGCTTAACATTTTTGCATGACAGTGCCTTGTCTGCTGAAATCTGGTGACTCATAACAGTAACTAAATGTATTGTTCCTTTCTGTAACTTATCACTGTAGCAACAAACAATACATAAATATCAGTATCCCATCACTTAAAATACACCACTGCCAGGACATGTTCAAGAGGGTTTCCATGTCCTGAAATAACACCACCTGGGATCCTGAGCAGTTCAGGAAGAAACTGTTCTCTTATGTTCTGTTAGTAAACTCTAGAATTGAATTCCTGGTCACATGAAGGCTTAATTCTAGAGAGAGAACAGTGTATGCTGTATAGTAAATTTGCATCTCTGTTACTTAAGAAAAGGATTGGCAGAAGGTGATTTTATGGGGGGGGGGGGGTTTAATCATTTTGATGTATCAATATTTATTTTTAATTTTTTTTTTAGATTTGTCTCAATATAAGTTTTAAGCTTTGCCAAATTATAGGTTTTAAGCTTATTTTCAATTTTTATCCATTTAAATGTTCACAGATGTGGGAAGTTCTAAAAGGCAGAAAATGGGTCTGGTGATATTTTAATAACAATATATTCAAAAATTCAAATTTTTATAACAATTAAAACACATCACATGCCAAAATGTACAACAGATATCCTTAAAGCAAACTTAAGCTCTCGACCAGCATTTTTTTACTTGGCTTTATCTGTAGATTTCAATGATCACAGATGAAAATTATATATATTTCTCAGTTTGTGTGTGCACTACGAAACAGACTTTTCCCTGAATTTACCAATAAAAATCTAATCCTTCCAAGCCTATTTAAGGACATGATTCAGCAAAGCACTTTTAAACATGAGTTACCCAACGCTCTTATGCACATGCTTAAGTATTTGGTTGAATCAAGGCCAAAAATAAGGTTTCAGCACTGTGACAGCTAAGAGATTCACAGCCCAGCATTTAATAACAAAATAATAATAATAATAATAATAATAATGCCAAACATTTTGCAAACTGAAATTGTTTTCTCTGTGGGATTATGTAGGAAGTAGTTCCATTGTGTCTTCACACCCCATGGAAAGTCAGAAAGCTTCAGTTTTCACATTACCGGAAATGAGTTCCCTCCTTTACAAAAAAACTGAGCATCTCATACAGGCACATCCTGTTATAAAAGGGAATGAGGGTCTGCACTATTCAAAAACAGGGAGCAACACCACACATAGGTAAAAACTGCCCAGACAAGTCTGATAGTGAGAGAGGTGAATGTCCTCAACTGCCACAGACCACTGGAGACAGGATTGAACATTTATTAAGGCAACCGATTCAAAATATTACTAACAGAGGTGGAAATATGTTATTATTCTACATTACAAGATCTCTACTTCCCAAGTCTCACATTTGTGCCCTATCCTCTCTGTTCTCAGATGACCTGTAAGCTCTCTTTTTTAATGTGCGGCCTCCTCCAATGCTACTAGAAATAGGCTAACACTAATGTACTGAAGAGTCACAATTTTTTTGTGTTTTTTTTTTTAAACCGGGCATCATGAGTAGTATCATCATCTTTGTCCAGTTACTAATCTTTGCATCTGTCCTTTTTTTCTAGCCTACTGGAGTTGTATTTTTGACACACACTACGTATGTCGCTAAAATCTGTCCCTAAATCCCAACTACTAAGTTATGTATTAAAAGTATCTTTCGGGAAACAGTCCCAGTAATCTTCTGATGTTCTTTATAGTTTTCCTTTAGCCACTAAGGTGTTCAGTTACCACTGAAACAAAAAAAAACATGTATGGAAGTAGAAATTTTTCTATGTCAAATCATGTACCATTGCTCAAGGGGAATTTCCTTATGTAGAGTCTTTTCCCATGTATCCAGATAATTACATTTGTCTTCCACATTAAGTTTAGAATGTTCACAATATAAAAGGTCAGCTTCTTGGAGGCTCATTATCACCTTTTTGATCTAAATAGCCTCCAACTTACATTTCCTAAGGGTTTTAAATCTAATTTTTTCAGTCTTTGTATAGTTAACTATCGGGCATTTATCTGAATTTGTGATGTATCCAAGTCTAGCATATTTCTCCCCTAACTTGCCTTACACTATTTAGACCAATGTTCCTCAAAGTGGTCCGTGGACCCACTCTGAGAAGGCTGCTACTGGGCCGCTCCTGTTTGTTTACTCACAGGCTCTGCAGCCACAGAGCCTCACAGCACCCCTTGGTAGCAGTTTGCCGTTTGCAGCCAAGGGAGCCGCGAGAAGCGGTGTGAACCGGGCTGCTGCTTCCCGCAACTCCTATTGGCTGCAAACAGAGAACTACATCAATGGGAACCGCGAGGTTCTGTGGCTGCAGAGCCGGTAAGTTAATCAATTGGAGTGGCCCAGTAGCGGCCTTCTCAGAGTGGGTCCACGGGCCACTTTGATAAACACTGGTCTAGGCTATATAGTGAAAAACAGGACTGGTATCTCCGGGAGGAAGATTCGGTTCATGTCCTGTTATTTGCAAAGAAGGAAGAGGAGGGTGACTCTTGCTCCTAGGCCTTTTCTATACTTATTGGGAGATTGATATTGCAGAGATCGATCTCCTGGGAGGAGGGGGGGTTGTCAGTTTAGTGGGTAGGGGGGGAGCAGGACACACAAAGAGGGCAGCTGCCTTGGGGCCTGGTGATTTAAAGGGGAATCGTGTGCTATAAAATTAATAATGGAATTCTTGTAGCAATGCTTGGGGTTCTATGAGAGGAGGTGCTATCCTGCAGTCAGTGGCTAGATATAACATAGGCCACATACATGTGCCCAATGTACATGTATGTAGCAGATGTAAATCTGAACATTTACTGATGCATTTTAACCACCAGGAATTATATTTTGTTAGTAAAATACCTGCCCCCGCTTCTAAACTTTCTGTTGGAAAATAAAATGACAAACAGAAATCTTGATGACTTCTTTTTTAACATTTATGTTCTGCCATGCAGAAGAAGCTATAATTTGCCCCGTGTAATTAGGTTAAATTTAGTTTTGCTGATGATTGGATAGATATTATCTGATATTGTGTTTTGACATCTTCTGCTTAGCAGGATGCCCAAAGTACTTCATTTACTTTGGGGGCCAGCAAAATTGCTGCTTAGCCAGTATCTTATTTGGATGGACTCAGGAGAGCAAGTGACCCTTAAGTTTATTTTATACCCTGATCATGGTCCAAAGTGGTTTATAAGGTTCCTTAAATTCTATATTCATTTTTAAAAAACAAATATGTATCTATCTATATAAAGCCTGAAAGCATAAACTTAAAACCTACTACAGCTCTCCTTTCAGAAGTGAACTTTACAATGGTCTTTTCAGTAGAAAGTAGTTTGGTTCCATGCCAATGATCTTTTACTCCTTTTCTAATCCTTAATTAATCCTTTTTAAAAACAATTTAGATGGTGCATATTCTACTGATACTCAGCCTTCTGTTTGCATACATCCATTGCAACAAGCTTCTACAGCGAGGCTCTATTTTCTAACGTTTATGATGTCATCTGATCAAGTTATTCTTCTTGTTAAAATACATCACTATGAGTCATCATAAACTGAAAATAGTCCTGTTTCTCAGTAGAAAATCCATATTTTTTGCTTTGAATAGCTTGCAGGAAAGCAGCATGGAAAGTTCGAGAACAAAGAATTTAAAACAAAAAACAAAACAAAAACAACCCCAATGCTGTAGCAGTTTTAGAGTTGAATTTTCAACACACAAACTCTGCTTGTGCACATTCAAAACCTGCACATGCAATTTTTGTGCATCATCTCTGCAGGTCCATGCTCGAATGCACAAATACTTGTAGATGCATAAAATGAATGTTGCTTGTATCACTTCTACTGTTTACAAAATTTATAATCCATGTAAAGCGCCACAAAAAGTGATTTACATACACCATGGAGGCTGGGCTGAAGCCCTTTGGAAAATTAACACCTCATGTCAATGAAATATTAGATTTGTGTCTTCTTGCTTAAGAAAGTACAGTCAGATGCTTAGAGATGGAGTGTGCTCAGTGTCATTTATCACCAGCCTTGAAACTGGTGACATGAGTAGGAATTTTGCCTCAGTAAGCACTACAAGATCAGGCCTTAGGCCAGTGAGGGGCAACCAAGGCTAGTGAGAAGGGAAGTAAGCAACTAATTGATTATCTGATAAGCAAATGCTTAATTGGGTAGTTGAGCAGGAACTTGACTAGTCAGTTCCTCCCCATTGCTGCCTCTATCAGAGATGCAACAAGGGAGGGGTGGAGTGGAGCAGCAGCCAGTGCTGGGGGGAACCAGCTTAAAAGCTGGTTCCCCCCAGCACCGTCTCCACGGAGGGCAGGGGAGGCAGAGGGGAAATGGTGAGAGCGGGGACTGAAACAGTCCCGCTCACGCAGGTCCTGACTTCTGTGCCTCCCCCTTTTGAAATGTACGGGAGCCGCGCAACACACAGAGGGGAACCGACACCAGTAGGGACCAAAGCAGTCCCTGCTGGCACGGGTTCCCCTCTGTGCCTCTCTCCTTTTGAAATGTACAAGAGCTGTGCTGCTCCTGTACATTTCAAAAGGGAGAGATGCAGCAGGCGGCTCCTGTACATTTCAAAGGGAGAGACACAGGAGGATATTGAATGCCCCCCGCCCCCATTGACTAATCAAGTAGTTGATGGAAATTCCATCAGCGACTTGATTAGCTGATTAATCAAAATTTAACATCCCTACTAGTGAGTGGGACGCAAGATTGTCAGAACCAAAATGGTCTTCTGGGATAGAGTTGGTTTACTAACTGCGCTTGTGTACCTAGACTTTGCGGGATGTGCCGACTGAACCACAGCAGTGCTCTAGATGCAGAGGAAGCACATGGCTCTCACAGTGTTGCGTGCAATAAGCATGCATCTCACTCCACGCACTCTTGCTTTAAGTGCATGTCTCTCTTGTAGTGGAGGGTGGGGGACTAACAGATGAAAACCAGCGGAATCTGGTAACCCTGTGCATGGGTATCAGTAAACAAAACATCTCGTGGGCCACACACAGAACCCCACTCTCTGGCCTTAGGCGATATTTTAGATGATAAAAGAATACACCCAGTGAAAGGCAATCACTAGGTACTGTGTATCTGACTTACCACAAGAACAGCACGTGAAGCAGTTGGTATGGTAGAGGTTACCCATTGCTTGGCATGCCTGGCTTGCTCCATACACACCCTTTCCACACTTTATGCAAATACCTAGGAAAAAGAAAAGACTAACGTCAGACTCCTCAGCAATTCAAAAAAGTATCTGGTGGCTGCTGATTTGTAACACTTATTCTACCCCCATCAAGCTCTAATCCAAGGAACTAATGATCCTGAATAGAATCCTGAAAGCAAAATTAGTATCAAGCATCTTGAATGAAATGACTGAAAAACAACCCAAAATAAAAGGCAGAAAATCCTAGTGTGGCTGGTGAAACCAAGTATGAAGAGCTAGCCTGGCCAAACACAGCATGGAAATCCCAGGAAAACAGGTGAAAATGAGAAGGGATTGGAAAATCTGAATGCCCACTGGAAAGAATTCAGACTTCCAAAGGAACAAACATCTGAGATATTTTGTGCAAGTAGTGATTTTAGCACTACATGATACATTCAGCAGCATCAATAAAACAATTTGGTTAAACAATACCATAGAAAAAAAGGTGTTTATTTTTCTCTCCCCCATAAAGTAATTTGTCGTATCAATAGTGACTTGAGGTCCCATAAGGAGCTCAGTGAAAATTATGGTGTCAGTCATGTGTCATGTTTTTTAACTTTCTGTCATTAGCAATATTTAGCCCCTATAAGTTGGGCATTATACAAAACAAGAGGCAAGACATGTAATCTGGGGTATCAGATGGGATTCTGCTTGGGCTACGTTGTAGTTCCTATTGCAACAGCTACACTTCTATTTTTAGTGTGCTGCCTGGTTCAGAATCGGGATGTTGAATACTGTGTAATTGAATAGTCATGTAACCACATGAAATCTTAGCGGTTACACGACTATTTGATAGTCTCCGGGGGTGGGGGCGGCAGCCAGTGAGCTTCCGGCCCCACACCCTTGGAGCCCCCTGCCACCTCGCGCTGCTGTCTTGCTATCAGAGGCAGCAGTGCGTAGTGGCAGGTGGTAGATGGTCCATGAGGAGAGTCAGCTCAAAAAACCAGCTCCCCGCACAGACCAGCATGGGGTGGCAGCAACAGTTTATTTTTTGTGTTCTTGATATGCCCACTGGGCCATAACTTTTCTGATTTAATTGTATAGTATGCCGTGCAGTTGTATCCATGTCAGCAGTGGCGGATTTAGGGCAGGGCAAGTGGGGCGGCTGCCTCGGGCCCCGCATTTCCCGAGGCCCCCCGCATGCGCCGTGTCAAAGGAGGGGCCCCGTGAAATTTCGCTGCCCAGAGCCCCGCGGCACTCTCATCCGCCCCTACATGTCAGTCCTAAAACATTAAGGAGACATGGTGGGCAAGGTAATATCTTTCACTGGGCCAACTTCTCCTGGGGTGTGTCTAGACTACATGCCTCCTTCGACGGAGGCATGTAGATTAGCCAGATCGGAAGAGGGAAATGAAGCCGCGATTAAAATAATCGCGGCTTCATTTAAATTTAAATGGCTGCCCCGATCTGCCGATCAGCTGTTTGTCGGCAGATCGGGGGGTCTGGACGCGATGCCCCGACAAAGCCTTTCTTCATCGACACAGGTAAGCCTCGTGAAACCAGGTTTACCTGTGTCGATGAAGAAAGGCTTCTTTGTTGGGGCATCGCGTCCAGACTCCCCCGATCTGCCGACAAACAGCTGATCGGCAGATCGGGGCAGCCATTTAAATTTAAATTGCGGCTTCATTTCCCTCTTCCGATCTGGCTAATCTACATGCCTCCGTCGTTGGAGGCATGTAGTCTAGACACACCCTAGGTGAGAGACACAAGCTTTTGGAGCCGAAGAAGAGTTTCGAAAAGTCAATGCAGTTTTTAAATTGCTTTAGGAGAACATAAAATTTGATTTATCATCACCTAATTAAGCTACTTGTGTGCTGATTAAGGCTCTGATCCTGCAAACATTCACACATATGATTAAAACTTTAAGTCTTACAGGCTTCAATGCAGATCTTGATACACTTAAAGGTCCCACACAATTGTTTGTAGAATCAATGTCCTAATCATCCAGATTTTTCTCTCCTGGTCAGAGAAAGCTATACAAAGTGATATAAATTCAAACCATTGGGAAGGGGGGGGGGGGGAAATCCCACTTGTTATTAGCTTGGAGAAATTGAACTTAATAGCGGGCAGGGACCAGCAAGCTAAAATAGGGAAGAACTCAGATGTTTCAGGTTCATCTTTACAAACTGTTTTACAAAGACTCATCATATTGACTATTCTGAGCTACCACACAGAGAAAGAAATGTAATTTTGTTGTTAATTGTAGGAAAATGTAGAAGGCAGGCAACATAGCATCTGCAGTAAGATTGCTGGTATCTGATTTGGGACCGCAGTAAGAAAGGACATGGAGGCAGCACTGCACACACCATTTTTCCAAGCCTTCCGATATACCATCCAAAAAGTTCGTCTCACTCTCTCACTCACACACACACTCACACACAGCTGCCTCTCCCTATGGTTCTCTAGTTTGACTAACTTACAGAGATATCAAGTTAAAAAGAAGTATATTTTGAAAAAAATTCCTTTGGTTGTGTTACAAATTAATGTATTAAAATAGAAAGTTTTAGAAACTGCATGTAGTTTAAAGCATTTATACTCTTAACTGACTTCACCCATCTTAGATCATGAAAATAGACTAGTCAATTTCACCTGTGTTTTCTGATTTCCATGCATTAGCAGGGGAATATTTAAATGGAAAAAAAACCATTGTCTTCATTTAAATAAAATAATAATAATGAAACGGCTCCTATTAATATTGAATTCTGTATAACCTTTTAAAGTTGGTGCTAAAGTACGTTACATTGTCCTTTCAACACCATTAAGTATCAGTGCCCTAAGTTAAACTACTAATACCAAAACCAAAACCTTTTCAGAGAGATCTGCCCAACTACACTGTAAACATAATGTCAGAAAATGTTGATGCTGAGGCTAACTATGAAGTCAGATTTCATATACTAAAGAAGAACTTTACTTTAGAAGGTTGACTACCTGCAGGAGCTCTTCAACTCTTACATCTTTTTAACCAAAGGTTATGAAGTAAGAAGACTAGTATTTACTATAAGTTAATGATTCATTTGCTAGCAAAAGTTCGTTATTGATCCCCCTAACATTATGATCCAAAAGTGAAGCCACTTCACTCAACTAATATTGCAACAGATACCACACACGATAACATTACCGACAGAGCAAACAACGAACTCCTCTAACTTCCTGGGAATTCTAGAATCAACATGGTCTTACTTCCTTATAAACATGCTAGTGGCACCATTGGACAAGAAGTGTTGCTCATACAACAGCCACAGGTTCCACTTTGAAATGGACAATCTGTTTCAGTTTAAGGCCCTCATCCAATACTTGATTTTATTGGCACCACAACCAGCCATCTTCACCATTCTGTCCACCCTTCCACATTAGCGTACTTGTGATTGACTGCCACTGACATCGAGGAGGTGAAATATTCATGTTTTTAGGGCTTGTCTACACTATGTAGAAGATCAATACTGCCACAGTTGATCTAGTAAAGACCTGCTAATTCGAACCAAGAGGGCGTTCCTGTTGGCACCAGTAGTCCTGCTCCTCACAAGGAGTAAGGGAAGTAGATCGGAGTGCATGCTCCCATTAACCTCCCTCTGCACTGAAGGCTCCAAAACGCAATTTAAGATACTTTGACTCCAGCTACATAATTAACATAGCTAGAGTTGCGTATCTTAAGTCCACTTTCCCCTTTAGCATAGACCAGGCCTTAAAGACACACTTTCTCTCTTTTTCTGCTGGTTTTTGTTTCCGGGATGGCAGAAATCCATAGTCTACTTTTCCTTAATGGCTATCATCGAAATCTCATTCACACATGCCATTAAAATGCTAGACCTACAATAGTCTGGAACCATTATGGCATATAAAAGCTATCATCTATATTTTAAAAAAATCTATTAACCCACTGGACCATCAGAAACAAGTGAATTATTTGATTGTGAATGGTTTATTTACACAGCCTTCCCCAACATATGATTCAGTATGAGCAGCTGTCAGTTTGTAAGTTCATTTTCTCCAAAAGATTGGTCATTAAATGCAGGAATGAATGACCACAGAAATGACTGGCATTTTAAAAAGATTTCATGTATAATTCCATTTGTACATTTTTCAAAATATATACGCAGCTGTGGTGTGAGCTCATAACACCCTGGAAAAAGTCACTGATATCCAGGCTATTTATGATCAGCTGTCCACCAATCAGAACCTAGGCTGTCCGTCATTAGTTTGGTTAAAACCAACAAAGAGTAGCACCCCAATGACTGAACAATTTTATTAGGGCATAAGTTTTTATGAGAAGCAACTCACTTCATCAGATGCATGACATGATAGATCAGATAGCAAGGATACAGAGATGAAAGTGTTCTATCAGTGTTAATTTAATCTGGTGGTTATGGTATACTACCAACAGCCATAAGGTGAAAATACCTAAAGGGGAAAATTACTTATTGTCATGAGATCCATTAGTCTGATAAGATGCTATACTTAATAGAAATTCTGGACTTTGTTTCAGATTTATTTCTAATGCCTGTTAAATTTTTCTATGAAGAATGTGTTATTATGGGGCAAGCATATGACATTCTGGCATTTTATTGAGAGTCACTCTTAGAATCTACCATTTCCAGTCTTTGTATAATTCACATGAAGAAGGGTGCAGGAGCGGGCTGGAGGTGAGGGGTCTTGGTGGGAGATGTGTGTGTGACGAGGATGGGGATGCAGGATCTGGACATGAGGGGGTGCTTACCTGGCTCCATGCCTTCCACCGCTCCCAGGCACCGCCCTCCGCTGCTGTCATTGGCCATGATTCTGGCCAATAGGAGTAGCAGGGAAAGCCTCCACGGGAGCAGTTTCCTGCGGCGTTGCCATTCCCCCAGCTGGGGGAGTAACAGCATGTGGATCCACTTCCTCCCCCCTCACAAGCCAGATCCAACTTGCAAGGCTCGGGGCTCACCTGGCAGTGGGGAACTGATGCTGGTACTTCAGCCTTGCCGGGGGGGGGGGGGTGTGAGAGGGGGAAGCCTGGGCCTAGAGTGCCAGTGCTGGCACCCCACTGCAGGGGCGGGAGGGAAGCCCACAGCCCAGCTGCAAGACTGTTGCAGACCACTAGTGGGCCATGGACCACACTTTAAGAACCACTGCTCTAATTTATGCCAGCTGCCAGCAGTCTCCTGGGACCCATAGATCACAGGGATGTCCTGGCTGAAAAGAGCAGGGATGAGGTAGGCACCGCTACCGTGACTCTACCCCCATGCAGGTATCCACTCATGAAGAGACACTCCTCCAGTATCCAGATCAAGGTGTAGGGACGCCTCACGCTTCCGGAGTGGTGCCAAGCCACTGGCTAGCACAGCTGAGGATTGGGGCCATTAGTCTCTGGAGTAGTCAGCTGTACCTTTAGCAAAGGGAGAGTGGAGTCTGTGACTCGTCACAGCCCATTCACATGGCCTCAACAGCATCATCACACACAGGTCATACCAACATGCTGCATGGGGCGATCAGAATCTGGTAGAGGTGTGAGATCTCCCTTTAGCTGGAAAGAGATGAAAAAAGGCTGTGTGCAAGGGCATTTCTAGCATTAGTATAAAGGTTCTGTGGGCTCGAGTATGCTATCCGCCAGGCTCTCCCATACACATCCCTTGGGCTCATACTACATATTTACCCTTTAGAACATTTGCCTGAAGATAAGGACAAAAGCAAAACAGAGAATAAACAAGAGCGTACCCACAACGGACCTCGGCAAAAGAGCACTGAAATGATTAATGCTGGAAGCTGCAACTGCTGATTGAAATTAGCTCAGCCAACTCCCCTATGCTTCTCCAGATAGTATGAAACTAATCCATGTCCTCCTGGTGATTGATTGCACATACTTTTGCAAAGCTGCCTTAGTGAGAAAGCAATGATCTGAATGTGACGGAGGCAAGTCTTTCCAAAGCTGCAGAACATGCTCAGTCACTGCTTTTTGGAAGACAGAAAATGTGTCCCTCTTCTGATCTAAGGCACACAGATGGTTGCTGATCTAATAATTTTGTCAACCCAGACAAAAATCACAGATATATTCAGTGATTTTGCTCCAAACCGAAAATGTAAGAGAAAAACACAATGTAATGAGCAAAGCTATCAATCACTCCCTGACAGACCCAGTGTGAATTGGGTAATTCCCCTGCATGTACTTTGCTCAGAGATCGTTCCAGACTAGATCCTGGAATAAAAACACCCCAGAGTTGGTGAACAGCTTGTTCTGAGCCCATCTCTACTCTTGACAGGTGTCCACACTGCACTCTGGAGCTTTATGTACTTCCCCAGGTCTCCTAATGATAGAGAAACCAATGGCTCAGAATTTGGTACTATGTTTTCAGTGATCCAGTTAAAAGGTTAGCAGGTGTATAAACACACTGTAGGGCCAACTCTGTCCTCAGTTACATGCATGCATGTAACTCTCTTGGGTCAAAGTCTGCCCTCCCTCAAATTGCACAGCCTTACGGCAGGCAGTAGAGTAGTATGAGTTTCAAAAAAGGAATTGAATTTAGCCTGCTGACTTCACTGGGAGCAATGTGTGAGTTGAAGATTCTGGCCCTCTTTCTCTTTTCTTTAATTTGACAGTGTGCCATGAATCAGACATGAACCGCAGTTCTCTTTTCCCCGACATCATCTCTCTCTGGGATAAATGCTACATGAAGTGTACAGTGAGAAATGCCCATGCCTTGTCAGTATACATTAGGGTAAAGTTAGTATTAACAAACACCACATGGCACTGATAAATCTTTGGCTACATGGCGCCATTCACAAAGGAATGGGCGAGCAAAAGGATGGGCACATATAACATTGGGTTATTGCAGCATCCTTTCTCTCCCTCATTAGTTGAAAATCCTCTCTCTGCACATAAGCTCACAGATGAGTCAGAGACTTTTGGGGGGCTGTATGAAAGCAGAGGGCTCAGAGCTACAAGGCTATGGAGAGAGAAGCAGTGTACGCCAAATACATGTCCATTTAGAGCAAGCTAGATGAACAAGACTGAAGAGAATAAGCCAGAGAAGGAAATGTGTGTTCAGAAGCCTATCCAGCAAAGAAAGGAAGTACACATGAGGTAGGGGGTTGGATTAAATGTGTACCACAACTAAAGTCTATCCTGGATTGCAGCCGCCTGGAGATTCTGCCCAGACTAGAGAGAACTCCTCATCCCTTTCAGCAAATAGCAAATGTACAAGCCATCTGCCACGCAGAGGCAGAGAGGAAATACAGCCCTCCCTCCCCCCCAAACACAGGGTTCAGTGGCTGGGGATTGTGGATGAGGAGAGCCAAGATTCCAGAATGCTCATTCTAAGGGCTCCCCCAGCTTCATTTGTCAAAACTACCTCTTACCAGTGTGTTTTAATCCTCCTGTTACTAGGTGTCTGGCAAGTTTTCCCAGCCTTGAACATATGGGTCCAATTCCCCACACACCCAGCAGTAGGATACCCAATTGCATACAAAGTAGCCAGTACACAAAACTCAGAGTGCACTCCTTCAGCATAGATAAGAAGCATGATGTAGTAACCTGCTGACTCAAGACTACATCATATGCCTTCTCAATAGGGGGGAAGGTTAGCAGATAACACAAATGTGAATATGCCTGAGAATGCAGAAGTTCCTAGCAGTGATATAGGAAAGAATGGAGATAGTTAGCAGGTAAACATTTTAAATCCCCGTGTTTTAAATCACAAGCTGTTCATGTCAGGAATCTTGAGGCTTCTAAGCCTAAGAGTCGTCTGGCTCTAAACAACTGAAACTAGCTCTGTATGATAGGTCATTGCTTTCTGAAGTATCATGGCAGTGCTGGCTAACAGAACAACAGTTCTCACAGCCCAGAATGTGGGAACTGGCTACACAGAAAAGAAAAATTGTCCAGATACTTTGGCACCTAGTAAAATTACTGCTTAAATACAATCGGGTCACATGCTAGGAAATGGAGATTTTTCCATTATTAACCCTTCTTCAGGGTTGCTACCAACTTGGTTCTCTTCCTTGCAGAAACAGGATAAAGTTATTGCCAATAACTTTTGGCTACAGCCTCCATAACTGATAAACTAGACCAATCTACAAGCTTACATGGACTCTATCACCATAACACCTAGAAGAGAAATAAATGGATCAGTTTATTGTGGGTGTATGGGGGGGGGGGGGCGGGAGCAGAGTTAAAGGCATGAGTTTTGTTTAGTTCTCTCTCTTGCAAGATTGAGTTCTCCCTCTAGCTAGCTACAATAACAGTTCTGATGCCCTCACTCATGAGGCTAATAATGTCACTGTTCCAATTGGAGATAGCGGTCATGGGAGATCCTGGCTGTTGAAGATGGTGCTAGGCCAATCCCATGAAGCAGGGGTTCCCAAACTTTTTGACATGGGGACCAATACATCCATTCATGAGCTTTTGGAGGACAGGGAACATTCATTTGCATATTTGCATATTCATTAAGCAAATGATGAATATTCAAATACATTGTTTCTGGTCCTCCCAAAGCCCCCAGTGCCAGCGTTAGTAAAGCTTTTGATTCAGTCACCCACAATATTCTTGCCAGCGAGTTAGGGAATATGGATTGGATAGATGGACTGTAAGATGGATAGAAAGCTGGCTAGATCAGGGTTTCCCAAACTTTTTACTTTAGCTGGAATCCGGTTTTTTTTAGTACTGTTTTTTGCAGCCCAAAAATATAAACACATATTAAAAAAGAATGAAAAATGAATAAATTTTCAGTTTTCGCCTGGCTGCATCCTCCACCCAGCCTGGGCCAGGGTTGGAGGCTGCGGCGCTGTCCCGTGGAGATCTGGGTGGGCGGCTGGCAGAAGCAGGGTTGGAGGCAATGGGACTGTCCCGTGGAGATGGGGTGGGGAGGCAGGCAGTGGAATCAGGGTTGGAGGCAGTGGGGCTGTCCAGAAGAAATCGGGGAGGGCAGGCAGCGGAACCAGGGCTGGACAGGGGCCAGGGGAGGAGGGCGGGGGGGCTGGCCAGGGGAGAACAGGAGAAAGAGGATGGGAGAACCAGCTGCGGGAAGCAGGGCTGGATGGGGGCAGCTGGGCTGGTTGGCGGGGAGATCGTTGGGGGAGCAGGGCTGACTGGGGGAGATTGGTGGGAGGCGGAGGGAACTGGCCGCCGGAAGCAGGGCTGGTCAGGGGCAGCAGGGCTTGACTGGGAGATCGGGAGGAGAAGGGGTGGGGTGGAGAGTGAGACTGACCTGGGCACATGCAGACCCCACAGACCCTGGCAGAGGAGTGAGTCTGCCTGGGGATTCCATTTTGCCCCCCCCCCCACCACCTCCATACCCTCCCTGGAGTAGTTGCAAACTGCCTGACAGGTAGACACACTCAGGCAGCTTGAGCACATCTACTATCCAGGCAGGTCGCAGCTAAGGACTGATACACCTAATTATAATAAAACTTACCTAATTAGAACATACCAGACATTTTATATGTCTGGTAATTTCTCAATTTGTTTCTCAGACAAAACCCTCAAATACCAGATTGTCTATTACAAAACCGGACACCTGGCAACCCTACCCTTCCTTGCACCCTCGCTCGTAGACAGCTACTCTACCCCCAGTCTGCTCCTGCTCCCACCTCCTGGAGTGCCCATGCAGCACTGGGTCCCCCAAGCCCTGGCCCAGGCTGGGTGGAGGATGCAGCCGGGTGAAAACTGAAAATTTATTCATTTTTCATTTTTTTTTTAATATGTGTTTATATTTTTGGGCTGCAAAAAACAGTACTAAAAAAACCGGGTTCCAACTAAAGTAAAAAGTTTGGCAAACCCTGATCTAGCCAGCTTTCTATCCATCTTACAGTCCATCTATCCAATCCATATTCCCTTAACTTGCTGGCAAGAATATTGTGGGTGACTGTATCAAAAACTTTGCTAACGCTGGCACTGGGGGCATTAGGAGGACCAGAAACAACTTATTTGAATATTCATCATTTGCTTAATAAATATGCAAATATGCAAATGAATGTTACTGGTCCTCCAAAAGCTCGTGAATGGATTTACTGGTCCCCGTGTCAAAAAGTTTGGGAACCCCTGCTCCAGCCCATAACAGCAGAGGATAGAACATTAGTATATGCACGACTGACTCCTCGGCACATTTCTGGCTATGAAGCAGGTGTGCGAGGTAGTAGACTGAGGAGTGCATTCAGGTGTGCATTCAGATTTATGGAGATGGGAGTTCTTTGCAGTGTGCTCTTCAAAAGGAAAGAAAAAAAGGTAACAAAAGAAATAAGAATTTGTGGCTTATGCTACACAAAATAGATAATGGAAGTGATTTGTCCAAGGCTACAACTGCATTAGCAGGGACATGAAAGTATAATCAAGTTTGCCTGGAAATGTTTGTATGTAATTAAGAAAAATACAGTAATACATTCCACGGCTTCAATTTGTACAAGCTCATTTGGTTGTTTGCAGCAACAGGTGGAGAAGATCATCTGAGTTAAGGCTATTGCTCTCTCTGGCCCATGGAGTCAGTCTATATTTACATTGGCATAACAAAGGCTAAAACCTGGCCCTTGGTCTCTAGTTTATGCTGCTGTCTCTGGTAGCTGTACAGACCCTTTAAAGCAGTATGAGACCTACTCCACATACTGGCTGCAATAAATAAGCAGAGCAGTGAGACCTGGATATGAAATTAGAAGCAATAATTCTGAATTTCCTGGGTTTGTGAGGGTTTCAGGCCTTTTTAATCTCTAAAGGGTGGGCAATTTTGATTGAGCGCATATCTGTTTTGCAGGTAGAAACCCTGTATTAGAGAGGCATATTAAGGAGTCTGCTGAAAACATAGCCCTCTGTGTTTACTGCAACTACAGCCTTATAATATACACATCTAGTGATCACAGCACAGAACTATGCAAGGAACACCAATATTCCAATGCCCTCTCTCACAGTGATTCGCATGATGGTCTTGGGCAAACAATGTAACGGCCCCTACCTCCATTTCCCCATATGTAAGCATTAACCAGATAATGTTTATAAAGCACTTAGTAATGCAATTAGCATCTTCAGATGATTAAATATTAATCGTCATGATTTTGCCCAGTGTTTTGGAAAATGATATACAAATCTCCAAAGAACAGCCAGCTAGACTTTCAGGGGAAGGGGGGGAAATTAGAGAAGTTTACATACTGTATATTAGGACATCTATGAAATCAGAGATAGCGCTTTTGGTATCATTTTTGTTAACAATCCACCAAACTACCAAGCAAGTCGGAGATCTGAGAATATCAGTTGCATGCTCTTCAAGCTGTAGAGACTTTTTCTTTTCATTACATTCCTCTGTCATTTCAACTATGAGTCATCATTTTAATATATGGCAGAAAAAGGTCATATTACAGCTGCTCTACTTGACATATTTAAAATGGGTTCATGATTAAATAGGGAGTCTAGTCTAAAAGTTTCCAGGTGCACTTTTCTGTTTTCTTAGATAATGGTCTATTTCCAAAACTAGCATGACATTCTGAAAAAGGCGCGTGTTATGTAACCATGTGCGGTTATAAATTAAACAGGTCATTCCACAAGTAGCACTACCCAAGAGTTGTACTGTACCCCTACAGCTGACATGGAATTCTGACATCTATGCTATAAAGGCATTGCAGTCACTGGTTTATTGTGGGTGCGTGGGTTTGTGTTTACACTGCAGTTTTTAGCCTCACGGCCCAAGCCCCGCAAACTCAAGCCAGCTCACCTGGACCAGCTGCAGTCATGACACAGGTCTTATATTGCCATATGGACGGAAGGCCTGTAAATACTATACGGATGACTTCCCTTAAGACACCCTGTATAAAGCACAGTTTCTAAGGCATCATCTTTCAGTACAAATTTTGCTATTTACAGCTCAAGAAGGATTTTCGTTTCAAAATAAGTACCCAACACCCACCCCTTGTCCCCTGCATTTCTTACTGGGCTGAGAACATTATTTTCTGCCCTTGCAAGACCCAATCCTGTGAGTGGCCCAGCATATGGCAAGAGTGCTGAGCACCTCTCTTATTTGACTTCAGTAGGAATGGAGGACTCCCAGCTTTTTGCAGGAGCAGACCATCAGAAAAGCCTGCCCCGCTCTAGCAAGAGGAAAACCCATGGGATAGTCAGTCAAATATAGCACTAGCAAAAAGTAAACAGGACATTCTAAATTTTTACTTTTTCCCCAAGAAACAATAAAATACATTGCTATATATGCTGGACCATTTCCTTCCTATGGTCCAGCTCCACAAAAACATATGTCCGGCTTTCATGGCATGGAGGCTTTGATATTCCCCGCCAGATTCCCATGTGTACACTGCTGCTGTTGAGCTGAGACTGAAGACAGATAAGCTGTATTTGTTGTTTATCTATATCAGTCTTGTGTTTGTGATAAAAGTCTCAGCAGGGGACAGCCTGGTACTCTGTACAGCTGTGACGGGAGTTGGATTCAGTTTTTGTTCCTTCTCACTTGCCTCCCTGCTCCCTCGAGTCAGCTGTTCCTTGGAGCTAAGAGGGCTGTGAGGATAGCATTGCTTAGCCCCTCGGGAAGGGACACATCTCATTTTGCTTGTTATGCAGGAAGGGATGGCTCTGGGCAGGGACCTGATTGGCTACTCCCTTGTCATCTTTTACCTTGTGTAAAATGAGAGCAAGTGTGGGTGTAAAATGCTAGCAAATCAGGACTGTTGTACACCTTTTTCTTTAGGTAAAGCTGAAGACACAAGCTGGAGGCAGAGGAGAATCAAACCCACAACCTCCCTGGAAGTGTTAAAAGTTGAGCTATGCCATACAAGCAAACTCTCAGGATATGGCTACACTGCAGCTCTGAACAAGTTTCCCAGACTGTGTAGACAGACCTGCACTAGCACAGCCCCAAAGGGCCGGTTCTCCCTTTGGCTGGTTGATGTAGCTCTCATTAATGCCCATGAAAATCAGCATGCCTGCAGAAGGGAGACAGATGCAAATTTTCTTCCCCAGGCACAGAGAGGTGTCCATAAACTTGCATCCATGTCTGCTGTACCACCAGCATGCTACATTTGAATTGACAGACATCTGTGTAGGTACATCATAGTCTTCAGCTTAAGCTATGAAGACTTCTCTCCTGTGGGATCAGAGACAGGGGGGACACACATGAACCTCTGACTTACACAGAGAAGATCTGCAAATTGGGAGTCTGCAAATGCAATGGGCCCATTTTTGCAGGTGACCTGTTGTGCCCACAGCCAAATAAATCTTGGCCTGTAGCCACTGGAAGATTCAGAGCAGTGGCTCGGGATGCCTGAGGGATTACCTGGGGGGACCTGGTGCAGGGGGGCAGCAGGGGTCTGACCCTCTTCCTGCACTCAGCACAATGGGTGGGAGCTGGCAGCTTGCTCCGCCCATCACACCCTGCTCCCTTCTCCTAGCCCAGTGTTTCTTAAACTTTTTAAGACCGAGGAACACCAAACAATTTTTTTTTTAATGAGGAACACCAAGGAATTTGTTGAGCAGCATAAATAAATAAATAAATAAATAAATAAATAAATGAATGAAAGGTCAGGGGTAAAAGGGTCGGGGGGGGGGAGGGGAGGGAAGAGTTATTGAGCACAAAAAAGTCACCTGCCCCTTTAAGGGCAGCCATTTTTAATTCCGTTCTCCACAGCACACCGGTGTGCCACGGAACACAGTTTAAGAAACACTGTCCTAGCCCATATGGCAGCAGGAAGCAGAGAGCCCCTGCCACAGGGAGCTCTGCTTCCCATTGCTGTGGAGAAGCAGAGTCCCATAGATTGGGAGAGATAGGCAGGGTGGAGCAGGCTGATGGATCATTCTGGTTCCCCCCATTGCAGTGAATGCAGGAGAGAGGCAGACCCTTGCTGCCACCCCATGCCATCTTCTAGTCATCCCCCAGCTTGTCTCTCTCAGATATCAGGGCAGTTGTCCCAGGCTCCGCACCCCCCACTAAAGACAGCTCTGACTGTGAGGGATCACTTCTAGAAGCAGGCAGTTGCTTTATCCTCCATGTCCATTCTGTTCTCAGACTCTGCTGATACTGATAGAAGTGCTTATTATCAAGGACACCTCTTCGCTTGGCAGTACACTGTGGATCTGGGTTGGACTCACATTGGTAAATTAGGGGCAAAAATTTCTATAATCCCATGGGCAATCACTGCCCATGCATTACTCAGTGCAGTGAGTAATTCCATAGATACCAAACAGCAAGCAGAGAGGAGCAGATGTGGCTAAATGTGGAGCAGAGCTTTTTCAAAAACACCATTTAACCATAGTGGAGAAAACCTCTGGGACAATTATTTATTTAAGCTTTTTCTGGAAGCAGCTAAAAGCAAACTCAACATTGAAGAACTATGGAAAGACTGAGTAGACTCAAAAAGAGTGAATTGTTAGGAAGGTTATTAACTACTTTGCTGGTTACAATAAATGTCTCATCCAAATAAATGTGATTTTATTCAGCTGTCACCGGTTTGCAAGGTTATATGAAGTGTTGAAATATTTGTTAATTTATTACTTAGAGGATTGGAAAAAAAATAACAAACGCGTAATTCTACAGCAATTATAGAGTCAACACTTAATTGATCTGAGGAGCCTCTATTCATAGCAGCTAAAAGGAGCATTCATTCCATTTTACATCATCCCTTGAACATTGGGTGTTGATGCAATTTTCAACACCAGGGGAAACCTCTAAAAAATTTGAAACAGTGTGAATCATTTTCTCTGTTTTTAATTAAAATAATTAGCTCAACACATGGAACTGATAAGGAGATGTAACCCTTTCCATCTCCGCATGCAATATTTGTATTTATCCATTTATCTTTGTAAAGCATGTTGAAAGCCTCCTGCAGGTGCAATATTAATAATTAATAAATCATTGGTTCAAATCCAGCTCAAAGTGGCAATGAAGTTACATCTGATGAACATTCAGTGACTTACATGAGGTTAGTTTAGGGATCCCAGTACAATTTCTACTAGTCAAATGCCCACGTGGCCAACACAGCTGGCACCATTTGGAATCCATACTAGCAGACTCAGCAGAGGCCAAGGACCTGGCATGTTGATGACATAAGTGTTTATCCACACTGTACTGATTCTATGATAGAGTGAGGACTTCATTCTTCAGGGCTACCTACTTGATTCCTTTCATAAGCATTAAATTCACACAAAAATAAATAATCAAAACATCGAGGAGCACCATAGTGTCATTCAGTTAAGATTTCAGTCTTAACCATGTAAATCGCTACAGGCCAAACTAAATAGGACTATTCCCTTCACTTCAAAGTCCCTTCTGAATCCTCGCTTTTATGCTCACCATTATGAATTCCATTTGCAAATGTCACTTTAACAGAACCTGCTCTGTTTAAAACTGTTCAGAAGAACTAGTGATTTGGTTAATTACCAGAGTGTTTGTCTCCAAAAGACTCGAGACTCTACCATTATTATACCTATGGAAATAATGGAAGTTTTTGCTGAGTCAAAGAAAACACTGCTGTGTTGTTTCTGTAACAATTCAGAGAAGAATTCTGAAATCATGCCTACATGTCCTCCCACTTCCCTTTTGGTGCCTGTAATAATGATGATTCCATAATTTTGAGAAAAGTGTTGTTTGTTCACAGAGCAATCATTGTTCACTCACCAGTCAACAGAGGCTGTTTCAATCAAGTACCAGGCACGCAGATTCAGTTTTTGACTGTCCCTGACCAGAACCAACACAGAAATGGTTCTTCAGGCGGTGTAAGTAACACTGAAGCAACTGATCACTAGAAATGGTAGCTCCCAGTGTGAGAGAGTCTCCTGGAAGCCTTAAGTTTTAGATTCTACTAAATTTTAAGTCAAGTTGACTTTATTGCTGGCGTACTTGACCACTGTGGATTTGCAGAGATTGACAATGCAGCCCATTCTTTTATTTTTCCTTGGACAATCAGAACAAAAATATGCAATATCTATATAACATGTGTATATCTATACATTGGAATAGTTCACCTGTGAAATATCCGTGTTCCCTACAAGACCAAGTTCCAATCCAAGCAGGGTCAATTTAGCCCTTTGTCTTCTGCAACCGACGATTCATGAACATTAAAATGGGGGTGTGGGTCCTTCACTTTAGCCTGTAAGTGCCGAGGTTCTGTGAGGACATCTAAAATCCCAGGACACAATTCATAAGAATAGGATGTGCCTTTTGACAAAAGTTCTGTCATCTTCCCCAATGCCACCCCCACTCAAGGGCACTACTTACTTCCCAAAGGGGACACTTTTCCAGTGACTGGATTCTGTGAAGCGCAAAACACAGCCCAGAGCCATTAGAATGAAAGGTGATCTCTACTTGTACTTTGTTCCTACTTACAATTAAATGTGTAGGTGCTGGCCTCTCTAAACAGCTGCGCTCCTTATTCTCCCTACCTAAATAGGATCTGAAGCCCACCTTTCCATCCAGCTTTCTGTGTAACCTCAGAGTCAGTGCCCTGGCCTTGAGCGGAGGGAGGAAAAACACACATGGGACCATTTGTTATGAAAACCATCAAATTTGACCACAGACAGTTTTATTCTAATTTAAATCTGGAGACAATGCTCCCTTTGTTCTCTCAAGACAAGCCCCTTGGTGAGATTCTCAAGCAGTGGGGATCTGACAAGTTCAATCAACAATTTGTTGTGGGTTTATTAAATACCATTTTTACTAGTAATGACTGGGGGATGGGGAGAGGGAAGGTTTTGCAAAATGTTGTTACAGGCTGAAGCGTTGCACGTAGAGAACTGATTCTATGATAACGATGCTCTGAGATCACGTTTGCTACTTCTGTGGAGCTGCTAATACTTATAATGGGATTTTGGACATTCCTGGCACTTTCCTTCAGAGGATGTCCCAAGAGCTGTGAAGACTTAAGCCTCACAAAAGTCCCATGGGAGAGGTACTGTTATTACATCAGGCATTCCCTTAGTGCACATCACCAGAGCACAAGGGTCCAGGTTATTATTTATCCTCATGTATTAGTTTTTTCACGTTAGAGTTGGGGAAAGTGAGAGGCGCGATGCAATGACTGTGTTTCATGACACACCTGAGACAAAAGGTGGGATCCCAAGGGACTCAGGCACTGCATCACATTGCCAAACATCATGGTGCCTACATTTTAGGCACTTGGAAAATTACAGGTACACCACAGAAACAACCAAGCTGAGTTAATACCTACAATAGAGGTTTAAACAAAGACCTGGATTTCCTGCTACATTCCACATCCTAATGACATAAAAAGCCAAACACCAGGTCCTTAAGAATACTTAGAACCCCCTCAATCAGCTTCAGTTAGCACAGACACTCTAATTGACTATTCTTTTCCCATTTTTCCCTTCTTTCCTTTCCCTCCCCCTCGCCTCTCTTTCTCTGCTATTTATTTGGAACCTGGACCCCTTAAACTCCATTCATCTGAAGAAGTGGGTTGTGCCCACAAAAGCTCATGATACCATCTACATCTTTTGTTAGTCTCTAAAGTGCTGCAGGGCTATTTGTTGTTTTTTCAAGTTTTTTCAAGCTGAGTTAGGTACCTATGTTCTCTACTAAAAATGGGAAGAGATGAGCCCATATCCTCTGGCGCCTAAGCATACACCCCTTTCCATCTATACTGCAACTGCGCTAACCCAGCGCTCGGATCAAAGGTCCCAGGAAACTGCAGGATTTGCAGGTCTAAGTTTGAGTTAAGCTAGAATCCAGCCCCACTTGATCCAGGTCCCAAGAATCAGCTAGAAGTATCACATAATTACATGGGGGCAACTTCCTTAGCTCGCTCGCTCTCAGTCTGGAAACCACTATTGAAAACAGAAGCCACCTCTCCTTTGCAAAAGGCAGCAGTTTAAGTCAGCATTAACCCATTCTCTTCTGATCCCAGAACTGCAAGCATACAATCAGAGAGCCTTCTGGGTTTGCAATGGAGAACAAACTGCTCAAGCCTTTTACAAAGCCATCGCTTCCTAGTAACATGCAGGGCGGGCAGTAAAGTTTTCCCACAGTGCGCAGGCCATATTTCAGGGAGCAAGTGGGAATATCATTACTTTGACTAGGGTCTGCAGTCAAGATGCCAGAGCCCAAGATTTGAGCATATTAGAAAATTTTTAACCTAGGATTAAAATATAACGTAGCTGCTCAAGCACAGGGTTCCCTAACATGGGCCAGCTGACGAGACCCAATGACCCTGAACCCACATTGCAAATAGACTTACCCTAAGGCAGTGCCAGGAACTTCCTAAGTGAGCCAATGGGAGGTGATGACCAGGTGGATGCGTGCTAAGCCCTACCCTCTCTCTACTGTAGGAGCCTAAGTCCAGGCTGCAGAGAGGCACCTAGTTCTGCTTAGCTATCCTCACACAGGAATCCCTCTGCTGGAGTCAGCTGGCTTAGGTGCCTAAGACACATCTTGAGGGACTGAGTTAAGGCATCAGCCTTGGTCCACACAAAATGGCTAGAGGAGGTGCAGGAACTGCTGCTCTTATGACTTTTAACCCAGTCATAAGAGCATCCAGCTGGCATGTGGGAGACTAGGTTCAAGTCCCGTCTCCCCACCAGAGGGGGAGAAAGGACACCCCCTTTTCCAATCCTGCCTCACAGAATAATGCTCTGACCACTGAGCCAAGGAATATTCTGATGTGGGGCTCCAGCCACTCTGGATAGAGAATACAAGAGGGATTGGAGCAAGTGTTTATCCACAACGTAACAGTCGTGGGGCCCCAGAGAACGAAACGAACTCTGTGGTGTCCAGTGGTTCGGAAACCAAGCTAAGAGACCCTGGGTCTAATCACCCTACTCTATCACAGTTCTATTCATCCAGAGGGGAAGAGCTGCAGCAGGGATGATGGAGGGAGACTCACATCAGAAAATACATCCATATAAATTAGCAAAACATAATTTGGGCTACTCTGCATGCCAGCATCCCTTTAAATAGCATCTTTAAGTGGGGGCTGTTTACAAACTGAGAACAAGTCAGCATGTTGTTTCCTTCCAAACATTCTCAAAAGCACTTCAGGCAGCAATCTGGAAATCATGCTTCCTGAAGTCACAAAACAAATTTTTAGGTGGGGAACTGAGCAGAAGCCTCACTGCTGAGATGAGCTTCTCACAACACTGGAGACATGCAGAAATTAGAATAAAACCACACTAGCTACAAGCAAGCAGCACAAAGGGACAAAGAATGCTTTGGAGGATTGGAATGTTACATTTGGAGTTTAAAGGCAATGGTGCAATCCACAGGAGACAAGCTGAAACTTTGTCATTCCCTCACTTGTTTGCCCCTCAGGCCTTGCCCAGCCAGTGACCTCCTGATGTGACAAAAGGTGCAGGGAAGGACAACGCAGAAGATGGCAGGGCTCTCCTGACCTTGAGTCTAATACTGATCACATTCTTTAACTTTGTTACTGTTGGCTTTGAATGTTTTTTTAAATTAAAAACTCCCTAAACACACTTCAAACAGATCCTTTTGAGCTGGCCCTGTCAGGGGTTGACACACAGCACACATCTGTGGATATGGGCCTACACTGCAGTGGCGCCTGAAGAACTGTTCCCTTCACTGTACTGTTGAGTGTTTTGTCCAGGCTAGTTTTAAAGAACTCACGAGAAAATTAGCGGAAACAGCCATGTGGTTACCAGGAGACCCCCCGCAGATCAAGGAACTTTGGAAGCCTGATTTTCAAGCACAAAATCTGCAAAAAACAACAAGGAGTCCTGTGGCACCTAAGGGTATGTCTAGACTGCATCCCTCTGTCGGCAGAGGGATGCATATTAGGCAGGTCGACATTGCAAATGAGGCAGGGATTTAAATATCCTGTGCCTAATTTGCATAAAAATGGCTGCCGCATTTAGTCGACTCAGGACTGTGTCGGCAAAAAGCAGCAGTCTAAAGGGGGATCTGTCGAGAAAGAAAGCCTTTTTCCACAGATCCTGTAAATCTCCTTGCAGGAGGCATAAGGGATCTGTCGAAAAAGGCTTTCTTTCTCGACAGATCCCCCTCTAGACTGCCGCTTTTTGCCGACAAAGTGCTGAGTCGACTAAACGTGGCAGCCATTTTTATGCAAATTAGGCTCCGGATATTTAAATCCCTGCCTCATTTCCAATGTGCATCCCTCTGCTGACAGAGGGATGCAGTCTAGACATACCCTAAGAGACTAAGATTAGGGCATCAGCGTTCATAGGTAAAACCCTCCTCATTAGATGAATTGGAGTGGGTTTTACCACAAAAGCTTATGCCCTAATCCATCTGTTAGTCTCTTAGGTGCCACAGGACTCCTCGTTGTTTTTATCTTGTGTTAGGCATTGTTATTCCCAAAGGCGGAACAAGGCAGTGTACTTAGGATCAGGTTCACCGGGATGCAAATGTCAGTAAAGGACTTAATCTGTGGTCCCAGTCCTCAGCTGGTGTAGATCTGCCTCATTCCACTGACTATGGTGCAACTAAGGATCTTGTTCTCACTGAAGAAGCTGGAGGAAGAAGAGAAAAAGGCAAGGAAGACAAGAATACATGGGATGGAACAGAGAAAGTATCAGACTATGTGGAATGAAGAGCCAGAAGGAATGCCTGGTGGTGGGGCGGCGGGCTGGATGGAAGAATTTGGAGTGTGCATCGTAATGATTTTTTACTCCCTTTTGAAATGTTGGTGACTCCAGATCCAATCTAGTCTCAATACCCCTCTGTTCAATCCCAACTGTGGGGCCAGATTCTGTCCTCTACCACACCCCTGCCACTCCCAGCACCTTCAAGCCCCTGAGGGTGGGATTTGGCTCCATATTTGCAAGTTACAACACAAAATACTTCATTATTTAGACAGAAGGGAGGCTGACTGGTCTGAACAGAAGAGTAGGTATATTCCAGCCACTGGCTGACACGGACTCCCTCTAGCCATTGGCAAGTCATCAGCCTTGTCAGCACCACACAGAGAGCAACACTTGCCTACCTCGCAGGTGTGCTGTGCAGAGTAACCACACTGGAGCGGAGCATTTCAGTTCAGTTTAGGGCTTTGCCAGAATGGTCACTAACCTATCCCTCCTCTTCAGCCATACCATGCCCCTTTCTCTGGCTCAATAACAACACAATGCTTTATGCTATGGCAAGGGTGGACAAGCTTGCTGACCCTCTGAGCCGCATATGATCTTCAGAAGTTTGAGAACCAGGGTGCGCCTGCCGGGGCTTCTGCCCCCTCCTACAGAATCCCTGCAGGTACCTCTGTGGGGTCAAAGCCCAAATTTGCTGCAAGGCAGAGGTCCCAAGTCCCCCCCTCCACCCCACTCCAGTCTGATAAGTGGAGAATGGTAGGGAGGGGAAAGAGACTGTGGGGAGTTCCACAAGACACACTAACTAGGAAAGAGCCACATGTGGCTTGTGAGCCACCGTTTGGCCACTCCTGCTTTATGAGCCCAGTCAGTCTTTAGTTAGAGAAAATTCCCTCTCACTTTTTCCCTGAGTAAGGATTCCAGGATTTGCCCCCACTCCCCCCCCACCACCATAAACTGGATGGAAACAGCCAAACTAGCATGACCACAACTGAGTCAGAATGTACTTGGAGTCATTCGGCAGTGCAGACAGCTGGGGCTAACTCAGCTGCACACTTGCTCCTCCGACATCCCTACCTCCCGGCCCCAAGTGAACACTGCAAAGCGCTGTTGAGCAGAGGCAGAGGGGAAGGGCTGGGTGTGCAGGGGGACTGCTCTGCAAGTCTACAGTCTGGAATATCTTCAAAGTCTTTCCTTTTTGTGAATATATGCAAATTAGCCTCCAGCCATCATCTCTTTCAAGGCCAGCTCCTCCCTAGACGGAGCTCCCTTAAGACAGGTAGCTGAGTCTGGGGAAAATGTTACTGCTAGCTGTGGGGTTCTCTGAAAAGGAACCAAAAGTTAACTGGTTGGGATAGTCTGAAAGGCCCTGTTCAGGAGTCCACCCTCCCCCATAGCTGGCCAAATCCTTTGTCCTGAGACAAGCCGTAGAGAAAGGGATCAGAACAAGGCTCTTCTTATTGTGGTCTGGCAAGGTCCAGGGATGAGAAGCAGCAGTGGAGCCATTCTGTGCCTCTACTTAAACCTCAGGGCTGCCCTAACCTCTGTGACCACTGGGCTCGCCCCGCATACCAAGGTTTGGCTAGTCAGCGGATGCATAGTTGTGGATCACCACACCGCCCCTGCTCTTATAAAGAGCGCAGGCTGGGGAGATTATATAGCAAAAGGCCAACCAGGCCTTGCCCTGCCCTACTCTACTCCGTGATCACACAAGTCTCAGGGCCCTAAATAGCCACGTGTGCGCCAACTCGGAATCTGCCAATAACCCACTTGCTGTGCCCAAGATTCAGGATGATCAGATCAAGCCGCCCTCGGTTGAGTATCGCGCGCTCTTTGCTGTGGTGTGTTCCTCCACTGCTCCTATTACTCACAGTCTCTACTCGTACAGAAATTACATTAAAAAAAAGTTGTATTGTCAAGGATCGTGTCTAATGGGGGCACACACAGCCCTGCAGGACAACCACCAGCTTCCACACCTCTGTAATGGTCCATAAATCAAAAACCTGAGTGATGGCAGCCAGGGAAGAAAGTAACTTAAATTTCTTACAGGTACTATCCTATTACAACCCACCCCCCTTTGGGAGGGGCTAACTGCCAGGGGTGCGGGTGGACGGCCATATACATTTCTTACAGGTACTGCTGTAAGTGTGGGGTGGAGTGCAGGGGGCTCAGGGAAGCGGGTTCAGGTGGGGGGGGGAGGGTGCAGGAGTTAGGGCTGGGAACAGGAATGCAGGAGTCAAGGCTGGGGTGTATGAGGAGAGGGCTCAGGGCAGGGGGTATGAGGAGGGAGCTTGGGACACAGGATTGGGGGTGCAGGAGTTAAGGCTGGGCTCTGGGCAGTCCCAGACGCCCCTCCCTCTAGCCAGCCCCTCTAACCTGCCAGGCTGCCTGCTTCTAGCATGGCAGCCTACCATAAGCGCTGGGAGTTGGGCTAGAAGCATCCTGCCCCATCCCCTACAGCTAAGTGCCCCAGCCAGCCAGTTTCCTGCCGGAGCACCAGGGTGCACTGGCTTACTTTCACCTCTGATGGCAGCTGTTCACACCATTCACCCCCACCCCAGCTCTGCCTATGTCCCAATGGAGTTTAAAAGGTTGACACGCTGAGTGACTTCCTCAGACACAAAAGTAGTAAGAATGTGGGCAGGGGAAAGGGGACATAGAGAGCAGAGCCCCAGATATGTGGGAAAAACAGGTATGGGGGGGAGACACAAGGAGCCCCTAGAATAGGGGGAAGGGGACATACAGAGCCCTTGGCATAGGGAAGGAGAAAGAGGGACAGCAGTATGGGGTGTGGAAGAGGAAGAGATATGGAGGAAAAGAGATTCCTTGGTATGAGGTGGAATGGGGGGGGAGAGGAGGTCACAGGGGCATAACCACCTTAGCGTGTGAGGGAAAGAGGTACACAAAGCCCTTGGGTATTACTGGGGAGAATGAGGTAAGGAACACAGAGCCCCTGGCACAAAATGGAGAGGGGCCTGGAGGGAGTTCCTGAAATACACGAGAATGGGAGGGTGGCATGCAGGGAGCTTGGGGGAAAACAGGGAAGGACAGCTAGTGGAATGCAAGGAGCTCCTGATGAGAGCAATGAGCTCGGCAAATGGATGCATGGAATCATACGACCCTCTAATCCAGGGGTGGGCAATAATTTTTGATGGGGGGGCACTCCAAGAATTTGGTAAGCGGTCGAGGGCCACACTCTTCTATGATATTAATGAAGGGGATCTGGAGGTCTGAGATGGAGGTTGGGTGCAGAAGGGAGCCTGGGTGAAGGAGGCAATTATGACCTGGGGCACTGGACTGAGGTGCAGGGGGTTGGACTGTGAGCTAGGGCAGAGAATTGGGATACAGGAGGGGGTGCAGAGATTTGGGTTGTGAGCTAGGGCAGGAGGGGACTGATCTGGGGCAGGGGATTGGGGTGCCAGATCTGGGAGGGGATATGGGTACAGGAGGAGGGCAGAGGATTTGGGCATGTGGAGTAGCAGGCAGGAGTGGGGGGCACAGGGTTGGGGCGGGGGGGCTGGGATGCTACAGGCAGGGTCTGGCCAGGAGACTTAACAGTCAGCAGCCCATTCCTGAATCAGCTTCCCTGCCTGCCAGTACTCCCTCTAACCTGCCTGGTAGCCCAGCTTCACAGGCTATTAATCAGCCCCGCCCAGTCAGAGGCTCAGGGCTCCATGCAGGGAGCTGGCTGACTGGGCAGGGCTTATTAGTCACCTGTGAAGGGCAGCTTAGAGGGAACACTGGTGCCTGCCCCGTCCCCGTTCACACAGCAGCCATGTGTTCTGGAGCCCCTTGTGCTTCGTGGCTGCCTGTTACTGAAATAGGCAGCTCCCATTGGCCGGTTTCTGGCCAGAAACCAGCCAATGGGATTATGCTGGAGGTGGGAGCAGCTCCTAAAGCTTTCCCCCTTCCCTCCAGGCTCACAGTTTTTAAAGAAAAAACACCCTGAAGCCATGTTTGAGCGATATGTGGGTGAGGTAGCGGGCAGCCTGCCTGGGGCTCCCCACAACATCTGTGGGCCGGCTCCGGTGGCTTGGCAGGTCATATTTTGCCCAGGCCTGCTCTAGTCCATAGTAAAATAAAAAGTTAGGCCCAGCTCTGCAAAAGTATTTAGGCTCCTGACCTGATCTGAAATCAATGGAAATTCGGAACCTACATACCTTTGGGATCGGGCCTTAGTAACCAAACAAACCACTGTGGCAATGAAAATAATATAAAAGAAAAGCAGCCGTTGCTGGTCTCTTCTGTAAATTAAGTCACAATGAAGCCATGCTGATTTATAGCTGCTCAGGACCTGCACCATTCAAATAGACACTAAAGGAAGTGTTTATGGATAAATGTGATCCTGGATTTCTCAAGGGTGAGTTGTCTTCGTATGCAAATTCATCTCCTGTCCATTCACCTCCTGCAAAGTTAGGTAACTGAAAGCCAGTTTTGTATCAACATAGAGAGGGCAGATGAATTTAATACTGCATTATAATTCTCCTATTTACATCATCCGCTCCATCTGCTCTCTGTTACGCGTGTAGTAATTTTTAGGAAATTAATACGTCTATCTGTCAAGATACCAACTGTTCAGACAAAAACTAAGCATAGCTTTTCCCACCAGAGCCTGAAAGCAGAGTAACGTTATACCAGATTTCTCTGTACATCTAGAAACGCATCTATCCACGTACAGAGATGGAGCGTGCAGGCAAGGCAGGGAAAAAACGGTTAAAAGATGAAAGGATGAGTTCTCTGCAATACAAAGAACCAAAAATGTTTGCAGACTGACCCAAGAATAACTACTTAGCCCCAATGTCACAAGAAAAGGACTGTCAGAAAGTAGGGAGGTCTGGTTAATTTATCAAATAAGAGCTGTAATTTCAAAATAAAAGTTTAACAAGTTGGTACCTTGTGTGGAATTTGTTTTATTAGAGAACGGAATCAACCCCATTAAGTTTAGCTTAGCTCAAAGTGGGAGCTTTGCAAAGTATGACTAATGTGACCATCTGTGTTTCCATTAAACATATCATCATTGTTTAATTGTTGATTTCTCTCCTTTTCCAGCATTTTAATGTGCAATCAGACCATTTATTTTTAGCACCACTTGGCTGAAATTTGTATCTAGCACTTCAAAATGTCCACAGTAAAACTACAATTCCCTGAAGTGGTGCTGCAAGAACTCCAAACACATCATAGATCATCCACCAAAATACAGACACAGTACTCTGCTGCTACAGAAGCACCATCTCAGACTGACTGGACGTAATAAAAAAATGCACACTGACATATGAACATTTACCGTTTGATGTCCCCCAGATAAAGGAACTCTCCTGGGCAGTAGGGTAAAGTTACTCGGTTCTCAAGGAAGCAATGAAGCTTACATAAGATAGAAGACTGGGGAGCATGCTAGACTCATAGAATCATAGAATAATAGGACTGGAAGGGACCTCAAGAGGTCATCGAGTCCAGCCCCCCGCCCTCAAGGCAGGACCAAGCTCCGTCTACACCATCCCTGACAGATGTCTATCTAACCTGTTCTTAAATATCTCCAGAGAGGGAGATTCCACCACCTCCCTTGGCAATTTATTCCAATATTTGACCACCCTGACAGTTAGGAATTTTTTCCTAATGTCCAATCTAAACCTCCCCTGCTGCACTTTAAGCCCATTACTCCTTGTCCTGTCCTCAGAAACCAAGAGGAACAAATTTTCTCCTTCCTCCTTGTGACACCCTTTTAGATATTTGAAAACCGCTATCATGTCCCCCCTTAATCTTCTTTTTTCCAAACTAAACAAGCCCAGTTCATGAAGCCTGGCTTCATAGGTCATGTTCTCTAAACCTTTAATCATTCTTGTCGCTCTTCTCTGTACCCTTTCCAATTTCTCCACATCTTTCTTGAAATGTGGCGCCCAGAACTGGACACAGTACTCCAGCTGAGGCCTAACTAGTGCAGAGTAGAGCGGCAGAATGACTTCACGAGTTTTGCTTACAACACACCTGTTGATACAACCTAGAATCATATTTGCTTTTTTTGCAACAGCATCACACTGTTGACTCATATTCAACTTGTGGTCCACTATGACCCCTTAGATCCCTTTCTGCCATGCTCCTTCCTAGACAGTCGCTTCCCATCTTGTATGTATGGAACTGATTGTTCCTTCCTAAGTGGAGCACTTTGCATTTCTCTTTATTAAACCTCATCCTGTTTACCTCTGACCATTTCTCTAACTTGCTAAGGTCATTTTGAATTATGTCCCTATCCTCCAAAGAAGTCGCAACCCCACCCAGTTTGGTATCATCTGCAAACTTAATAAGCGTACTCTCTATCCCAATATCTACATCATTGATGAAGATATTGAACAGTACGGGTCCCAAAACAGACCCTTGAGGAACTCCACTTGTTATCCCTTTCCAGCAGGATTTAGAACCGTTAACAACAACTCTCTGACTACGGTTATCCAGCCAATTATGCACCCACCTTATCGTGGCCCTATCTAAGTTATATTTGCCTAGTTTATCAATAAGAATATCATGCGAGACCGTATCAAATGCCTTACTAAAGTCTAGGTATATGACATCCACCGCTTCTCCCTTATCCACAAGGCTCGTTATCTTATCAAAGAAAGCTATCAGATTAGTTTGGCATGACTTGTTCTTCACAAACCCATGCTGGCTATTCCCTATCACTTTATTACCTTCCAAGTGTTTGCGTATGATTTCCTTAATTACCTGCTCCATTATCTTCCCTGGGACAGACGTTAAACTGACCGGTCTGTAGTTTCCTGGGTTGTTCTTATTCCCCTTTTTATAGATGGGCACAATATTTGCCCTTTTCCAGTCTTCTGGAATCTCCCCTGTCTGCCATGATTTTTCAAAGATCATAGCTAAAGGCTCAGATACCTCCTCTATCAGCTCCTTGAGTATCCTGGGATGCATTTCATCAGGACCTGGTGACTTGCTGACATCTAACTTTCCTAAGTTATTTTTAACTTGTTCTTTGTGTATCCTATCTTCTAAACTTACCCTCTCTCTGCTTGTATTCACTACGTTAAGACTCTTTCCATGCTAGATCTGATCCTGCATTCCTTGTGCACCCTAAACTCCCCCCAGAAGTATTATAAACCAGATTAGGAGATCAGATAAAATAGCAGGATCGGACCCCAAAAAGGCATTGGTGTTTGGTAGTGGACCTGCGCAAAAGGAACTAGTGGTGTCAATCCATTTCCCAGAAAATGTGCGTTAACATTATAACAGCCCCCATGTTAGCCATCTCAGTCAGGATTTTCTCTCTGGTCCCCACAGATAAGGGTTGGTACAGCCTCCCAGAGCAGAGGAGCTGCCTGTTCCATCATGGACTTCCCATACTCTAGTCTGTAAAGGGCCTACTCAATGCAACTAAAGTGCCCATCATTACAGGGCTAGAGGGTGGGCCCATGATCCTTAATTCAACTATATCATGGTGGGGGTGGGGAGGGCTCCTACTGACTAAACAAATAGAAAGTAAGGGGGGGCATGGCTCCATCCCATAATACTCTGGGTCAACAGTTCCCAACTGCAGGTCCACGGGCTGGTGCTGGCCCACAAACTACTGGCTGTGGAACCATGGTGGTTCTGAGGGCTGAGGCTGGGATACACTGTACAGTGCCTCCCCTCCCGCCATGGCTGTTGGGAGAGGCGTGGCCTGCTCTCCTCTCAGCCAACCAGCACCAAGCAGGGACGGGATCTCCTCCCAGACACGGAAGAGCGGTTCGCTGCATGGCGGGAAGGCTGTGTGAAGCCTGGCATGGCAGCCTTAGAGCAGCCACGATCCGGGCAGCAGTGCACAGCTGGTGGCAGTGCAGGGCCAGGTGAGGGGGTGGGGAAGGCACTGAGGGCTCTAAGAGGTGGGAAGCTGACACTGGGAGCAGGGCTAGTAGTGAGGGGGCTACAGGAGCAGGGCTGGCATTGGGGAGGGGGCTCTGGGGTGGTTGGGTGCAGTGGGGCTCTGGAAATAGGAGGCTGGCACTAGGGGGTCTGGTGGTGGGTGGCTCTATGGGGCAAAGGGCTAGCACTGAGGCATTTGGGATGGGGGCTAGCACTAGGGAGCTCTGAGGGTGGAGGGCTGGCATGGGAGGGTTGGGTGCAGGGGACTCTGGGGTCAGTGGCTGGTACTGAGGTAGTGGAGGTATAGGAGGCTCTATGGGTCAGGGCTGGCACTGGGGGGCCTTGAGGGCCGGGCCATTTTTTTTAGTCTGTGGACAAGCAAACCCATTTAACAAAACTGGACACCTGGCAACCCTATTTTACCCAACTCCACCTCTTGCAGGATCCCAGCACTGCCTACTCACAGGCAGAGTGCAGGGTCCCTGCTAGTGTGCTCTGACTTGCAAACAAACTAGTTAGATGTTTTTAGCATCAGGTATCTATTTGGGGCCTGGTCTACACAGAACAATTCTTGACCCCCTCCCCCCCCAAAAAAAACCTCCATCCATGTAGGAAGCATTAACACTACAGCAGTGTAGTTGTAATACCTCAACTATAGTGCACACATACCAGAAAAGCTGGGAGCTTTCCTGAACTGTAGCCCTTATCCAGACAGACAAATCAGGATTGTTACACTCATGTCATTTCATATTAGTTCCAATTGCAGGCCTGCTCATTTTGACAGTGCCCCTTTGTATTAATTCAATAAATTATAAATGTAAGTAGATGATCAGTTAAGATACTCAGAATGGATTAGAAGTGATATAGACAAGCCACAGTTTGACATCTCTCTATATGGTAAAGAAAACTTTTCCTGTGGGATGATGGACGTGGCGTCATTCATCACTCTGTATCTCCTCCCTCTGCCCTCAGCCCTTCCTGAGACTCTCCCAATGCTCTATGGAGCCACAAGCCATGCGGCCTCCTCTGAGCATAGTGGAGAAGCGGGGCTGCGGGGAGCAAGAGGGAGGATTCCACTCTGTGACACCTCGGGCTGTGCTGTAGTGGGCAGCAGCGGGGCAAGGCTGGGAAGCAGGCAGTTGGGAAGCAGGGCTCCCTGACTCTGCATGCGGCAGCCTCCCTCTGCCGGCTTGGCCCTCGGTGCCTCGTGTCACAGCCAGGAGTCACTTGAAAAGAACAGAGGGAGATGAGGCCTCCGCTTCTCTCAGCAAGCCAGGATGGCACTGAAGGATCAGGCCCCACGCAGTATAGAGCGGCTGGAAGCCCACAAAGGTGCCCATGTTCCCCCAGGGCTGCAGGTTGGTAGGGGTGGTGGGAGTTGGCCCTACGCCTCCTCCTGCAAACAGGACTCCTAACCCAGTCTCACAATGCATGGGGTGCACCAAGCTCCCTCAGTGCCGCCTGCATGGAAATGCCCCCACCGGGCATGGAAGGAGGGGGCACAACCTCCTCCCGGCTCCACGCTGCATGGACTGGGGGTTAACCCCGTACCTGGGCCTTGCCCCCCCTTCCCACCTGCTTCACGCAGCATGAGTTGGGGAGTTAGCCCCCTCCCCCGTCAGGCCTTTGCTCTCACCCCAGACTCTGCCACATGGGCCGGCAGTTAACCCCCCTCCTCCAGTCGCTGCCCACCCCTTCCAACGGACTCCATGCAGCTCAAGTCAAGAGGGATAATTCTCCCTGACCCACTGCCCCCTGAGGCATCACAAAGGGGTGGCCCAGCAGCATCTGGAGCAGCTGCCACCCGCACGAGCTGTCTCCTTGCTGATTAGGTTGCCTGTTCGTGGGAGGTGGCAGGGTGTGTATAGGGAGGCAGGGGGATAGGATGTAAGTGGGGAGGGGAGGGGTGGTAACGGGGGATGGTAAGGGTGAGGGGCTACAGGAATGGAGGCAGGGGGATGGCCAGTGTGGGGGTTCAGAGGAGGAGGGGCTAGGGAAGGAAGGAGGTGGGGATAAGAGTAGGCAGTATGGGGAGCGGGAGGAGTTAGGGAGGATGGGTGGATGCAGGAATGGTGGCAGGGAGTTGGGGTAGGGATGTAAAGAGGGGGATAGGCAGGCTGAGCAGGGGGAGGGGTTAGGGATAGTGAGTGCAGGAATGGAGGCTGAAGGTGGGATTAGGGATGGAAGGAGCTGGGGTGGGCTGTGGGCCATGGAGCTCCAGGCCCCAGCTCTTCCTCCCAACCCACTCCTCCCCTCCTGACAGCAGCATGCACGCTTCCCTGCAAGCCATATCCATGGGGGAGCCTCGGGGTTTCCTCCTCTTCCTCCTCCCACACAGGAAGCCGGTGCTGGCACTTTAAACTTGGGGGGGGAGGGGGGAGGGAGGTTTGTGGCTGCGTCCTAGTAAGTATTATACAACAGGTTAGTCCTGTCATATCATAGCGAACACACTCTGGACGCCATGCAGCAAAATGCAGCACAAAAACTTCTATTGTATCACAGTATAGGATGTGACTCCAGAAAAAAAAATCCAGATGTTTCAGCAGGTTTTCCCACCTAGGGCACTAAACATGGTAGGCCTGATCCTCATGTCACAGTGCTTCTACAGTTGTGTAACTCCATTGATCTAAGTGGTTAGATTTAGACATCCGTAATGGAAAGAACAACCTGCACTGTTTCCGTGAAAAACTAGGTAAAACAAATCTCAGTTTCTAAGGATGCCAACAATATGTGCTTGCATATATTATGGAAAAAATTAGACATTGATTTCTCAGACCAGTTCCAAGTTTGGAATCGAATACACTTGCCTATTGTAGAGCACTGTTTTCTATCTAGGGTTTAAATCTAAAAAACATGGCCCTGATTAATGAATGGGCAACACACCAATTATGGGGAATTTTCACATAACTGCTTGGCAAGAAGGGTTACTTGACTATTTGTCATTCATTAAAACTACTCTTTCGCATCTGAGCAATTAGCTGTTTCCCATTCTGCACCTGAAGGCTGCACAACCCTCAAAAGGTTAAAAACATGTCAACTACCACAGCTCTAGGATAAACATTTTCTGAAAAAGACTTATCAGCACTGAATCAACCATTGTTCTTTCCAACTGCCCGGTGGAATAAGAAGAAATTTTGTGCAACTCTAGGTTCCAGTGCTGCTCTTAGAATGTGCTTTGCTTCTTTCCATTTTTCTTGGTTCTTTAAAAAGAAACTTAAAGTTCCTTTGGGGGGGAGAGGGAAGTGATTAATAATCGATACTGTGTCGGCTGAAAGAGCAAATCCTGCACCTCTTGAAATTAGTGGCTAAAACAGCTGAGCAAGCAACTAGATATCAAATGGTCAGGTAAAGTAAGGAACGTTTTTCTGGAATCCAAAGGCAATACTAGAGAGTCTACTTTATATTTATTAAGTTTATCCTAAGGGTATGTATACAGTGGAACTGGAAACTGTAATTTCAAGCTTGAGTAGCCATACTTGTTCTAGTGGACCTAATGAAACTAGCCCACTGCAAATAGAAGCATAGCCACCACCACTAGTACATACCTGCCATCATGGACAGGATTGTACTTGGGGCAGCTAGTCCCTCTTGCAATGCTGCTGTGGTTTTATGCTTATATTATTAGTGTGGAAGCTCAGTTATATAGACATACTTATGCTATTTCTGAGCTGGGAATTATTCCACCAGATACAGAATAGATGTTCCCTTAATCAGATCCCCTCAACCTTTCATTTTGGATCAGTTGCTTAGAAAATATTTAGAACTCGCTCTGCATTCTCAAAACTTGCTCTGCATACACAAATTAATCTCTGGAGGAATTCTGTACAAGGACCAAGAACATATGCCCTATAAAGCCTTCATTCTGTGCCCACTAAAGTCAGTGGTGAAGTTTCTGTTTTAGCCTACCTGGACACTCAATCATGGATTTAAAAGAAGCCATTCTGCTACAAAGGAACGTCACTACCCAATTAGCGAGAGAAACTGCTGAACTGGAATTCATTTACAAATATGACACTCTCACCCTGGGCTTGAATAGAGATATTAACTAATTAACGCATTACAAAGCCAATTTCCCTTGCTTTTGACATTTGTATTTTCACATCAATAGCTATGAATGGGACACATCCAGCCCACGTAATTAGCTTCATTAACACGGGACATACAATTGACAGGTAACTGCTTTTGCGGTTATATATCACATGGATTCTGTTATTTACACTCCAACTTATCTGATGAATGGGATTTATTCACGTAAGCTCATGATTTTGTATATTTGTTAGTCTCTAAAGGTACGTCTACACTGCAGAGCTATTTCAGGATGCCAGAAGTATCCTGAAATAGCTATTCTGCATCTATTGAAGCAGCCTGTTATTTCGATGCTATTTTGAAATAGTGAAAGTTTTAATTTACTTCCATTGTGCAGGATTGTGAATGTCCCAGTTCAGGCAGGACTGTTCATATTTTGCTTTTATTTTAGAAAAATAGCATTTTCCACAAAATCTCTGCAGGAGCTCTCCAGCACCAGTACATTTCAATGGTTATAAAAAGTTTGGGCCAAATTCTGCTTTTATGGCAGTGCAACTATCTAATATAAAATGCAAGCAAAACTTGGCCCACTGCTCTAATGTCCCCTCAAGTATCCTTATTTCAAATAGTGACAAAGCTGCAAGGTACATTTCAGTTTGGATAAGACAAACATTTCATAACACCTATGAGCTATAAAATCCTAGAGCCAAATGTTCAGAATGCAGACAGGCACAAAAATTCCATTTTCACATGCCATTGAAGGTGCAAAACCCCCAAATATGCTTGTCGATGAAAAATGTGTGTGTGTGTGTGTGTGTGTGTGTGTGTGTGTGTGTGTGTGTGTGTACACGTACGTACCTGGTTTGCATGTGCAAACGTGGTATATGTGTACCCAATTTCTGTGCATGTGGGTGGGTCTCAAATTCACAGTGTTATTTTTGTTTTTTTCACAAAAGTTGCATGGATCATTTGGCATTCACATCTCCTCCTGCCGACATAATGGAACCCAAGCTCAAGAGTGACTTTGTTACTTATGCTCCTTCTGCCCAGAATCGTCATAAGATAGCTAAAACTCATTATGGAGAAACCCTGTTGCAGCACCTGTCAAACCATTTTAGTCCTATTCCATGTTCTCTTGAAGTTGTCAGAGTTGTCAATGCAGAGGAACCTTGTCTGGACTAGCAGGAAAGAGGGTGGCAGCTTCTTTAAAGTTCCCCCCTCCGTTGGGAACTGGAAAAAGAGTGGCTGGAAAGGGACAGCCAAGCGGAAGGGGCTGGTAAGGAAAGACGGTTTTAGTCTGCTGTGGGTATTGCACGCATTAACTCATTTAGGAGTACGAAGGGATTTTTCCCTCATCACCAGAATGGCATAGCACAGAAGGGTTTTTCACCTTCCGTGCAGCAGCTCCGGGACCTGGTGGTGGTGCACACGAGGAGTTACACAGTTTAGCAGGTGTTAGATGTGCAGTGCAAGCACTCATTCGATAGGAGCTCTAGTTCCCAGATAAGATGGAATTGGAAGTGGGTTTAGGGAAAGGCATCCTCTAATGAGGCTTGGGCATAGTCAGATTTCCTAATGTCTGGGACAGCTATGAGAATTCCCTGCTTGCTGCTCCTTAACCCTCATAGAAAGGAAGAGCAGTGGGGTTGCAGGGAAAACAGGTGGAAATGATTAAGGAATCATGACCAGTACTTCATGGATTACTTCCTGTTATTCTCAGATGAGCTGAATAAAAAGTTGTGATCTAATTAAGCCACCTCCTTTGGATCTGGTCCCTTTCCATTTGCCCAGGCAATTAAAGGATGGGTGTTTTCCATGCTGTCTCCCTGGACAACAAGAAGCAGGATCCCATGAATCAGTGAGATTGTTAAACTGCCCACCATTAGAGGTCTCAAACTGTACTTGTGGACAGTGTTTCTTTTTATTGTAACTGATTTTCACACTCTCTCTTTTTAGTGACCATATTTTTTAAAGAGAGAGAGGGGGGAAACGGTTTGTTTTCACTTGACATAATTTCTGTATTGCCTGCTATGAAAATGTTCTCCAATTAAGCAAAAATTTGTAGGGATACAAAAATGTCTGAAATAAATTCCCCGTTGCTTAACTTTCCACAAAAACAGTTACAAAACTTTTAAACTGAAAATCTGACCTCTGTGGCCAAGCTATTAAAACTCAAAGTAAAGCCAGACATTACCTTGTGCACTACCAGGCTATCTGGAATGTTAATCACAGCAGCAATATTAATACATTTTGCACTTCTATAGAGCTCTCTATCTGAGGAGCTGAAAGCATTTACAGGCATGAGTGAATAAATCCCTACAACAGCCTGCTGACACAAGTAAGATTGCCCTCTCTCAGATATTGCCAACAGAGATAAAAGCCATTGGAACATGTTATGCACCCTCAATCTTGTCTACATTAGAAAATGGATCTGGCTTATCTCTCCCACCACATCCCAGTCCCAGTTTTTTTTAAATGGGACTGAAATCGTTTTGCCCAATATTCAGTTTGCACTTTCACCATTTCCAAATAAATTCACAAGGAATCACAGTGGAGAACCAAAAACAACAGTTAAATTTTCTTACAGAGACTGGGCTCCAAACCATATGTTCATGATTGACAAGGATAGAATGCTAGAATTGGAAAGGACCTCGAGAAGTCATCAAATCCAATCCACTGCCCTCACTAGACCAGGGCTACTCAACATGCAGCCCGCGGCCCATTTCTTTGCAGCCCAAGGTGCAGTTTGGGTTTATGCAAGGTTCAACATGTGGCCCATGGGTGGGATCCTTTGAACATGGCCTCCGCTAGGAACATGCTCCACAACAGCAAGTCGAAATATAATGATCTTCTGTTGAGATGCGTTTTAGTAGTTAAATTCCTGGACTGTCACTGCTCATTAAAAGTGTTGTCATATGGGTGGAAATTGGGTATATATTGCATTTTATTAATATCAGCAGAATGGACTTAAATGGGGCCTGCATGTTGTGTAGTCTTGCCTTAATCTTTGTATTCATGTCTGTCAATGTGAAAGAAGCTATTTCCATATATATGCATATTTGCATGTATATGCAAACACAGTTAAGCTGCAGCCCTCGGCATGTGCTGTGAATATCATTGTGGCCCCCGGGGCTTCTACAGTTGAGTAGCCCTAGTTTAGACATCTATCAGGGATGGTCTGTCTAACCTGCTCTTAAAAATCTCCAATTATGGAGATTCCACAACCTCCCTAGGCAATTTATTCCAGCGCTTAACCACCCTGACAGGCAGTTTCTCCTAGGCTATGTCTAGACTACATGGCTCCGTCAACGGAGCCATGTAAATTAGTTTATTCGGCATAGTCAAAGAAGCAGGGATTTAAATAATCCCTGCTTCATTAAAATAAACATGGCCACCATGCTGTGCCGATGATCAGCTGATCCGGCACAGCGCAGCACTCTAGACGCGGTGTGGTCGACAAAGGAAGCCTTTGTCAACCGCTCTGGTATGCCTTGTGAAACGACCTTCCTTTGTCGACTGTGCCGCGTCTAGACTGCCACACTGTGCTGGATCAGCTGATCGTCGGCACAGCGCAGTGGCCATGTTTATTTTAATGCTTCTTTGACTATACCGAATAAGCTAATTTACATGACATGGCTACATCGACGGAGCCATGTAGTCTAGACACACCCCTAGTATCTCATGCTGCAATTTAAGCCCATTGCTTCTTGTCCTATCATCAGACATTAAGGAGAATATTTTTCCCTCCTTCCTCCTTGTAACAACCTTTTAGGTACTTGAAAACTGATACTAATGTCCCCTTTTCAGTCTTCTCTTTTCCAGAATAAGCAACCCCTATTCTTCCAATCTTCGCTCATAGACCATGTTTTCTAGACCTCTAATCATTCTTGTTGCTCTTCTGTGGACTCTCTCCTATGTATCTGGATTTTCATCTTTCCTGAAATGTGGTGCCCAGAACTCAACTCAATACTCCAGTTGAGGCCTAGTCAACACAGATTAGAGTGAAATAATTACTTCTCATGTCTTATTTACACCACTCTTGTTAATGCATCCCAGAATTATATTATCTTTTTTTGCAACAGTGTCACATGGAGTCATATTTAGTGGTCCACTATGACCCCTGCATCCTTTTCCAGGGTATTTTTCCTAGACAGACACTTCCCATTTTGTATGTGAGCAACTGATATTTCCTTCTTCATTCCTTCTTAGGTGGAGTACTTTGCTTTTATCTTTACTGAATTTCATCCATTTACCTCAAACAATTTCTTCAGTTTGTCCAGATCATTTTGAATTACTGTACAACCTTATCCTCCAAAACACTTGCAACCTCTCCCAGCTTGGTATCATCCACTAACTTTATAAGTGTACTTTGTACCATTATTTGAATTGATGAAAATATTGATCAGAACTGATCCCAAAACTGATCCCTGCAGAACCCCACTTGTTATACCTTTCCAGCATGACACTGAGAACTACTGCCAGAGCAGTTATCCAACCAGTTATGCACCCACCTTATAGTAGTTCCATCTACTAGTTTGTATTTCCCTAGATTATTTACAAGACCTTTCTAATTTTGCTCTTACATACTTGTGTTATTTGCATATATTCATCCTTTGTAATTTGACCTAGTTTCTACTTTCTGGAGGACTCCTTTTTGATTTTTAGATCATTCAAGATCTCCTGGTTAAGCGTTGGTCTCTTGCCAGACTATCTTTTCTGCACAGTGGAATAATTTGCTCTTTCATCCTTAATATTGTTTTGTTCCCAGATTTAAAAAACTCTGGTCACAGTGATCAAGAAAACTGCACCTCGCTATGTGTTCCTAATCAATTTGGGTATACTCGGAGTTTGGACAGGGACTAGTCAGATAATTTGCTTATTAGCTGCATCCATATTCAATTACAGACAATATGAATGTTTCATATAATCAGAGCTATTTATCAATTGAGACTGTTTAGGAATAAAGATAAATACAGTAGTTTGTGGTTGATCACTAAATGAAACCACATTGATGGCTGGTATTTTCTCCTTATGAGTCATAGGGTCTTTTCTAAAAGTTTGCTGGCACGCATCAGCGGGGACATTAGTGATTTAATAAAACCATTCCAAAGAAATCTGGGATTAGGTTTCACTAGAAGTGAAATTTTCCAGTAGGAAGAGAATGTAGCGCTTGTTGCACTGCAAACAATTATAGCACTGAATGTCGTGCTATGCTGTTGTCTTATATTTCAGATGATCAGCAAGGCACTGCTGAGTATTGCTGATCAAGAATTAAAACAAAGCATGACAGGGTCAAATCAACTGCAGTAAAAAAAATGTAGCAAACATTGCAGAAGCAACACCTGCTGAAGCGTAGAAACAAAGATACCAAAGGGGTGGTGGGTTGTTTGTGGATTTCTTTTTTAAATGAGATGGCATTCAGCTTAAACGGTCACTTCTTGGAAATACTATGCCTGCTCTTGGTATAAGATACCCAACTACTAAAGTTTGCACCCAAATTCCTTATCAACTCAGAAGTGTGGGCACAGAACTGTATATCTCCATGGGTCTTTGGGGGACCATGATCTTCTGTTCATTAATTACTAGGAGAAATGAGCATACAATTCAAAGTTAACAACATAGTTGGTTTCAAACTTTTCTCTCCATTAATTTTCCACAAAAAGATCAGTTTCCTCACATGTGCCATTAGAATATTTTTTCACATTTTGCTCTCCCAAATAATCCTGAACATTCTAACATGTACTTAGCTGCAATTGGCCTAGAAAGTCACATGCGATCTTTCTGCTTCACCAATTGGATGAGCATGTAATCACTCCTGGCCTAAATGCTGACATTTGCTTCTCACATTTGGGTTGCTCAAAGGCTTGATGAAAAGGCTCACACAGGGCAAGTCCATTTCAAAATTCAACCAAATGCTTCTGGACATTTGTTTGCATCCTTCAGCTACTAGTAATTATTAGCAAATCTTTAAGTCTGTCAGCATTTGAAGTTTGATTCCCCTCCTACAGAAGTCAATAGGACTTCCACTATTGACTTAAAAAAGGAGCAGTTTGTGGCCTTGGGGTATTTCGAAAGGATGCCACATCACACAGGTTTTAGGTACCTATTTCCTGTTAGAACTTGAACATTTCAAGCTGTTAAATCGCAGTGCTAGGACACAAATGGCAGCTGCATTTGTAAGCTATTAAAAATGCTTAGAATTGCCAACCATTTCAGTGAATTCCTTTAAGCTGTTTGTTTATTGCCAATTCTAGTCATAAAAAAGTTGCCCTGGGCTTGGTATATGTCAAATGTTGTATTATATTGGCTTTTTGGCCAAGATCATGTGTTATATCACTCTAAATGGTATTTGTTCTTTTCAGCCACAAATTAAGTATTGGACCTGAATTAATTCAGAAGACAGAGCTGTTGCCTTTTTAAACATTATAAAATAAACATGTTATTTAAAAGAACATAACTGCAATTTACAAAAGATCTAAATTGGTAGAGCTTCCCCCCCTGCTTCCCCCCGCCCTTTTCTTCCTAAGGCGCAGAATGTCAGAATATAAGACAAAAGAAACCCAAGAACTTACTGCACAGGGAAAGAGATGGAAGCCTCTGAACACTAGATTCATACAAACCCAGTCTGCTTTCTCATCTGTGTGAAAAGGTCAGAATCCCAACCCAGTACAAACTGGACACTGAATGATTCCCAGAAAACAAACCCAACCGACTTAAATGCAGAGAGGTTGTGAGCAGCAATGGACAACCTAGATTTGTGAGGGTTGCTTGAGTGGCCCTCCATATCAGTGGACCACAAGATGGTTATAACCAAGATAGTCTCCCAGGATAGGGGAGTTTTGCCAATTGTGTTTGCACACCTATAATTTGTGGGGTGTGCCAAATGAATGGTAGTAGTACTTTGAATGCAGAGGGAGCACATGGCTCTCATACTCAGTGTAGTGTACAATCAATATTCACCTCACTTCATGCGCCCTGGATTAGTGTATGTCACTGGAGTAATACTGGTAAGAAAAAAAAAGCAATATGGATAGAAACCAATAGTTTTTGGCAACCCCTGAACATGGGCAATGGCAAACAAAACGTCTCATGGGCCATACATAGAACCCCAATAAGCTGCAGGTTGCCCACCACTGAAATAAAGCACTATAGTCATAAGAACATAGAGTATGTCTACACTACCCCGCTAGTTTGAACTAGCGGGGTAATGTAGGCATACCGCACCTGCAAATGAAGCCCGGGATTTGAATTTCCTGGGCTTCATTTGCATAAGCGGGGAGCCGCCATTTTTAAAACCTCGCTGGTTCGAACCCCGTGCAGCGCGGCTACACGGGGCACGAACTAGGTAGCTCGAACTAGGAAGCCTAGTTCGAACAACCTAGTAGTTCAAACTAGGAAGCCTAGTTCGAACTACCTAGTTCGTGCCCCGTGTAGCCGCGCTGCACGAGATTCAAACCAGCAGGGTTTTAAAAATGGCGGCTCCCCGCTTATGCAAATGAAGCCCGGGAAATTCAAATCCCGGGCTTCATTTGCAAGTGCGGTATGCCTACATTACCCTCCTAGCTCGAACTAGGAGGGTAGTGTAGACATACCCATAAGAACATAAGAACGGCCGTAATGGGTCAGACCAAAGGTCCATCTAGCCCAGTATCCTGTCTACCGACAGTGGCCAGCACCAGATGCCCCAGAGAGGGTGGACCGAAGACAATGATCAAGCGATTTGTCCCCTGCCATCCCTCTCCAGCCTCCAACAAACAGAGGCCAAGGACACCATTTTATCCCCTGGCTAATAGCCTTTTATGGACCTAACCTCCATGAATTTATCCAGCTTCTCTTTAAACTCTATTATAGTCCTAGCCTTCACAGCCTCCTCTGGCAAGGAGTTCCACAGGTTGACAACACGCTGTGTGAAGAAGAACTTCCTTTTATTAGTTTTAAACCTGCTACCCATTAATTTCATTTGGTGTCCTCTAGTTCTTCTATTATGGGAACTAATACATCACTTTTCTTTATCAGCTCTTTCCACACCACTCATGATTTTATAAACCTCTATCATATCCCCCCTCAGTCTCTTTTCTAAACTGAAAGGTCCCAGTCTCTTTAGCCTCTCCTCATATGGGACCCGTTCCAAACCCCTAATCATTTTAGTTGCCCTTTTCTGAACCCTTTCCAAGGCCAAAATATCTTTTTTGAGGTGAGGAGACCACATCTGTACACAGTATTCAAGATGTGGGCGTACCATAGTTTTATACAGGGGCAGTAAGATATTCTGTGTCTTATTTTCTATCCCTTTCCTAATAATTCCTAGCATCCTATTTGCCTTTTTGACCGCCGCTGCACTCTGTGTGGAAGTTTTCAGAGAACTGTCCACGATAACTCCAAGATCTCTTTCCTGATTTGTCGTAGCCAAATTAGCCTCCATCATACTGTACGTATAGTTGGGGTTATTTTTCCCAATGTGCATTACTTTACACTTATCCACATTAAATTTCATTTGCCATTTTGTTGCCCAATCACTCAGTTTGGTGAGATCTTCTTGGAGTCCCTCACAGTCTGCTTCTGTCTTGACTATCCTAAACAGTTTGGTATCATCTGCAAACTTTACTACCTCACTGCTTACCCCTTTCTCCAGATCATTTATGAATAAGTTGAAAAGGATTGGTCTCAGGACTGACCCTTGGGGTACACCACTAGTTACCCCTCTCCAATCTGAAAATTTACCATTTATTCCTACCCTTTGTTTCCTGTCTTTTAACCAGTTCTCAATCCAAGAAAGGACCTTCCCTCTTATCCCATGGCCATGTAATTTACACAAGAGCCTTTGGTGAGGCACCTTGTCAAAGGCTTTCTGAAAATCCAAGTATACTATATCTACTGGATCCCCCTTGTCCGCATGTTTGTTAACCCCTTCAAAGAACTCTAATAGATGAGTAAGACAGGATTTCCCTTGACAGAAACCATGTTGACTTTTGTCCAACAAATTATGTTCTTCTACATGCTTCACAATTTTATTCTTTACTATTGTTTCGACTAATTTGCCCGGTACTGAAGTTAGACTTACCGGTCTGTAATTGCCAGGATCGCCTCTAGAGCCCTTTTTAAATATTGGTGTCACGTTGGCTACCTTCCAGTCATTAGGTACGGAAGCCGATTTAAAGGATAGGTTACAAACCACAGATAATAGCTCAGCAATTTCCCATTTAAGTTCTTTTAGAATCCTTGGATGAATGCCATCCGGTCCCGGAGATTTGTTAACCTTAAGTTTTTCTATTTGTTCCAAAACCTCCTCTAATGACACTTCAATCCGGGACAGTTCCTCAGATTCATCACCCACAAAGGACGGTGCAGATTCAGGAATCTCCCCAACGTCCTCAGCCGTGAAGACTGAAGCAAAGAAATCATTTAGTTTCTCCGCAATGGCTTTATCGTCCTTGATTGCTCCTTTTATATCTCGATCATCTAGGGGACCCACAGGCTTTTTAGCAGGCTTCCTGCTTCTAATGTACTTAAAAAACATTTTGTTATTTCTTTTTGAGTTTTTGGCTAGCTGTTCCTCAAAATCTTTTTTTGCTTTTCTTATTACATGTTTACACTTGATTTGACAGTGTTTATGTTCCTTTCTATTTATCTCACTAGGATTGGACTTCCACTTCTTAAAAGATACCTTTTTGTCCCTCACTGCTTCTTACAGAGAAGGAAGGGATGATAAATGAAAAGTAAATGCAATTTTGTTGCAGTGTCAAACAGATGCTATCAAGTATAGTCCTTTCATATCTTTTGGGATGTCAACTTGTTATTAGGCCAAGTTCTGAACTCACTATTTGCTCAGGCAAAACTCCAGCTCAAGTACGTGGGAGTTTTACCCAGGTAAATTTAAGATTTCGGCTCACTGCCATTTTGATTTTTCTTTACACAATCCTTTTAGAAATTTGAAAATAAAAAGGTCTTCTCCTGCCAAAATTGTCATTTTATTATTTGGCAAACCTTGGTACGGCTTTTTTTTTTATAACAGTTGAAATCAATATGACTGTTGGTTTATTCCTTGTTATTAACCATAGGCATCAATTATATTAGCATAACACTGACTGTAGGATCTGTTAGCTGCTGCTGCTGCAGAACCCAGATAGGGGAACACTTTTAAAAAAAAAATTTGGTTCATACACTAAAAACTGGCTCTATGGTTTCTGAAAATAGAAATGTGCAATCTGGAAAAGATTTCCCTACAAACTGTATCAACTTTATTCACACATTAAATATAGCCAGTTAGACAGTGACTTTCATGTAAGGCTAAGTCCTGCTCATTGATACACGCTCTTTGATACTCAGCTAGGCATGGCCACATAGTTCATAAAATGATTCACTGCTAATGTGTGTGAATTCTGAATGTGTGGTAGAACACCACACCACTTATATACCCCCTACATATTTCTGAGGAGGCTCACGCACAGAAATTATACTACAGGCCTGCACAACTCAGAAAGCAGTGAGGGCCATATTACTCCAAAGAAAACAGATGCGGGCCACAAGTAGGGATGCTCTCCCAAAACATACTGAACATGCAGCTAAAAATTTTTGTTGAGGGAATAATAATAAAAAAACCCACCACGCGTGTCTCCACTTGGCCCCCTGGAATTTGTCTCTCCTGCACCCTGCCTCTTCGTGCCTTCCCCTTTCTCCTGACCTGCCCCCCTCCCCCTCAGCACAAGCCCCTTCCCCTCCCTGCCTTCCAAGTTGCGGGGCTGCTGGAGCCTTTTTTAATTCAGCGGTTGCCGGCCGTGACGTCATGATGTCACGTCATGCCAGCATCCTGGCGTCTGCTGGCAGCCCGGCGTCTGGCTGGCAGCCCGCCTCCTCGCGCCAGAGCTGCACGCAGGCAGCCCAGCAGTGAGAATCGCCACACTTCCCCCTCCCCGGCAGCGCTATGCTCCTCCGCCCAGCCGGCGGATCAGACGGGGCCGTGCCACCCATAGTCAGCATAGGCCGCAGTGAGCCCCTGCAGGCCACATGTGGCCCTTGGGCTGTATGTTGTGCAGGCCTGTTATACTAATTGCTGCCAACAGGACTTAAAATCAGATGGAAAAAAATCCCCAAACTGAATCTTTAAGCTATTAAAATGTTTCCTTAAGAGGTTTTCTTGAACATCTGACAAGGTGAAGCTTGCTGGTGGCGGAGGGAAGAGGATATGTGTTTTACAGAAAATGTTAAAGAAGGGGCTGAAGTAACATCCAGGAATTTGACTTGATTTCCTTTAACTCAGTTAGGAGTAGAACATAAATCTAGTTTCAAACAAGTAACTAGTCCTAGAGATGAACAGATCTTATCTATAAAACACTGAGGTGTTCATTAGAACTGGTCACTTCAGAATTATCAACACAGAGGCCCAAAGTGAAGTGATCTGAAGCATGGACTGATCTTCGGCCTTTACGAGTCTGTTTCTCTCTGAAGGCACTAATTGTCAAGGACAAGCAGAAAAGACATTTTCTCTATATACATTTCAAGCACAAATGAAAATCTCTAGTTCTGATCCATAGGACTGACTGGCTCATTCTCCCACCCCTTTGACACATGGCCTGCATCAGCATGTGGCTTAGAAAATCAGCTACGGTTTTCACACAGACATGTGTGCTGGTAGATTTTCCAGACCATATGGTGATAGTAGAGAGTGTCTGTACATTCTAAGAATTAAACTGAGACTGACCACAGTGTAGTAGCTCACACACCCATTTAACACTAGTCACAGTAAACTGTACAGAATCCAGATCCCAGAATCAGAAGCTCTGTCTAAATTAGCACGTTTAAAATGTGCAAGCATGGCTTAGAAGTGGCTAGCGCCTTCTATAGTCACATCATATCTGTTCAAAACATAAATCATTCAATCAGAGAATTACAGAACTATGTTCAGACTACACTGGGGGAACAAGACAGCAGAAACCAGCAGTGTTCTGACTCCAATATGGTTTTAGTTTGGTTTTGCTGAGCAGTAACTATGCCATCGGGTTTGGATGCCCTAAAATGAATTACAAAACCAATTAAACTTTACTGCTAATATACACAAACATCTTTTTTTTTTTAAAAAAGACCTTTATTGGTAGAGGGTGCTCATCACTAGTATCTGAGTTCTTTACAAACACTAATCAGTTAAGTCTCACAATGCCCCTATGATGTAGAGAAATAGCTCCACAATGCCCCTATGATGTAGGGAAATAGCTCCATTTTACAGATGGAGAACTGAGGCACAAGGAGTTTAAATGATTTGGCCAAGATCTCTCTCTCAGACTATGGCAGAGCCAGAAAACGGATAATTCAGATCTCCCACATCCTGTTCCACTGACTTAACCAGAAGGCATGTTACTGGTATTCACTATCTACCCAAGTAAGGGCCTTGGAGGCAGACCTACACAGCAGATCTCTAGGCTGAGAAGTGAGCTTACTAGGACAGGAGAAAAAACATTTTCCCTATGACAACCCCGCCGCCTCCCCCCCCCCACAAGCCAAGTTTCTTGCAATTTAAAGGCATGACAGCTGCCCGTTTAGAATGCATGCTGTCAATTGTAAAATATGATCACTTGTTACATGCAATTTCTCGCTTTCTCTTGCTTTCCTCAGCCCTTCTATTGCTTCCTAGCTTCACTTTACTTTTTATCCCATATATTCCCAGCATGGTCTCCAGTGTCCATTCCCTTTCCCTTCACCCGCATGCTCCTTTCTCTCTTTGCTTGAGCTGTGTGCTCTACCTCCTCCCCGGGTGTTCTCTTTCTATATACTCACCATACTTTTCTAACTTAGCTGATCAGTCACTCCCTCTCTCCTACTCATTCACAGCCACATACCACATTTCAAAAACACATCCAAAGCCTTCACTTATCCACACCTTCAGACACAGGCCCAAATTAAGGTGAGCCTCTCCTCATTCCCCAATCTTCCCCTACTCAGGAGTCTCAGCTAGGCGCAAAGTCAAATCTCCTCTGCCTTCTATACAGAGGAGGGTAAAGGGATTGCTATTGGGGAGGGGCTCCCTGAGCCCTACTTTGGGTTCCATCTTTTGTTGTCTTAGGTAGAAAGCATCTGATAAACAGGAGCTTCCTGCTGGCTCCTGGAAGAGTGAAGCAGCATTCACCCTCTCATGACCATTGAGATGGTGATGGCGCTTCTCTGATAATCACCCATTGCTGCAGCATTTCCCCATCCACCATCCTCTTTGTTTTGGTCTCTCTCCAGTAAGCAAATCCAGTGTCTGATTCCACTGTGGAGAGCTTTCCAAGCTGTGGCTGTGTGAAATTAACATGATTCCAGTCAGTTTCATTGGTACCCACACATTTCCAATAGGGGATTTTATGTTTGGAAGGTTACTATTGTAACCATTATACCTAAACACTCTTTTAAAGGAATGCTTAGATTCTGAAAACATTGATGCTACGCGCCCAGTAACTTCCTATTTGAAGAGTGATTTTTTCAGCCCTGAATGAAGAAAACAAAACAAAAAAAAGAATATCCCCCAGAATTGGTTTTGCCTAAAAAGGCAGCTAAATTGTAACAATTGTTATCTTTCTGTGTTGGTGGGAATAGGAGAAACAATATTTTATGTATAGGACTTCCTAAGAAATTCAAATCGGTAGAGTAATATTTTAACAGAAGTATTCTGGGCACTAACAGCAGCCTTTTGCCCTCAGGCTGCAGACTTTAAATTTCAGATTTACAAAGTGTGCTGGTAAGTGACAAACACCAAGACTACGTCTACACTGGCGCGATCTTGCACCAGAGCTATGCAAATGAGGATAAGCATGGAATATCGCCGAGCCTCATTTGCATATCTAATGAGCCGCCATTTTTGTAGAAGAGGCTCTTGCGCAAGAAGGAGCTGTCTACACTGCCCTTTCTTGCACAAGAAAAACTCTCTTGCGCAATGCTGTTATGCTGATTATTTTCAGGAATAACGGCATTGCGCAAGAGGGTTTTTCTTGCGCAAGAAGGGGCAGTTTAGACAGCTCCTTTCTTGCGCAAGAGCCTCTTATGCAAAAATGGCAGCTCATTAGATATGCCAACAAGGCTCAGCGATATTCCATGCTTAGTCTCATTTGCATAGCTGGCACAAGATTGCGCCAGTGTAGACATAGCTTACGTATGTTTGATTATCACCATCAGTCTCAACCTAGCCCCCCACCTGTGCACGTGTGCTTTCTTTGCACTACCACTTACATGTGCAGTGGCTGTGAAAAGTAAGTGTGGTTGTACAAAACTGTTCACAAACAAGTAAAGTCTGAGGCCCAAAAACCAATCCCTTGATACCATTTACATTTCTCACTTCATATACAGATACTCCATTAACATTTAAAAAATTGTCAGAAGATACAAAGCAACAAATACTTTAGTGGTCTTAGTACATTTTACATCTTCATACATCCCCTTTGGCTCTGTTCAACATTGTATCACAAATTCCAAAATTACACTACACTGACTGAGAGTCCCTGTTTAATCTCTCATTTAAGGGAGCCTACATATTGCACTTCCAAGGGAATGGCCTCTCTGCTGGAACACATTCACGTTATGTGCTGCATACATCACGATACACAAGATGTCTTAGTTAGTTTTCCACTCCATGCACATGACAAAGTGGTTTTGATTCACAAAAGCTTCTGCCCACCATTCTTTAAGGTGCCATCAGACTCAGTTATTTGAATTTCTGTTACATGAATAAAAAGAAGTGTCTTAGAGCTTGTCTGCCTGACAATGTTACATTGATCTAAAGCATTTACTCCAATTGCACTGAATTAAATATGTGAACTGAAAGGCCTCCACATGACTTCATTATGTTGGCTTAAGATGGCTTCCTTGTTAATCACTGGCATCCACTCTGTACATTTCCAAATTAATCACACAACAGTCTGGGTGGATTTCCAATGGTCCATAACTCAGCCCTATCCACTGGGATGTTTCTCATGATCTTTACTGGAATCTTCAAGAATTGTAAGATGTGAGGGTCAAAGTAAACTCCCATGATTCTTCTCTTGCCCCTCCCCCCATAATTCACTCTGTTTTTTATAGTCCCATTTTCCAACTACTGTCAGGCAGCAGAGCAGAGAGGACACACTGCCAATTGTTGCAATTATGACAAGCATTGAAACAAACAAGCAATTTATTTGCACGTGTATTGGCAGTCATGCAGCCAAACGGCTGGCTCCGTGGCTTTGGAAAGCACAATGCAAATGCAGCACAGCTACAGGTAGGAGGAGCAGGAAGGCGAAATCAAGCAGTTACTTCGTCAGAGCACTCATCTGGAGCAGTTTTACTCAATAGAGCCATGTTTCTTCTGGACACGCTCAACTAGAACGGACTTGTGAGATGGGAGAGTGATGCAGAATTGGAATGAACAACAGTAGCAGAACTTCACAATACAGAAGTCTACTTTCCTAGAGGTCTGTGCAGTGCTCACCCCAGACCTGGAGTGGCAGAACACCAATGTATTGCTAGCACCTCTTGGCAGCCTCTCACGCCAAAGTGCTACTGGTCAGCAGCTGATCAGATTGGCATAAACAGATCAAGTATCAGGTCTGTTGTCACTGAGCTCTAGGATGCCCTGCGGAGAGTGTTGCTGGGGTGGATCATAAAGCTTAGCAATAGATAGGACATTATTGGTGGCTTTGAACAGACGGAGTTCCCAAAGAGTGGCTATTGATGGGACACGGGCCTATTCTCTACTCCTCACATCAGCCCAAATACTATCAATAGGAAGGGATGTTTCTCCATGGCACTGATTGACCACTCTGGAAGGTTCACCAGTGTTCATGGGAGTGCTGGGTTAGAGAATTAGGCTGGAACAGGCAAGGCAATTTTTGCTCTCCAAAGCATGATAGACATTAATGGGGTTATGATTCTTCCCATCACTTTGGGAGACCCACCCTGTCATCTGACTCCTAGGTGGATGAATCCTTTTACTTCACCCTTGACAAGAGATACAAACAGCAGTTGCAGGAAGACAGTGGAGCATGGGCTCTGAAGACTGAAAGATGGTACCTCGTTATAAGTCTGGATGATGCCTTATTACGTGCCTCATGGGATTAGGGCTTGCTACATCTTGCACCTCATCTATAAGAGCCAAGGGAGAGAATCTGGAGGATGGGCTAGACCAGGAGGTGGAACGGCTTTGGGATACTTACTAACAGCCAGAGAGGGGGCTTCTGGCTAATGGCCAGAGTGGGACATTATGCGCTTATTTTGAGGCCAGAGGGTAGCTGTGAATAATGAACATGCTAACCAAGGAAATGACTGAAATGTGATGGAGTATCCATTTTATTAGGAACTGGTGCTATGGGGAGCCTGGAGGGGATGTTCTGTGAATGACGGTGAGGAGGGGAAGCATTCATAATGAAATGTTTCAGCTGAATGGTATAAAGAAAAGTTACTGAGTTTTCCAGCAGCACAGATAACAAACAACACAGCTTGAATTAAAAAAAGAGACTTCAGCCAAACGGCTTTGTGGCATGCCCAACAGGTAGAATGCTCACAAAATCCTGCAGGTAGGATGCAGTACATTTTTCTTCTCCATTGGGGTGGCTTGCTGGAGGAAGAGCCTGAAATCTGGCTTATTGAAAGGGAGGCTGCAGTATAGTAGTGGTATGCTCTCCCTAGTTTGCAGGTCACTGCCGAGCCAGGTGCTATACTCGACCTTTGTAACAGAAGGTGCTTCCTCTCACCCACTGGTTTGCCTCTGCGTTGTGTCCCTGTCAAGGCCGAAATCCTCCATTCTGACTGCTCCTGGGAACGATCCCTCCACGGCCCTATGTTGGGATGCAGTTACTCGTTCCTTGAACATTTCCTCTCTTTTTTCCTTCCTTCCAAGGTTTGTCAGCCTTTCAGCAGGGTCATGGAAGTCAAGGAAACCAGAAAAAGCACAAGGACTTACTGTCCCCAAGCCTAGTTCCCATGCCAACGACCACAAAATGTTGCTTTTCCCACAATTTTGGAATGTTATTCCCCACTGGGGGAGGAGGGAGAAATTCACTTCAAGGTGGTTAGATATTTTCCAGGTTACTTCCCCTTTGTACGGGATCCTTGTAAAAATATGCTGGGTGACTGTAGGTAGGCAGAGGGCAGGTTAGCAATTGAATACATACCCCAGCATGCTGTCCTTAAGTTGGAGATTGTACCCTGAGGCAAATCCTCAGCAGACACAGAAAGGTCTTGCTCAAGAAGATAATGGGCAAACCAGGAAGATATGCAGTGTGGCTATATGCCGGGATGGCGTCCTCCATCTGGAGCAGGCGTGGAAGGGAAACGGTAGCCACGGTCAGTCCAGGGGGAGCTGCATTGCTTTGCAAGGCATGTGCCAAAATACAAGCTGCGCCTTAAGTTCTTTTTTATGACACTGGCAGATCACCATAAAGTGCACTACAAAATAAACAGAACTCGACAGTAATTGTTCTGAATCTAAGAGTGTCAAATACCCAGGAATGCCTTGTACTGCCTATGCATTTTGAAACATTTGCGAAGCTTGATTCGGGCTCACGTGAGCTAAAAGTGGAGGATATTTATAGAACGGGGAGCAAAATTACATCTGTTGCTCTTTTCCTGTCTGCTGCTACAAGAAGCATGCCTGCCATGCAATGCCTTTGATTGTTTTAACCTCTATGTTGCTGCTCTCTAAGGTGGGGAAGGGAGAGGAGCAGCAGGAGGTAGAGCGAAGGAAAGGAGAGCAAGCAGAAAGTCATTTGAGAAGGATGCATGGAGGCAAATGTGGCTGATCCATGGGGGATTTGGTATGGCCAGGAGCTAAAAGTGCTTTGCATTTCCAGCACAGATGCCATGCTGACCAAAGTGCATGAGGAAAGGGGTTAAAAGCCCCTTTGGTGGGAAGAGGCCTCTAGCCACACCTAACATGGCAGCAGACACCCAGTACCAGGGATGCATATGCTTATCGGGTAGTTGAGTCACAACTCCACAAGCCACTTCACCCACTTTGCTGCCTCTGTTAATAGAGGCAGCAAGCAGGGGGGAGGGAGCAGGAGCCAGTGCTGGGGAGAGCCGGTTTAAAGACCGATTCCCCTCAGCTCCATCTCCGCAGGGGGACATGGGAGGCAGAGGTGCAGTGGAGGATTGGGAGCAAGCCAGGAATCAGCTGTTCTGGCTCATGCCCAGTCCCAGAGGCTGAGCCTCTCCTTTTGAAATGTCACAAAAGCCACAGGCGGCTCTTGCTATAATTCAAAGGCAGAGGCATGGTTGGGATAGTGAGTGTCCCCCCTCCCCTTATCAATTAAGGGTACGTCAAAGTTATTTCGAAATAACAGTAGTTATTTCAAAATAACTTTCCTAGCGTCTACACAAGCCAAATTGCTATTTCAAAATTAATTCAAAATAGCAGAGGGCTTATTTTGAAATCAGTAAACCTCATTCCACGAGGAATAATGCTAATTTTGAAATAAGTGCTGTGTAGACACTTATTTCGAAATAGGGGGCCTCCAGCCCTTCCCAGGGTGGCCTGGTGGCCACTCTGGCCTCAAGCAAGAACACTTGTCTCCCTCCCCTGAGCCCTTAAAGGGGTAGTCTCTGGCCACAGTGCCTGTGCCAGCTCCAAGCCTGCCAGCCCAGAGCCAGCAGTCACTGCCTCTGACCCAGTGGCCCCAAAACATGAGCCAGCAACCCACTGGCAGCCAGCCCTCCACCGCTCCCCAGGAGCAGTCTGCCAGCTCCCAGGAGCCTGCCAGGGCCCGAAGAAGGCAGGCGCCTTCCTGGTCCAGTACGGAGATCATGGACCTTATTCAAGTTTGGGGGGGATGCCCCCAACATCCATGATCTCCGCATTAGATGGAGGAATGCGGCCGTCTATGGCAGGATAGCTGCCAGCCTGGCCACCAAAGGCCCCATGCAAACCCAGGAGCAGGTGTGCATGAAAATCAATGAAGAGTGGCAGGCCTATGCCAGGGCCACAGGGGGCAGCTCCCAAACAGGGGCAGACACCTGCCTCTATTTTGATGCCCTGGACCGCATCTTGAGGGGGTGGGGGGGAATGACACAGAAACCAGGGTCTGCGCACGTGGGCCTTGCTGTCCACAGATCATGCAGTAACCTGTGCATGTGTGAGCATGTGCCATGCCACCCCGGACATGTAGCCCCAGCTGGCTGCCACATGGGGCCTTACCCTGTTAGCCACACGTGTGTGTGAAGAGACATGACATTCTCGTGACTCTGGGGTGGGACACAGCAGGACATCCTCCCTCCACAAGGCCACTCTACACAGAGGCAGGGGACATCTCCCCCCCCCCACACCCCACCCACACTGTACACACCACAGTGGCATGGGTGTGGTCTCAAGGTAGCTCCTACTCCCAGGGTAGCAGGACATAAAATCCTAGAGCTGAAAGAGACCTCAGAAGGTCATCAAGTCCAGCCCCCTGCTCTAGGCAGGACCAATCCCAACTAAATCAACCCGGCCAGGGCTTTGTCAAGCCGAGACTTAAACACCTCTAGGGATGGAGACTCCACTACTTCCCTAGGTAACCCATTCCAGTGCTTCACCACCCTCCTAGGGAAATAGTTTTTCCTAATATCCAACCTGGACCTCTCCCACCACAACTTGAGACCATTGCTCCTTATTCTGCCATCTGTCATAAGAACAGCTGTACTGGGTCAGACTAAAGGTCCATCTAGCCCAGTATCCTGTCTACCGACAGTGGCCAGCACCAGGTGCCCCAGAGAGGGTGGACCAAAGACAATGATCAAGCGATTTGTCTCCTGCCATCCCTCTCCAGCCTCTGACAGACAGAGGCCAAGGACACCATTTTATCCCCTGGCTAATAGCCTTTTATGGACCTAACCTCCATGAAATTATCTAGCTTCTCTTTAAACTCTATTATAGTCCTAGCCTTCACAGCCTCCTCTGGCAAGGAGTTCCACAGGTTGACTACACGCTGTGTGAAGAAGAACTTTCTTTTATTAGTTTTAAACCTGCTACCCATTAATTTCATTTGGTGTCCTCTAGTTCTTCTATTTAAGGAACTAATAAATAACTTTTCTTTATCAGCCCTCTCCACACCACTCATGATTTTATATACCTCTGTCATATCCCCCCTCAATCTCCTCTTTTCTAAACTGAAAAGTCTCAGTCGCTTTAACCTCTCCTCATATGGGACCCGTTCCAAACCCCTAATCATTTTAGTTGCCCTTTTCTGAACCCTTTCCAAGGCCAAAATATCTTTTTTGAGGTGAGGAGACCACATCTGTACACAGTATTCAAGATGTGGGCGTACCATAGTTTTATACAGGAGCAGTAAGATATTCTGGGTCTTATTTTCTATCCCTTTCCTAATAATTCCTAGCATCCTATTTGCCTTTTTGACCGCCGCTGCACAGTGTGTGGAAGTTCTCAGAGAACTGTCCACGATAACGCCAAGATCTTTCCTGATTTGTTGTAGCCAAATTTGCCCCCCATCATACTGTACGTGTAGTAGGGGTTATTTTTCCCGATGTGCATTACTTTACATTTATCCACATTAAATTTCATTTGCCATTTTGTTGCCCAATCACTCAGTTTGGTGAGTTCTTCTTAGAGTCTCTCAGTCTGCTTCTGTCTTGACTATCCTAAACAGTTTTGTATCATCTGCAAACTTTACTACCTTACTGCTTACCCCTTTCTCCAGATCATTTATGAATAAGTTGAACAGGATTGGTCCCAGGACTGACCCTTGGGGTACACCACTAGTTACCCCTCTCCAATCTGAAAATTTACTACTGAGAACAGCCTCTTTGGAGCCTCCCTTTAGGTAGTTGAAGGCTGCTATCAAATCCCCCCTCACTCTTAGCTTCTGCAGACTAAACAGACCCAACTCCCTCAGCCTCTCTTCATAGGTCATATGCTCCAGCCCCCTAATCCTTTTAGTTGCCCTCCGGTGGGCATGGCCTGTGTGCAAGCACATCGGCTCTGATGGTGCAGGGAATGGTCATCCTCACCTTGCAGAGGGGGGGCTGGGCTGGGCTACACCCACTGTGTCACCAAGGAGAACTTACCAATTCTCTTGTTTCTCCACAGCTGCACCAACTGCACATGCAGGATGCACCACCCCACCCGGGACATGCTTCCACACCCAAGGGCTCCACAGGACCACCTGTGCAGTGGAGGGGTACCGACAGCAGAACTTGGGGGCACTGCGAGCCCTGCACCGCACCCTCGACCAGTGGGTGCAAGAGGAGCTTCAGCTCCAGAGGGAGCAGCTTGCCCAGGGCTGTGCCATCTGCCAGCACCTGCAGACACTGGTGCAGTGCCTGCTGCCTCCGCAGCCACCACTCCTCCTCCTCCCCCCATTACTTCTCCCCCTTCCCCCTCCCCATCTCCCCAGGGTTGCTGTGGTGCTGGGAGGCAGTCGGCACAGCAAGACCCCCAATCCTGAGTCCTGAGCTTCCCCTCCCCCTTGTTCCCCTTGCCTCTCCCTTCCAGCTCCCTCCTCCCTGGTTTTCCCCTCCCTCCTCACCAGTTTCATTCCCCCCACCCCAGTTTTGTTAAATAAAAGAGAGTTTGTGTTAATGAAAATACGTGTATTTTATCTGACATCAGGAAGGGTTAGAGGGGGGTAAATGGAAGGCCGTGAGGGAGGAAAGAGGAACAAGCCCCCAGAGGGGCAGACCAGGGAGGCTCTTAGTGCTCCTCAGGGTGGAAGCTCTCCCACAGGGCCTCCTGGATGCTGACAGCCCCACAATGGACCTCCCTGATGGCAGCCTGCAGAAAGTGCAGCCAGGCTCGCAGTAACATGTCCATGAGAAGCAACAGAGTGCCCAGGGGCAGCTCTGGTGCCATGTTGCAGGGTGCTGTGGTGTCCTGAGTGAGGGCAACCAGAGCACACAGAGAAAAAAAATGCTTTGCTGTCCCACATTGAGGTAGGCAAGCAAGCAGGGAAACCTGAGAACCGGCTATTTTGAAATGCATTGTGTGTGTAGATGCATTAGTTATTTCAAAATAAGATATTTCAAAATAATGCAGTAGTGTAGATGTACCCTGACTGAGTAGTCCATGGAGATTCCATCAACTACTCGATTCGCTGATTCATCAAAATTTAACATTGCCACACAATACCCAGAAAAAGTCACAATACAGCACACAGCATAGGGGGATTTCAACAAGACAACACTGAGCAGCTTCCCTCAGCAACGTTTTCAGGTTGGCTGATACTAGAGGTACCCTGCAGAGGAGTAGGTCTAGCTGTCTACAGGGGGTTCTTATGTAGTCTCCAAATCTGATAGCCAAGAACTGTGTGACCTGTTCAAAAAAAATATCTGTGCCTTTTCAGAGCCTATGGTCTATGCAGGATCCAGGGTGCTTGTCAGGCTGCCTGCCGTTGTCTTGTGAAAACCAGCTACCACATCATTCTTGAGCACAGTGGTGGCATCACTTGCCAAAATGTGTTCCAGGTCCTCCTAGCATGGGCAGATAGTGGAAGCATTACTAGAGAGGCCTTTCTCACCTTGCCTTTGGGTTCTGCTCCTGGACTCTGCCCTGGGGCTAGCTCTTTTTCCTCATTTGCTCTGACAGACTTGTACATATCTGCAGTCTGGAGAGAGACGGGATTGGACAGGCAGCCCTCCAAAGAGGGCAGTCAAGTCCAGGAGGAGCTCTGCAGGCATCCATGTGGAAGCTCTAGGGTACAGCTGTTATAGTAGGAATAAGACCCCAGTGTATGAACTCACTATTACATGCATGTAAATGGAGAGGTGCCATCCAGAGAAGATGACCCTGGATTAGTGGTGTAAACACAAGTACGCAGGCAGACTAGTGCAGGTGAAAAACAATGTAGTGCAACACATGCCAGCAGCAGAGCCATGGAATCATAGGAACCTTAAAGCAAAGTCACCACGAAGTGGAGTTACTCCTGTTCCATGGAGAATTACTTAATGCAGCTGTAAAAATGACTCTTTAAAAAAAGTCACTTTAAAAAAAGACTGCGTGTAGACATAAGGTCCTGTCAGGCATATCAACTAAAGTTACTTCAATGTAAAATCCCCATGTAGACAAGCCTTCATCTCAAACAGAGATTATAAGAGCTGGTATTGAAAGATACCAAAATTAGCAGCACCACAACCTGTAAGTGTACTTACTAGATACTTAGGCTGATCCAGCTAAGGAGCATTAAACCATTTGCTGTGTTTGTTAGACTATTAGGATTAACACTTTCATTTTCTGCAGGTAAAGTTATAGCATGCCTGAACATTGCAGGTATTTGCAGGTCTTCTTTGCAAATCTGATACTTCCTAACCGAGTACTCCTTTTATATACTGACCCAAGTACAGAAGCTACAGTGACTGGGTAGCCAGGGCTTTACGTTCATTTATAGGGGCATATGCAGACACTTAGGATTGAATGCAGTAGTGTATGCAGTAGTGTATTTCTATTGCCTTTTGATTTACTATCAGTGAGTGCTAGGAGGGGCTTCCAAAGACAACCTAAGCAGAATCCAAATGACTAGCCACTATATCTGTCAGAAGAAGACAGCTTCCTACCCCATTGCTCTGAGCCTCTTGCAGCTCCTACTACTACTCTGATTCTATTTCTTTTCACCCTTTCAATTTTTAGTGACAGACACCGTGCCCAACCCTCATTCACTTCAATGGGTGCTTTGACTCAGAGAACTGCAGGATCAAGCCCATAAAGTCCTACTAAAAACAACAGTAATTTAATTTAATTAGGTGCTGCACAACATTGGTAGTCTGTAATCAGCTGTCATAAACCCTATTTAGCAGGCGCCTTCTGTGTACTAATGAACTAGGTAAAGTCTGATGTTTGGAACCATCGCAGGCCACACACAAGTAAAAAGCAAGTTAATTTAGTTGTTTATTTTAAAAGAGACAAGCATAAAACACACAGCTCTCCCACCTAAGGGGGTGCAGTGGCTTGGTGCTTCCCCCTGCAGCAGAGAGAAGTGGCACTCACAACTCCAACCTCGTGGGGAGCATTGACCCTGCAGCAGGATGAGCCGATGCTCCAGGCTCCATCTGTGTGGGGTTAGGAGGTGGGTGAGACTTGCCATGGGCCTGATAAAATTAAGCTACAGCCAAATCCAGACTGTGAGCTGTAGGTTTCCTCACTCCAGCTATAGCATATACATGTGCCTAGCGGCAGCTAACCTTTTAATTAATAAGAATTTGTTTATCTACGGAGACCCTCTTGCACATACATGCTCTACCAGTCCATCTCTCTCTGGACTCTTCCATTCTCTCTGGTTTATTCCCATGCTACATCCTTGCACCATGAGACTGCTTTTAGAGCACCAGGCCTATCAGGCTAACCTTTTCTGCTCTAAAAGCATCTGGGTGCTCACACTTCCAATGAAATCCATTGAGATTTGCAAGGTAAACATCCCTGTGCCTAATGTGACAATTAACTTCATGATTCAGCTTCCAGGGATACTTTATGGGTCATCATAAATAATTGTAATATTTATATAGTGGGTAGCCCCTTCCCATCTCCAACGAGATCAGAAGCAATGTGATTCACAACCTAGTTGTACAATCGGTTCTCGTACTCATATTTGTGTCTCGCATGTCTCTGAACCCACTTCCTATCGCTCACCCTCTTGTTTCATCAGCATGAATATTCCTATTTCTATTCACAGGAATTTGAGAACCTCAAAGCAATGTACTTGGTATGTGTGCAAGACAGGTCCTTCCTGATGCTCTGGGATGCTCTCAGCTACCACAACTGCCCTTCTCTGGTCTTTTTTCTGTGCCAACCCGCACTTCTCTGGCAGAGCCCTGCAAATCCTCAGCTATCCATGCTCATTTTTGTGGCTGTGGATACAAATTTTGTATTTAGAACTCCATAAAGTTGCAGATATCTGCATCTACTGATGTGGATATCCACATACAGAGGCAGACACAAATTTTTTGTTCACGCAAGGACACATTCATTGACACTCCAACCTTTTGCACAGATGTGGTTACATCAGTGATCCTCTTGCAGTTCTGCCTCTCCTGTGGAACACTTTCACACAGTCCAAAGTAGTCATGAACTTGTTTGGGGTTTTTTAAATCCCTTGAAATAATATGGATCATGGTCCTTCAGAACATGCACCTGAGCCAAGAACGTAGCTAATGGGTAAGGCCTGTCTCACCTTGGCACGCAACCTGAGTAAATGGTCTGGGCATTGAGGGGAAAACCTTCCCCTTAAAGACCACAGAGCCAGTCTCACTGCTCCACAGGAAACAACTGCCAGCTGACATATCTCAGTGTATCAAAGTGTCTTCCCTGACCCATTTCCAAGTTGCTACTATGCACAACCAAGCAAGGCATCCTCTACAGAACTTGGATCTCTAACCCACATGAGTACACCCGGCCTAAGCCTTCCTACCACATGCCATTTGGCTGCACTGGAGATCCCTAGCACCTGTAGAGAATGGGGCAGTATTTGCAAGAGCTCTGTAGTTGTCTTTCATATGCAAATATCTTGGCCATTTCCTTTCATTTAAAAAAAAAAACCAAATGGGCTTAATTTACACTGCAGACGAACTGCAAAATGCATTTGTTTCCCCAGAGCTGTTATTGTTCAGAAAGACAGAAGCACAGAGAGGAAAGGAGAAGATATACAAGCAGGCTGACTTAGCTGCCTCCTGGCAGGAAAGGATCCCATCACCTCAATCAGCTCTTCCTAGGTGCAAATCCAAGATGAGTCAGACTAGTGTGCTGTGAAGAGTCAAGCAAGGCCTTGCACCAGAGATTCCTATGCTCCTCTCTCATCTTGAATCAAGACAAAGATTTTAATTGAACCAAGTCCTAATCCCGGCTTCCCCAGTTTGCCCATTGGACCAAAGGCTTCAAACCTACCTAATTCAAATCACACTAACATCTATGCTGAGTTAGGGTGCCCTGAAAAGTTCAGTTTAGAATGGAAAGATAATTAACCATGTCATACCAAACCACACTAGCACAAACAAGTGCTTCAAGAATACACTAGACTAGGCATTGTTGCCAACCACACCAAAGGAAAGAAAACGACAAACTGCAGAAAGGATAAACACAAGGAGAGAAGCTCCAAAACAAACAACCCCCAGATTTTTGACAGCAAAATGGGCTAAAAAGCATCTGGGGGGGAGGGCGGAGAGGGGGGGAGAACTTGAGCTAGTCTACCTGGTGGAATGGATCAGGAGAAATGCAATCTAAAGATAGAGGGATACGATTAAGAAAACTTTTTTTTGAAAGACGGTTTTTTCGCTCTGGTCTATAGCAGACTTTAACAGTAGGTTCCTATTTAAATAGCCTGGCTACAGAACAGACGTGAACGTCAGGGACTATTTTCCTAAAGGTAAAACAGTTACAAATAAAATCCTATAAAGGGGTCATCTTTTATCAGCCTGATGTTTACAAGCTAATGATTCTCATGTTGTGCCTTTCAGGACTACAAACCAGCAGGTTAAAAAAAAAAATCAAGCGATTACTGGATTTGTTTTCCCCCAGTCCGTTATTGAGATGTACACAGCAAGTCAACTTGAAACCAGTTCTGCTCACCTGAGGAGCAACCCTCATGTTCCTCCCCCCCCCCCCCCAACCACCTGGCCCAGGCACTGCACTCCCAGAGAAAAGCAAGAGGATGCCACTTACCAAAATATTCCTTCTTCATGTGCATCTCCAGCTCCTTCTCCAGCTCCAGTGTCAAGGCTTCCAACCTCCTCTCCGCCTGGCTGGGTCCGCTCTCCCTGGACGGCGTGACCTGATAGGGAAGCTTGAATTTTGGAGCCGAGGCGGACCCTTTGGCTGGGCTGTAGGGGTAGGGGGCTAGGGTCCCTGGGGCGGCGTCAGGGTTGCCGGAGGCAACAGGATGCTGCTGCTCGTGCCTGGGATAAGCATCTCCGTGCTCCTGCAGGGCGTTTTCTTCCTGCAAACTTGGCCCCAGCATGGAAGAGCGGGGCGAGGGCAGCTGGAGCTCCGGGTAAGCGCTCATGGAGCCTCGCGAGCTTCTCGAGCTTCTGGAGCTGTGGCTGGAGATGCTGGACCTGGGGCTGATCACAGACGGGTTGCAGTTCCCTCCCGCCCCGCTCCGGCCATCCTGGCTGCACAGGCTGGACCGGGGGCTGACCAGCGCCAGCCCGTGCCCGCCTGCCCCCTCCAGCTCGGGGTTCCCCGACGGGCCGTAGCGGGAGTCCGAGTAGCTGGAGCGGGGGCTGGCTGTGCACGAGTACTGGCTGGCGGTGCTGGAGCGGGGGCTGATGTGCCGCTGGTCGTAGCCCATGCTGATGCCGCTGGTGCGGTTGCTGCTGGGCTTGCTGCCGCAGTCGTAGCCCGTCAGGCTGGCCCGGGGGCTGGAGTGCTTGCTGGTGTCGCTGGCCGTGCTGGCGTAGCTGGAGCGGGGGCTCAGCGCGCTGCCTTCGTACTGCCCCAGGCTGGGGTACTTCTCCGGGCCCGGCCCCACCAGGCTGCCCCGCGGGCTGGAGAACTTGTCGTAGCCGCTCAGGCTGGCCCGCGGGCTGGAGTAGCGGCCGGGCTCCTGGCAGGCGGCGGCCAGGCTGGCCCGCGGGCTGGCCGCGTTGTATTTGCCCTCGTGGGCGCGGCCGGGGTAGGAGCCGGCCGGCTTGGGCACGTAGGCGCCCTCGTAGGCGCTGCCGGCGCTGTGCCGGGCGCTCTCGGCCGAATAGCGCCGGCTCTTGTCGGCGAAGCCGCCGTAGCAGGGCAGCGCCACCTCGGAGCGGGTGCAGAGCCCTTCCTCGCAGCAGCCCGGCTCCTGCCCGCCCCCCCGGCCGTTCGCCGAGCGGGGCTGGGGGGCGGCCGCCGCCTGGTACACTCTGCCCGAGGCAGCGGCCTGGGCGTCCCCCGGGGGGGCCGCGTGCGGCGGGGGGGCCAGGCTGCCATTCATCTTCTTGCTTCTCGGCTCCGCCGCCGGCAGATGGGCTGGGATGGCCCGGGGGGCGTCTGCCAGCGGCCCCAGCTCCCGCCGGCTCCTGCCGCCGGGCAGCCCGTCCTGGCACGCCTCGTAGAGGGACAGACCTTCCATGAACTTGCTGGCTTGCCGGGCAGCGTCCGCCTCGTACCGCTCCATGCTCCGCCGGCCCCGAGCCCGGAGGGGGTGGGGGGGGGGAAGCGACCGAAGCCGCCGGCTGCGAAGTTTGCAGCGGGGACAGGCACTTCCCTGCCCACTCTGCTCCCCCTACCCCACGGATCCTGCAACCAGGTGACACGGCGGCAGCTCCTGGCCCCAGGTCACCTCAAAGGCATCCCTGCGCCAAAGCCCTTCGCGCGGCCGGCTCCCGGCGCAGGACGAGGCGAGAGGCGAAGAAAAAGCCCCCGTGTGTCAATTTCCAGCCTTAAATAAGTTGCTCGGGCCAGTCAATGGCGCGCTGCGCGGAGGAATTTGCACTCAGGGGCTGCCTGCCTTCTCCCCCTTCCCCAGCAGAGTTGCACCTAGACCAAGCGCCGGCGACAAACTCCGAGCCTGGGGGCAAATGCAGCTCCCGGCTCGCAGGGTCTTTGTGGCGCTGGGAGAGATGCACAGAGGCCAGGCGAGGGAGGGACTCCTTTGTGTGGGGCAGGAATGCGAGGAAGGAGACTGGGCGCTGCGTCCCTCTGGAATGTAGTTAATGCTGGAGCCAAACAATGATTTTAACCAAGTCAGCCAGAGAGAGAAAGGCAGCGGCTGGAGGAGCTGCCTGGAAGCAGCAGAGTTTGCAGTGTAGTTAGCATTCCCTTCATGTGACTTTGTTCTTGCTCCTCTTCTCCACTTTCACAGCGGGGGGGTTGGGGAGCACTGAAGCTCAAGGCTGGAGGAGGTGGGAGCCCTGTGCTTCACACCTTGAGAGGAGTTCAGACTTTTCTCCTGAAGCTGGGGGTTGCGGGCTACAAATGTAATCTCCGCCCCAGCTGTAAATAAAACCCAGCTTGCCAAATTCAAAGCTGAGGCTGGCATTCTGGTCCTGAATTCACACACTGTATTGCTCCTTCTCCACATGCACCCCCACCTCAAGAGAGTGAGTTTAGGAAGTGGAGAGTCAGTCTTCCCTCTGGATTTTCTGGGGTTTTGTCTGTTTGTGGTGCAAGCTACTAATAATTATAAAAAATTGCTCAAAGTTTGTAGTTATTTTTTGATAAACTGTACAAGATTATATACAATACACATTACTTATCTACATCGGGAAAGAGAAGAAAAAGTAATGATTCTTTTTTTAATAAATATGTATTCCTGTATTTTTAATTGTATAAAATCTCTTCTGAGATAGATGCACCAGCAAAGCAGACATTTTAAATCAAGTAATTAAATATGAACTAAGCACATTTAAAAAAAACACACACACCATAAAACCCTGTTGGCTTTGTGGGAGCCATTCTTGTCTACTGTGGAATTCCATTAGGGAGTTTGAGTCTTTATATATAAACTCCTCTTTTCACTCCTTCACTACTTCCTCTGAGCTCTTCTTTCTGCCTGAAACTTTCCATCCTTGGTTTCACTCTAAGATCAATGCTTCTGAGACAGTTTAAGACAAACTCGTCCAATAATTTTTGAGGTAGCTGAATATAAAAATATCATTCCCATTTAAAAAAATACACTTTTTTTGTTTGCTAAATTTTCTAAGATATTTTGTTAAAATAAATATCTTAATTGTTTACAACTGTTGCTTCAGAAGCCCTGCTTTCTATGATGCAAATCTACATTTAATAGGTTGCTCAAGTGGATTGCTTGTTTGTTTATGTGAATGTCATATTCTAAACAAAAGATGCAATCCTATGAGCTTTACTAATAGCAGGAGGCCCACTGAATTAAAGTATTTTAAGCCTTGTCTACATGAGTGTTTCAGGTAATTCTCTCCTTGTTTGCTGCCCCAGCACCAGTGCAGTTACTCTGATGTTAGCATTGGGGGAGTGGGCTAGGACAGTGGTCTCCAACCTTTGTAATCATGAGATCACTTTTTAAATTTAAGTGCAATCCAGGATCTACCCCAAACCAAAACATGCTTGCCCTGCTTCCTTCCCACCCCTTCTCCGAGGCACCGCCCCTGCTCACTCCATCCTTTCACCCTCCCCCATCCTCACTCACTTTATCAGACTGAGGACAGAAGACTGGGGTGTGGGATAGGGGAATACAGACTCTGACCTTGAGCTAAAAGATCTGGAGTGTGGGAGGGATTCTGAGCTGAGGTAGTTGAGCAGCAGGGGTAATTCAGGGTGCAGGCTCTGGGAGGCAGAAGGACTCAGGGCTAAGGCAGAGATTTGGGGTGCAGGAGAGGTTCAGGACTGGGGCTGGGGTTTGGATGTGGGCTCCAGCTGGGCACCACTTACAACCCAGAAGGTGGCTTCTGGGTGGTGATACAGTTTACCCCTAATCCCAAAAGCAGCCAGCAAACTGTCTCCATCTCTGCCTTCCCCTCTCCCCCAACTATGTGGAGATGGGGTCAGGGCCAGATTAAGGAGGGGTTAGCCGGGCAGCTGCCCAGGGCGCCAACCTATGGGAGGCACCTGATTGAAGTGGTAAGGGGCGCCGCATCAGGTGCCTTCCAGAGGTTGCCATGCGGGGGCGGGGCCGCACATGTGTCACGCACCCGGGGGCGAGGCGCCCCGTACACATTAAGCAGGTGCCACGTGCCCAGGGCAGGGCTGCGCATGCGCTGTGCGCCCACTGCCTGGGATGCAAGTATGGCTCGGGCCGGCCCTGGATGGGGTACAGAGTGGGGGGAAGGGCGCCCTAACTTCAGCACCCCGTCCTCTTCTTCCTGTTCCCTTCACAGCAAGCAAGAAGCTCCCAGGGGTGGGGTGCAGCTCCAGTGCAGAGGGCAGGAGCAGCAGGGCAGTGTTGAGAGGGGCAGATGAAATGTCAGCACTTGATAGCCTTCTCACCACACCGGTCAGGATCACCTGTCAAAGGCTCCAAGATCTACCAGTAGATCCCGATCTACTGGTTGGTGACCTCTGGGCTAGGAAGTAGCAGCATTTTTGCCACTGTGTGGCTGTGTCTAGACTGGCAAGTTTTTCTGCAAAATCATCTGATTTTGCGGAAAAACTTGCCAGCTGTCTACACTGGCTACTTGAATTTCTGGAAAAGCACTGACGATCTCATGTAAGATCGTCAGTGCTTTTCTGGAAATACTATGCTGCTCCCGTTTGGGCAAAAGTCTTTTTCCGAAAGACTTTTGCGCAAAAGGGCCAGTGTAAACAGCACAGTAGTGTTTTCTGCAAAAAGCCCCGATGGCGAAAATGGCGATTGGGGCTTTTTTGCAGAAAACCGCATCTAGATTGGCCATGGACGCTTTTCCGCAAAAAGTGCTTTTGCGGAAAAGCATCCTGCCAATCTAGACGTGCTTTTCCGAAAATGCTTCTAACGGAAAACTTTTCTGTTAAAAGCATTTTCGGAAAATCATGCCAGTGTAGACGTAGCCTGGGTGTGTCTAGACTACAGGGTTTTTTCGAAAAAAGTGGCCTTTTTTCAGAAAAAACTTCAACTTCTACTACATTCTTTCAAAAGTAAATAGAAAGAACGCAGCAGTTTTTTCGACCGTGGAAAATCTCGTTTTACAGGAATAACGCCTTTTTTCAAAAAAAGGCGCTATGTAATGTAAGCTGTGCTTTTTCGAAAGAGAGCATCCAGACTGCCTGGGTGATCCCTTTTGAAAAAGTGACTTGCTTTTTCAAAAGTACTGGTTATAGTCTAGATGCTCTTTTTCGAAAGAGGCTTTTTCGAAAGTACCTTTTTCGAAAGAGGCTTGCAGTCTAGACATAGCCTATGTGTTGGAACATTCCTGGTAGAGTGCTCAGAAGCCCTAAAATAAAATAACTTGAATTTAATAGGGCTGCTCAATCAGTTCCAAAATTGCATGCCAATTCTGCAATTGGAACATTATAGACAACTTGCAGTTATGTGAAGCTGCACAGTTTGCCCCAGAGAATGCAATTGCAGGATCAGAGCCTTAGAATGTCTGAATCCACATAAGTTTCTAAAAAATCTATGTATTGTGTTTGTATGCCTATGGAGAAGATGTTGCTATGCAATTTTATGTGATGGTCCTGGGAAAAGCACAGCACAACTTGCCATTTAAATGTGTGACTTTAAAAATGGTTCATAAAAGTCTAAAAGTAAGCTAAAAACCATCCTCTGTGCCCAGTCTCAGTTTGCTCCCCTTTATGGCTGGTAAAAGTGATGGGCCCATGGCACTCCTGATGCAATGATGCCTCCAGGAATATATCCAACCGAAATTGGCAAAACTAAAATGGGCAGCAGTGGTGTAATCTTCCCTGAAACCTTGGATACAAAGCCTTAGCCTAGAGTACATTTTTGCAACTAAGTTGTAAGTCCCTGAAAATAGCTTCTGCTGGGGTAGCCCTAACAATAGCTATGTGTATGTTGTCACTATAACGCTAGATGTTCAGTTTCCAGCAATCAGTGAAAAATGTTGCAAATCTGAGCCGCAGCCACTATACTGTTCCAGGAACATTTTATCCTGTTATCATACCTAATCAAACATTAAAAGCAACTGTGTACTTGAAAAAGTCCCCAACCAGGGAGGGTAACTGGCAATTTTGTGTGGTTAGAGAAACAGACACTCAAGTGTATGTGTGTGAGTGTAAGCTGGCAATTTGTGTTGTGTAGGAGAAAAGGGAGAAAAAGGGTTCCTATTTGATGTCACTCACTGTCAATCTAAAGTGTAGTTCTGAGGACCAATATGTGCAAATACCATACATTCTGTCAGTAAAACACTTTTAAAATTCATTTTCATGTATCTAATTTCTTCAGCATGCCTTTTGTTGGGCTCCTCAGTATGCTGTTGCCATGTGCATGTGCTATTGATTGCTCTCCCCCTTCATTAAGGTGTACTGTATCTTAGTTTGCTCCTCATAAAGGCTATTTGCAATATGTGTGCATCTGTGATGGCTTACTATCTTTGTTCCAAACAAAGATACCACGAGGATTGCCAACCGTCCTGGATTGTCCTGGAGTCTCCAGGAATTAAATATTAATCTTTCATTAAGAGCTATATAATGTGATGCAGGGGGATGGAAGCTCCCTAAAACTGGGGGTGCTACGGGCACTGGAGCTGTGGCCCCTCTGGGCCATGTCACCCCTTCCCAAGGCCCTGCTCGTGTCATTTCTTCTCCCAACCTCCCTGCCCAGCCTCTTCTCCCCAAGACACCATCCTTCACGCCCTCTCTCAGTTTGCTTCCCTTTATGGCTGGTAAAAGTGATGGGGCCACAGCCCCCTTGATGGGATGATGCCTCCAGGAATATACCCAACCAACATTAGCTAAACTAAAACGGGCAGCAGTAGTGTAATTTTCCCGGCAACCGTCCTGCAACTCTGATGTGGTGGGAAACTTGTAATCATTGAAATGTGCCCCAGCTTCTAGCCCCTTGTGCTTTCTGAGCAGCTCCCAGCAAATATCCCAGTTGTGGTGTAATATGGGCAGATACCCAGCAGGATCTGGTCTAAGACTACTTATCTCAGGCAGATCACAAAACAGCCTTTAAAGAAAACAGGTTCAAATCACTGCTAATGTCAGTCCTGTCCCCTCATCAAGCCGGACTGAAGAGCATTTGTCAGACTGAGCCTTAGAGTTATATGATTCAGTGCACTAAGATGAAAAGTTCTATATCCCATTACCAGTAAGTGCTATTTATAATTATCATGTTCTTTTCTGGGATTTGTTTTTCAATATATTTTTAGTTATTTGAAAATATGACGCTTTCCTCCTTGAGCCACCCTGAAAGTGATTCAATGAATATAGTGGCAAAGGTTATATAAGACAGCGGTGGGTAATCTATAGCCCCTTGGGTAATGCTACTGCAGACCACTGGACCCCGTTGGGTACATCAGCACAATGGCCTTCTCTCTCCTTTTATGATAAGAGATGTTAGAGACCAACTCCTCACATGTAAATTGTATTTCTGTAGTACATGTAGGGACAAATATTTATCCATGCTATAGTCACAGATGTGGCCCACATGGGTGAAATAAATATGTTTGCAGTGGTATACAACATGCCTGAGTGTTGTTACATTTTCTCATAGAAGACCACATGTGTTGTGATGTGCAAATGCAGAGGGGCTGAGCTGAGAGTGCTCTAGCTATTATAAATGTTCTAGTGGTTCTCTCCACTTTTATATTTATGAAAGAAGCCAAGCAACTGAAAGAAAAAAAAACCAGAAAGAAGCCAAGTAAATTATAAACTTGGCATTTTTCTCTTGCTCCGAATTTAGGCATATTTGCTTAGAGTTAACAACTAATAGAACTAGCTATAAAATACATGTGTTGCTATAGGGCTCATTCCTGCACAAAGGAAATCCTTCTTCAATAGTTTTCATAGAGCTGCCTGGTAGTATTAAGGTTAGATCAATGGAGGGTTGAATTTAGTTGCTTTATTTGGTATGTTAATCTTTGTTTGATTTTTAAGTGATACCAGTAAAACAGATATCAAGGAAAGCCACCTGCTTCCGTTAAATAAGCTCCTTTGTCTAAGACTTAAAGGGAGAAAAAAAGCCAGGTGGAGTTATTGATCTGTGAATATCAGCTGGCTGGGCCTGGCAGTCACTGGACTCCTATTTCTGTTAATTGCCCGTGTGCCTTGGAGGAAACCCTGGCCAAGCAAATGAGAGAAATAAATTACTCTGTGTGTGGTGATTTTGTCTCTCTTAGCTGCAAATAGCTTACTCACAGTAACACTGAGATCCTGTAAAGATAACACATGGGTGAAATCCAGATCCCACTGAAGTCAATGGTAAAACTTCTATTGGTTTCAGTTGGCCAGGATTTCACACCATATGTTTTTACTATGATTATGATGCAAGGTGGATTGTTTTGGTTTTGATCTCCCCAGTTCAAGAATCTGAAAATTGTGAGAACTTTTCTGAGAGTCACTTAACAGAATTAATTCTACCTAATATTCAGTTTTTGGGTATTTCTTCTCTTGATCCTGCTCCTGTGTCCCTTGATACTGAGTAAAACAATTTTAAATTATGTTGTTGGTAACAGCGTTGTAGGTTTAATATTATAGAAGTTTACCACTACATTTTTTCTTTGTAAAAAGCAGCTAAGTTTTTTTGTGAGGAGAAGTCTAATGATTATTCCTCCTCTTTTCTGCTTTGGGCTAAGATTTTTTAAAACTAGGTGTGATCATTTAGATGAAAAACTGGTCTGTCTAAGAGAGAAAGTTAATAATCTACTATATATTTTAGAAACTTTGTGTGCCTGTGTCTGTCCATCCATTTGTGAGTCTATTTGTTCAAGAATTCCTTCTAAATAGTAAAAGCTAGGACTACCAAATTTTGTATGCTGATTCCTCTTATAACTTAAAGCAAGGTAAGAGTTTGGTTGTGCCAGGACAATAGGATCTGCCTGGAATTCGATTGTTTCTCATAAAACGGAAAGGGAGGGCTCTGCTCAAAAAAAGAGTTATACAGTATAATGACCATAAAGGGGCAAGCAAGGGGCCAGAGATGGGGACCAGGAGAGCTATAACCACATTGGGACAGCAGGGGGAATGACTGGAGAAAGGGACAGCTATTTACTATATATTTCAAAGAGCTTGTCTGTTTGTATCACAGCAGGGGGACATGCACCCTTCCCCTGACTGTGCCTGCTGAAGCTGCAGCAGCCATTGGGGCTGTGTCTAAACTACATCCCTTTTCTTGAAAAAGGGATGTAAATTAGACACTTCGATATTTCAAATGAAGCCAGGATTTAAATTTCCCGCACTTCATTTGCATAATGGCGGCCATGGGGGTTTTTTAACGGGGCTTTTCGAAAAAAAACAGCTGTTTAGATAGGGATTGGTTGAAAATAAACCCTTTTTCGAAAGATCCTGTACTCCTCAAAAAATCTTTCAAAAAAGGGTTTTATTTTCGACTGATCCCCGTCTAAACAGCCGTTTTTCTTTTGAAAAGCCCTGTTTAGGAAAAAAACCTGCAGCTACCATTATGCAAATGAAGCATGGGAAATTTAAATCCTGGCTTCATTTGCAATATTGAAGTGTCTAATTTACATCGCTTTTTCGAGAAAAGGGATGGAGCTTAGACACAGCCTGACAGATGCTTCTCACCTGGCCCCAAACTGCTGTGGTGAGAGAAGGTTGGGGGTTGTCTTTTCTCCCCGGGGCAGCCTGCACACTGAATCCCTCCTTCCCAGCCCCGCTCCAGAACAATGAAAAAAACCAAAATCCTAAACAAAGTTAAGGACCCGACCAATGCTGGGTAAATCTTCTAGTAAATAAATACATAAATAAATACATAAAGAAGCCTTTTCAAGTCTTAGATTTGGTGCATAACTATGCACCACTGCTTAGAGGAGTATTAATTGTTTGCAAAAGGTCATTTAAAGTAAATCTATTTCTTCAGGATAATTTAAAACAGAGCAGCTCAATTCTCCTAGTCTAGCCATTTGACTTTTAGCAGTATTACAGATATCTATTTTTACACTGTTTTGGGGGTATATATGAAAATATAAGCATTATAAATGCCACATTTCTTTCCTTTTAAGATTGACAGGACTCTGCAAACCTTGTACTTTTATTTTTTAAAAAACAAACCCAGAGCTCAAGCTATGATGGCTCTTAAGTTCTGGTTATTATTGTACATGTTTTAGAGCACCACCTTCTGGTAGACAGGTCACATTACACTTGATTAACAACATTTATCTGCTAGACAAAACTATTTAAAATATTACTTTGAAAGCTTGCAGATCATTTTTCATTCTAAGCCTGCATTCAACAATGTTTAAAGTGTTTTACATTTTTCTTATTCTTTCAATATTTCAGTGCAGATGCAGCACCAAGCTATCCAAGGACAACACCTCAGAGATACCGATGATTGGTGCCCGTAAGCTTAGACAAAGTATCCCCAATAGGTTTATGTCTATTTAACTATTTACATATAAAGCTCACATTAGTGAGTGTTTCTAATTTTTCATATAGTTTTGAATCCCACAACTTTCAGGTAGTTTAAATAGTAAAATTAATACAACAATTTGTTGGCTAAGATTTTGGATGTCTGCAACACCTGGTCTCTTTTAATCATAATTATTCATAAACACAGAACATATTTTCTACTATAACCAGCTGGCATCATACCAGACATTCCACTTGCACATATACAAATCTCGTATTTACTAATTCAAATAAGTTAATTAAGAACATAAGAACGGCCGTACTGGGTCAGACCAAAGGTCCTTCTAGCCCAGTATCCTGTCTGCCGACAGTGGCCAGCACCAGGTGCCCCAGAGAGGGTGGACCAAAGACAATGATCAAGCAATTTGTCTCCTGCCATCCCTCTAAATGAACCTAATTAGTTCATTTAAATGTGGGGCAAAATCAGAAGCCTTGTCTGAAAATATGGTCCCCTCATTTCAGACATCTGGAAAAAAGTGATATTTACAGCTACAGAGCTAGTTTGTCTTTGAATGATAAAAAGAAAGTCATGAACGGAATACTACAAAACCTTGGCCAATTAGCAAACCCTAACATTCTTATGGTATCTGAGCCCAAACATTGACAACTTTGTAATGATTATCTACTGTGATTTTTCCTCTTTTTTAAAAATGCCAGTTTACAGTTGGAAGATACAACTGAAGTCTTTACTTTATATTCAAACAACAAATAGAGCAGATCAGTAGGGGCATGTCTTCACTGCAGGGCAAAAGTTGAATGAAGATATACAACTTCAGCTACGTCAATTGTGCAGCTGAAGTTGAAATAGCGTAATTCGACTTTTGGCATTGTCTAACCAGCAGGAAGTTGAAGGAAGAACAATCTTCCTTTGACTTCCCTTACTCCTCGTGAAATGAGGGTTACAGAAGTTGGAATAAGAAGTCCTCCAACTCACCATTATTTCAAAATAATTGCTTGCTGTGTCGACATGTGGTCACGGAGAGTGGGGGAGCCACCGGGCCCTGCACCCCCATCCACAGTCAGTTGTGACTCTCAGCCAGCAAGTAGAGAGCAAAAGGTTTATTCATTGACAGGGACATAGCATAGCACAGACTTGTTGTTACAGGAACCAGGAGCTTTCAGTACAATCCATCTTGGGGAGGGGGGCCCAGAGCCAGGACCCTGCCCAGCTCCCCCCCCCAAGCCAGTTGGACTCCCTTCTCCCTAAGCCAGATGAAAAATTAATGTCACACACCCAGCAACTGGTCTCAACCCTCTGGGTAGCCCCCTCCCCCTTTGTTCAGATTCTCAGGCCAAAGGTTTTATTTGCTGTCACCTGGTCCTCAGGACATGAGATACTGAACATGCTTCCACACTGAGTCATGCCCAGCCTTTCCCTCCTCATCCACATAGTGTTGCAGTGCTCAGGGAAACTAGAAACAGAGTTGCTAGAGAACAGGACAGTAGAATCACATACAACGCAACAAAGCAAACAGAGTGAATACATAAACAACAAGGAGTCCTGTGGCACCTTCTAGACTAACAGATTTATTGGAGCATAAGCTTTTGTGGGCAAAGACCCACTTCGTCAGATGCACCAAAGTGGGCCTTTGCCCACGAAAGCTTATATTCCAATAAATCTGTTAGTCTATAAGGACTCCTCATTGTTTATGCAGATTCAGACTAACACGGCTACTCCTCTGATTCTGAGTGAATACAGTGACTACAAAAGTGAATACAATCCCCACTGTGTCTCATGCGCATTTTGTTGTTTCGAAATAACATCATTCTGAAATAACGCTGCTGTGTAGACGTCCCCTAGCAATATTAGCTTGCTAACTTTGCCCAAACAATATGCTTTGACCATGACCTGAAGAATCTCTTTTAGAAGTGAAAGGGGATTCCAGTCTCTGTTGAGGTTACTGCTTTGGATCATGATGTTTAGAAGAAAATACTATCAATAGCTCTATCCATTTAATCTTCATGTTCAATGCAAGTAATAGTATATTAAGTAAAACCATCTCTCACGCTCTCTGATATGTTAGTGAAATAATACATGGGTAATAATGACAATGTAACAATTTACAGTTTTGCTTGTTTTAGGGATGTAATAGTGTAGTCGATAAACCGATAAGGAAAAGCTTATAGGTTAATGCTATAGACAATACACATTTGCCCCCCGCCCTTTGCCAGTAAATTTTTTAGCAGGCTGGCCAGCAGCCCAGCTCAGTCCCAGCTTGCACTGGGTCTGGGACCTACTCCTGCTGCAGCTCTTAACTTAAAGGGTATTAGGAGCTGGGCGGGCAGGCTTGCGCCAGGTCTGGGAGCTCAGACACATTCCACCCCCCACTGGACAGGTGCTGCTGCTATTCCATGCTGCTGCCTCTGTATCAGAGGCAGCAGCATAGGGTGGCAGGCAGCTGGTCCGTGAGTTTTTAAACTGGCTCCCCTCGCGGACCAGCTCCAGCCTGACACCCCATGCTGCTGTCTCTGATACAGAGGCAGCAGTGTGCGGTGGCAAGGGGCTCCCTATGAGTAGGGCCGGAGCACACTACCTGCCAGCCCCACCACTGGGGGCTATAGACTAGTCAACTAACTGATAAGAATTCATGAGGTTAATTGACTATTCAATTAACCAATATTTAACATCTCTAGTTTGTTTTGTTATACGTACACTGGGATCTCTTCATCCAGGGCTGAAATGTTGTCATCTAGGAGGAGAAATGTAGTCACACAGTAAAATTAAGATAGATAGGAGAGGAAGATGAAGAACAATATTACTAATAGGAAGATCAGTGGATCTTAGGAAGGAAGAAGATACTTACCACGATTTGGAATTTGCTCAAGGCACTGGAGACAAGCTCCTCACTTATGTGAAATGTGTGGTTGGAACCTGCATGACTACAGTGGGTCAAGGAACTTTGTTTTATATCTAATTTCAAAGATATCACCACCATTAGCAAGGCACGTCCAGCCTGATGTTGAGCATGGCTCACTGATTAAGAGTATGTCTATACTGGAGTTGGAGGTGTAATTATCCTGATAGAGTTGATCCAGGTAACGTGCTAAAAATAGAAGTGCAGCAGCAACAGCGCAAACAGCAGGATGGGTTAGCTGCCAGGAGTAGGATCCCATCTGAAACCCTAGGTAAATATTTGTGGGGGACTCCTGCCATTTGCACTGCTGCAGCAACACTTCAATTTTTAATGCGCTAGCTGTGTCAGAGCTAGTACAGGTATGTCTGCTGGAGCTGGAAATTGCAGCTCCCAAGTAGATGTACACTAAGGGTGTGTCTAGACTATAGGGTTTTTTCGAAAAAAGTGGCCTTTTTTCGAAAAAACTTCCACTGCATCTAGACTGCTGCTGCGTTCTTTCGAAAGTAAATCAAAAGAAAGTGGCAGTTTTTTCGACCGTGGAAAACATCATTTTACGAGGAAGAATGGCTTTTTTCGAAAGTGCTCTTTCAAAAAATGGCACTATGTAATGCAAACTGAGCTTTTTCAAAAGAGAGCATCTAGACTGCCTGGGTGATCTCTTTCGAAAAAGCGGCTTGCTTTTTCAAAAGTACTGGTTGTAGATTAGACGCTCTTTTTCGAAAGTATCTTTTAAAAAAGCCTCTTTCAAAAGAGGCTTGTAGTCTAGACATAGCCTAAGAGAGAAGAGTGTCATCTACTGGTATCACTATTGCTTTCCACAGATATAAATTTTCGTATGCTCTCCCCAGCCATTACCATTTGCTTTCTTAAAGGCCTTCTCTTACTTTTGTTGCCTTGTCTTCTACCAGTCTAATAACCATACAGACTCTCTTCATACAATACTTCCCTTAAAACACCTTTCTTCCAGAAGGCTGAGCTACCTTGTACATCCATCCTTCCTCAAAGAAGTGTCGATACAACAAAGTCAGGAACTAAACTGTCCATGTAAAAATAAATAAATAAAAAGGCTCTCCCCCCTCTTCCCGCATATTTGAATGGCCTGATTCATATTTGAATGCTTGAGACAGGCAATATTTACAGCACTGACAGAGCCTGAATTCATTTAGTCTACAGGATCCAACAAATAGACCTTACTGTAAAGATCACAATTTGAAATTGCAAATTAGATGCTACTTGGCAGCTGCGAAAGTCAATAGGCGTTGACCAGGGGGTTCATTTATTTCTCTGGCTGGTTCAAAATTGTCAGTGTTGCAGAACAAAATTAAGGTATCATCTGGAACTACTATAAGCAGTAAATTAGTAACACCAGTTTCAAAGCTGATTTTTTAGGAACCAGGCCAGTGAATTGTTGTCAATTGCCCAACTTGGGCTTTCTCCTGGCTGAAGGAGAGAGTAAGAAAGTCTCATTTTGACAGTTCAGTGGATGGGTTGGTTAGGCCCCAGATAAAATATTTTGAGAAATACGCAATTGCTTTCTTAAGTGTTGGGCTGGGGAGTTGGGAAGGAAGAGAGAGTCCACAAGAATATCTCCTCACAAAACACTCCACAGACCAAGGGAGCATGAGCTTCCATTTTAACTTCATGCTAGTTTCCATTACCCAGTTTAGTAAAGGAGTTGAGCTGGAAGCAAATGCATATGTTCATATTTAATTACAGTAAATACTTCACTGTACTTGTATACTGCTTTTCCTTCTAGCACTCCAAAATACTTTATTACACACACTTAAACTTTAGAACATGCCCACAAAGTAACAAACATTACATACTAACTCTCTTTTACGGCATCTTTCTGGCTGCTCTCGTAAGCAACTACATTAGAGAATGTTACATCAATGTAATTAAAACCACAGCAAGTTACACCAACACAATCATGGCTATGCATCAGAACAATTAGTTTGCAAAGATGTAACGACACTGCAGTAATTATACTGCTACAGAAATCTATTAACAAAAACAAGCCTTTACTGCATCATATAGGGAATCAGGTGAAAAACTGTGAAAGGACCTAGATCTCTTGACGATTCCTTTTCTATTGAATATATTTTCTTATTTTGAAAAAACCTGTACAAAGTGTTTAACAACTGAAATCGTCATAGTTGAAAATGGGAAATTTCAGAAGTTGCTGTTTCTGAACAGTAAACTTAACAAAATCTACAGCCGTCAGAAACAAGATAAAATTAACGAAATCTACAGCTGTCAAAAACAATATAAAGTTTAGGTGAAAAAATCCTATAGTAATGTGAATTTGATGATGATCAGAGATAAATTGAGGAGAGTCAGATTTCTGTCTTTCTTAAATGACTTTCATCTGCTGTCAGAGCCAGTCTGCAAAATTAGTGATTCACCAAGTATTGTTGAACTTCATAAATAACCCAAGGCTATGTCTACACTGTCAGCTTCTTGTGCAAGAATTCTTTTGTGGAAGAGTTCTTGTGCAAAAACTCTTCCACAAGAGAGCATCTACACTGGCATGTGCTTTTGCGCAAGAGATGTGCTTTTGAGCAAGAGCATCCATGGCAGTGTAGATGCTCTGTTCCGCAAGAAAGCTCTGATGGCCATTTTAACCATAGGGGCTTCTTGCACAAGAAATTCATGTTGCCTGTCTGCACTGGCCTCTTCTGGAAGAGCTCTTGCACAAGAGGGCTTCTTCCTGAGAGGGAGCATCAGAGTTCTCGCGCAAGAAGCTCTGATTTTCTACAGTATGTCAGTTTACTTGCGCAAGAACGTGCGGCCAGTGTAGACAGGCAGCATGTTTTTGTGCAAGAGCGGCCGTTTTCACACAAGAATGCACCAGTGTAGACACAGCCCAAGAGACTATCTGGCACTAAATAACCAGGGCATCTTGAAGTCACCTATTTCTATAGAAACGGCTTTTTTTAAAGGCATTATTTTTATAACTCCTTTTTATTAAAAACGTTAAAAAGGGAAAATCCCAAATAAAACTCCTAAAACCACTTTTTTTAAAAAAATTAGGTGTGTTAAATTTTAGGCTAGATTTCAATTGTAAATCATACTGTGCTGGATAGGTTACATTCACACATCACTCAGCAAATACAAGATTTTAACTGAATTGTTGATATCTAGGATTTCATTTTCACATCTAAAAATTTAGTTAAGGGAGGCTATACTATGCTTCTAAGTAGTATGTAACCCTTTTGCCAGGTAGTTCCAGCAGCAGCCAGGGCTGGGTTCAGTATCTAGGGGTCCCTTTTTATCCATCTCACACAGAACCGACTCCAGCCCCCACCCACTAGCCTGGGAAATTCACATACCCCTGGGTGCCTCTGAGAGGCAATGCTTTCCCACTCGCAAACAGAGTCTGAGTGTAGAAAACTTTTAATGAGAGAGTGAGAGAGCTTACATGGTATTAGCCTGAGAAAATACCACAAAGGCTGCATCTAGACTGGCAAGTTTTTCCACAAAAGCAGCTGCTTTTCCGGAAAAACTTGCCAGCCATCTACACTGGCCGCTTGAATTTCCGCAAGAACACTGACGATCTCATGTAAGATTGTCAGTGTTCTTGCGGAAATACTATGCTGCTCCCGTTCGGGAAAAAGCCCTCTTGCGCAAATGCTTTTGCGCAAGAGGGCCAGTGTAGACAATGCGGTATTGTTTTGCGCAGAAAAGCCCCGATGGTGAAAATGGCAATTGGGGCTTTCTTGCACAAAACCACGTCTAGATTGGCACAGACGCTTTTCCGCAAAAAGTGCTTTCGCAGAAAAGCGTCCGTGTCAATCTAGACACTCTTTTCCACAAACGCTCTTAAAGGAAAACTTTTCCGTTAAAAGCATTTGTGGAAAATCATGCCAGTCTAGACGTAGCCACAGAGTTTATAATCCCCCACCAGTAACCGGTCCAGCTCAAATGGATTGAGAAATGTCCTTTGCCTCTCAGGCTCACTAGTCCAACCATGTAAGGATTCCATTCACTCACCCAAACTTTCTCCATACCCCACTTCAAATGTCCCACTTACAGCTCTGTCCAGTCAGTGCGGACCCAGAACACATCACCCTAATGATTCCACTCAGGCTACGTCTAGACTGCAAGCCTCATTTGAAAAAGAGCATCTAGACTACAACCAGTATTTTCGAAAAAGCAAGCCACTTTTCCGAAAGAGAGCACCCAGGCAGTCTGGATGCTCTCTTTGGAAAAACCACAGTTTGCATTACTTAGCGCCTTTTTTTGAAAGAGCACTTTAGAAAAAAGGAGTTCTTCCTCCTAAAACGAGGTTTTCCTTGGTCGAAAAAGCTGCCACATTCTTTTAATTTACTTTTGAAAGAATGCGGTAGCAGTCTAGATGCAGGGGAAGGCCACTTTTTTCAAAAAAAACCTGTAGTCTAGACACACCCTCATTGAGCCTGAGGCCATGCCACCTTTGTGCTGCTCCTGTGGTCTGCTTGCTCCGCCTGCTGCTGCCCCTACCGGCCACCCGTTCCTGCCAGCCACCTTGCTGGCCACCAGCCACCTTACTGGCTGGCTACCATTGCTTCTACCAGTTACTCTGCTGGCCACAATGGGCCTGGCTCCAAACCAAACCAGTGACATCAGCACTTAGTGATTTCAACTCTTTAGCCACCACCTATGCTGGAAAAAGATTCCAGCTTCCACTGGAATAACAAAAAGACTCCTAATGGAGTCTACTTTATGCTTATCCTTAGAACAGAGGGAAAGGGGGGGGGAGAGAAAGCGGAAAGAAAAGACCGGTTGTACCAGTCTTATGTCACATACCTGGCAGGCACAAAGCAGACTGGCTCAAGCCTTTTCCCCCCAACTCAATTCACTCAACTCTGGAAGGGGGAGGCTTGTTTATCTGAGACCCCTTACAATGATGGTGTCTCTCCTGCAAGCACTGGTATCATATTTTACAGTTCCCACATTTAGGGGTAGCATGGTTGTAACCCCACAACAGCCCAAATTAGTTACAATACATCACATTCCATTCTAACAACTGATCCTCCATCAGCCCTGGCTGAATTGGATTTATATAACCACACCCTGGATTCCTTCTCCATCCCGAATGAGATGTATTTACATATCAACAGTTAATTATCTTGCAGGGTTAAACAACTTCAGCTGGCTGCATTGCAAGCAGTCCTTCAGACCCCTGGCTTACAAGTATATAAAATCACACATTCACAGACAGCGCAATATTTACCAGACACACAAATGCTGGGTTCTTAACTCCTGTGATTCAAAGTTTAGGGCCAAATGCATTTTAGATCCATTGCAGATTTCTAGAATGTGGTTTTAGTGGTGTTTCCAAGGGACAGTACAAGCTGGCAAGAAGGCAGTGTTCCTCACACACTTTGGGGAAACTGTTGTCGTACAAAACAAAGCAATACAACAGACAGAACACCTAAGCATTTGGGGCGTTTTGTGTTTTGGGGTTACTTGCTAGTTGCCTGAAAGAAACAGTGTACTGAGCTTGTGTTTGTCTGTCTGTCTGTTTGAAGGACCTTTTGCTGTGGCCAGCAGTCAGAAGCTGTGAGCTTCTTAATGAGGATTTGAAATCTAGAACCCTCTGTTCATTGGTCAAGCCTTAGCCAAGCGGTGGGGCTATCAGGAAGGCCAAGCCTTAATAAAGCCCATGAGTAAGTGACCTGGGGCAGCTAACAGGGAGTTTCGAGAGGTAGTTGGAAGGGGGTGAGGTACACTTGCCATTCTTTAAAACTTTTAAACTAAACTAAAAACAAAATTTCCTGATTTAAATAAAAACCCTGTCAATATCCTAAGTAGCTGTAGGAGAGAATGCAGGCAGAAGCCCAGCAGCAGAGTGGGGGCTATCCTGTGTATTGCACTCTATGTAGCATGTATGATTACCAGCCCTGTGGGCGGGTGGCATATGTGTGCATTCTGTGCAAGCAGCTCCTGGTCCTCAGAGACCACGTACGGGCTTTGGAGGCCAGGGTAGTCGAATTGGCGGTGCTAAGAGAGCTGAGAGGTACATAGATGAGACTTTCCGGGACACTGTAGAACTGTCCCACCTCTGGTCAGGCAGCTCCAGTGCTGTTGAGGGTGAAAGGCTCAGGAAAGGAGAACATTCAACTGGAGCAGAGGGAAACTATCCTACAGTTGGGATCCTCCTTCCAGAGGATGTTATGGTATCCTCTTGTACTGAGGATACATCTCCAGGGGAGGAAACTCCAGTCATTAGGAAAAGACCGTTGTTAATAATGGGGGATTTGATCATTAGAAACATAGATAGCTGGGTTTGTGACAACTAGAAGAACCGTATGGTGACTTGCCTGCCTGGTGCAAAGGTTGTGGATCTCTCAAAACATCTAGAGTCTTATGTGTAGTGCTGGAAAGGAGCCAGTGGTCATGGTACATGCAGGTACGAATGATATAGGAAAGGGTAGGAGAGAGGTTCTGGAGGCCAAATTTAGGCTGATAGGAAAGAGACTGAAAGCCAGGACCTCTATGGTAGAGTTCTCTGAAATGCCTCCAGTTTCACGTGCAGGGTGAGGTAGGCAGGCAGAGCTTCAGAGTCTCAATGCATGGATGAGACGATAGTGTAGAGAGGAGGGGTTTAGATTTATTAGGAACTGGGGAAACTTTTGGGATAGCTTGTAGAGCAGTTTTTAAACTAAGGTCTAGGGGAAAGATGACAGGTGTGGAGGAGCATATGGATCGGACAGACATCTATTAGGGGAAGTTCTATTAATAGAGATGCTTTATGTTCTAGTCAGGAGGAGAGGATGGAAGTACTGGTTGGATCAGATGAGACAATCAAATAAAAAAGAGTCTAATGTGAGGAAATGGCAGACAGATAAATAGTGGCAAATTATTAAAGTACTTATACACAAATGCTAGAAGTCTAAATAGTAACATGGGTGAACTAGAGTGCCTAGTTTTAAAGGAGGATATTGATATAATAAGGCTAAATGAATTCTTTGCTTCAGTCTTAATGGCTGAGGATACTGGGGAGATTCCCATACCTAAGCCATTCTTTTCAGATGACAAATCTGAGGAATTGTCCCAGATTGAGGTGTCATTAGAAGAGGTTTTGGAACAAATTGATAAACTTAACAGTAACAAGTCACCAGGACCAGATGGCATTCTCCCAAGAGTTCTAAAAGAACTCAAATGGGAAATTGAGGCACTATTAACTGTGGTTTGTAACCTATCCTTTAAATCAGCTTCTGTACCTAATGATTGGAATATAGCAAATGTGACACCAATATTTTAAAAGGGCTCCAGAGGTGATCCTGGCAATTACAGACCAGTAAGTCTAATGTCAGTACCAGGCACATTAGATGAAACTATAGTAAAGAATAAAAAAATTGTCAGACACATGGATGAATATAATTTGTTGGGGGAAAATCAACATGGATTCTGTAAAGGGAAATCATGCTTAACTAATCTGCTAGAATTCTTTGAGGGTGTCAACAAACATGTGGACAAGGGGAATCCAGTGGATATAGTATACTTAGATTTCCAGAAAGCCTTTGACAATGTACCTCACCAAAGACTTAAGTAAAGTAAGTTGTCATGGGATAAGAGGAAAGATCCTCTCATTGACTGATAACTGGTTAAAAGACAGGAAACAAAGGGTAGGTATAAATGGCCGGTTTTCCGAGTGGAGAGAGGTAACTAGTGGAGTCGCCCAAGAGTCTGTCCTGGGACCCATCCTATTCAACTTATTTATAAATGATCTAGACTGAGAAAGGGGTAAACAGTGAGGTGGCAAAATTTGCAGAAGATACCAAACTGCTCAAGATAATTAAGACCAAAACAGACTGTGAAGAGCTTAAAAAAGATCTCACCAAACTAAGTGATTGGGCAACAAAATGGCAAATGAAATTTAATGTTGATAAATGTAAAGTAATACACATTGGAAAAAATAATCCCAACTATACATACATTATGATGGGACTAATTTGGCTACAACTACTCAAGAGAGAGATCTTGGAGTCATTGTGGATAGTTCTCTGAAAACATCCACTCAGTGCACAGCAGCAGGCAAAAAAGCAAATAGAATGTTAGGATTCATTTAAAAAGGGATAGAGAATTAGACAGAGAATATCTTATTGTCTCTATATAAAACCATGGTACATCCACATCTTGAATACCACGTACAGATGTGGTTGCCTCATCTCAAAAAAGATATATTGGCATTGGAAAAGGTTCAGAAAAGGGCAACAAAAATGATTATGGATTTTGGAATGGGGGTCTCATATTGAGAGAGAAAAGACTTGGACTTTTCAGCTTAGAAAAGCAGAGACTAAGGGGGAATATGATAGAGGTCTATTAAATCATGACTGATATGGAAAAAAGTGAATAAGGAAAAGTTATACACTTATTTCCACAATATAAGAACTAGGGGTCACCAAATGAAATTAATAGGCAGCAGGTTTAAAACAAACAAAAGGAAGTTTTCTTCACTCAGCGCATAGTCAACCTGTGGAACTCCTTGCCAGAGGATGTGGTGAAGGCTAGAACTTTAACAGGGTTCAAAAAAGAGCTAGATAGATTCATAGAGGTTAGGTCCATCAATGGCTATTAACCAGGATGGTTAGGAATGGTGTCACTAGCCTGTGTTTCTCTGGAGGTATGTGACAGGTGAGGGATCACTTGAGAATTACCTGTTGTGATCCCTCCTTCTGGGGCATCTGGGATTGTCCACTGTTGGCAGACAGAACACTGGGCTAGATGGACCTTTGGCCTGACTCAATGTGGCCATTCTTACTGTTCAGTGACCAAGGAAGCACAGAATGAGTTTGGGTCCTCCCTCTTTTGTCTCCTCCCCAGCCTTCCAGTCTGCAAGACTGATGCCTTTGAATGTTCTTTGACAACTAAATAAAATGGATAGTGGTGACAAAAAGTCCCTCAAGAAAATACATCCAATTTTTAGAGCAGAGAATTGAGAGCTATGGCCCCAAAGTTCCATTGTCCATGACAATTCTGTTGCAAAGTTGCTTATGTTTAAAGGAAAATCTTAGCCATTTGGCTCATACCAAATTAATATTCCAAGCGATGAAAAGCAACCCCTCAACATGAGTGAACTTGACACCAGAAAGTTAATGAAAACTGTGGCTTTCCCTGATAAGTACAAATAGTAAATATTTCCTTAAAGTCTTGCATACCAGTCATTGCTAGCAAGCAAGTTTACAGCATCTTTGACACACGCTGTCAGCCTATAGGGCATGAGTTTCTGATTGTGGCATGATTGGAAAGCTCTAAAATATGGATCACAATCGGCAGTATTGCCACTAAATGTCTTTTGACACGCCTTGTAAAGAAAGATTTACATCTGAACATATATTCATGATAGACTACAGATTCTTTTTTAACAAGGACTTCAAAGACACATTGTCTGTACTCTTGAATTTAAATTCCTTATGCACACAGAAAGCTACAGAAGAAAAACATCAAGAACATTAGTCCTTTTTCAATATTGCTTCTCTATAGAATATATGGAGATATACTTATCTCATAGAACTGGAACGGACCTTGAGAGGTGATCCAGTCCAGTCCTCTGCCCTCACAACTGGACCAAGTACTATCCCTGACAGATTTTTGCCCCAGATCCCTAAATGGCCCCCAAGGATTGGGTTTAGCAAGCCAATGCTCAAACCACTGAGCTATCCCTCAGTGAGGGATCTTCAAATGGATATTACTTTGGCATGATTAAAAACACTTTTGGATCATGTCATTTTCAACTTAGCATCACATTCAGTCCTATTAACTTAAGAAAAAGACTAAACGTCTAGTCTGGAATTTCATATTTGGATATCTGAATTGAGATATCATCAAAATTATAAAATGAAAAGACTAAACATGGTATTCTGAAATCCTGTACTTTTTGTTTTGTTGGCATCAACATAATTTGCTGTTTACAGATGAAAAGTACCTTATGTTGATGCCACAGCCTAGATACACCAGGAATCTGAACATTAGGTAGTCTTATTTCTGTATTGCACATTATAATCAACAGATTCTGTAGATAATTTAAAATTCGGTTCGTGTGCAAACTGTAACAACAAACCTAATTGGTTTAATTTTATTGGCTCTGTAGTACGAACATTGGACATACTGAAGCAAACAGTATTAATTCACTAAGCTAGATGGTCTTCCATTTTGAAAATAACTTAGGCAAAATAGTAGAAATCCTTATTTAGGGTGCAAAATCTACTCAGATTGAAATATGTTGCAGACATATTACAAATGTTGGGTGCTACTGAAATGAACAAAAAAGTAACACTTTCAAAATATTGTTCCAAAACTTATTTACTACACAGTAGTTTTTTAAATACCAAACTGAACTACAGAACTTCTTGTTAGAAAGAAATCCAAAACAGCTGTAGCTTTAGTGTAATCTAATGAATCACATGAAGACCAGTGCCAGCCCTTTCCGAACCCATGAAGTGGCAATATCCATTGGAGATTACAACCTGAAAGAAGGTGGTTCAAATACTCACACTGAATAGTCCAATAACATTGTCCAGGAAAAAATACTGACAAAAGTTTTATTAAAAAATTCCCCTTCCACCTCAAATGAATTTTTAAGTTCTGTACGATGAGATTGTTTTAAAAATTAAAATAGTACAGTATTAATTTTTGAAGACTGTATACATTGTAAATTATCCAAAAATTCCACATAAACTTGGACTGTGCAAACTGATATAGCAAGTATTTCAGATGTCATTTATTTGGTCCATGAGATGTACAGTATAGTAGTATTATTTGAGTTTTACAAAACATCAAATATAAATAACCTGAAACTGTAACAATACACAAAATTTGCTTCTTACATTGACATACCAGGCAGTACGTGCTGAAAAACTTGAGTAAATTAACATTGTTTTACAGTAATATACACAGTGCCAGTTGATGTTTAAGATCAGAATTTAAACATAGCACTTCATATTTCTTTTCTTTCAAAGAATCTGCTATCTCAGATTATTTAAGGGTGTGAAAAATGGTTAGATCTAGGCTAAATATATTTTTGTCTAGCCAAAATAAAAATCTAATGTTTATAAATCTGGGTTTCAAATGATGACCCTTTTACTACAGGATTTTTTGTCCTAATGAATTATAGCTAAATGTATTTACATAAAAATAACATGCTTTGTTTTCATGACTGTTTAAGCAAATACTTATGTTTAAGTATTTATAAACTAAGTTTCTACTACATTTAATATAGCATATTGGAAAACTTCTAAGATTCTATTGAAATTAGTGCTTTGCCATCAAGAGGAATGGACACAAATTCTGTCATCTAATGATGTGATTCCCCTGGGAACAAAGGCCATAAAAATAGTCTAGTTCTGGACATTTAACACACCCCAAAGTAACATCTTATTGTATTACATTATCTAGATCTTTCTCTCATTGGGTATTTGCACTCAATCTAGTGCTATTATGTCATCTTGCTCTTCGGTCTGGTCTGTACGCATTCTCTTTGTACTGACATGCTCTCTATCTTCTAGTTTTCTCTTGCGGTTTTTATTTTCCATATCATCAGTATTGGTTGAAGGATCTTCATCATCAGAATCAACTATTAATACATCATCTTGATCTGGAGCTAAAAAAAAAAATCAATTGATGTGTTCTAAAAACTGGCTGTTTCATTTAGCACAAAACCAAAAAAACGCTTTCCGTGACAAAAATGCAGTCATTGTTTCTTGACAAACCATTTCCACCTCCCCATACCCACTATTTTTTATTGGGATAAAGGTTAATTGGCAAGATGTTTGTGCACATGCAAAGTCAGTATAAAAACATATATATGCTCTATGGGCAGGTGTATTAAGTCAAGAATAATTACACATTTGAGTCCATCTTCAACTTTTACTCTTTGAGAATGAATTAAAACATCTATTAACAGTCATATTTCATAAGAGTGAAAAAGAATCAGGAATAGAAAGAATAGATGGGAAGCTTAACAAAGAGCTAAAAGATGACAATGGAAGACGTAAAGAGGAGAACAGAAAGGACACATTTAAAAAAGGACATTCACCTTTTAAGAATACTGTTTTCTATGAGAGTATGTGGTAGAAAGTTTTTTTTGAAGTATTTATAAAAATTCCCTCTATCTAAATTTGAAATAGTTCTGAGTATGTCCTAATATTTTTTCTTAATTTAGAAAAAGTGATCACACTTTTTTGCACATGTTTGGACATGACCAAAAAATACAAATTTCCCCAAAAACTATAAATAAAAAATATGTAATTTCTACTCATAAGCTTTCAGTTTCATACAATTGGTGCTATATCTGAGTGCACAGTAAGAAGCTTCAAATATTTTAACTCGAATTTTAGCGTTCTATATCCATTTGAGTTATTTCTTAGAACTATTGAAGATACTTTCTCAGACAGACATTCTAAAACTGAAGGTGAAGGTAAGGGTTTTTTTGGTTAGCAAATATTGCTTTCACCATGCTTTGCTTATAGTGAGGAAAAAGGAGGCAGTATGTCCTAGTACCCAGAACACTGGACTTGGTTTTATACTCAGCCCTGGCACTGCCCTACTGACCGACCTTAGGGGAAAAAAAAAATCACCCCCCCCCCCGCCCATGCCTCAGTTTCCCCATCTGTAAAATGGGGATAATGCAACTGCTCTGTGATCTGCTGATGAAAAGCACTATAAAATTTAAGAGAGCTAGATGTTATTAGTGTGCGTGTGCACACGCACTTGTGTTCACAATTGATTTTTTGGGTCAAACTACCGCCAGCACCAACTGGTTAAAAAACTGCAACAGAGGAACTATTTGCTTTGTGTGAGTTCATAAAATAATTTTATTTATTCACCAAAATACAGTATGATATGACAAACCTATTTTATACAATTGCAAATGATACTAGTCCTTTATCTGCTCTATGCCTACAAAATTATTTGCAGTTAAGTATCTTCCTTATAAGACAAACTATTCAAATAATTTAGATTTAAAGTTTATATTTAAGATAAAATACTAGCATTTTTAATGATAGTCTCAAAGGTGCATTTTTACTATTTATATGTTATATACACATGAGCAGGGCTCGACAAATAGTGTAATCTACTCTCCCATTGCGTGTAGATTACACCCTGGAAGAACCGGTGCGGTGCAATCTGCGCATGCGCAGAGTGCTGAACTGCGCGGCTGGTGAGCGGGGCTCACCGCCGCTCGGTGAGCCCTGCACATAAGAAGCTTTCATAATAGGTAACTTGGGCCCCACTGCCATTTCACATTAGAAAAACTAACTGAAAACTAAGTCATCCTGTAAAGGACACTTTATTTTAATGTTTTACTTGTAGTGCACAATCAAACAAGTAGATGTCTAGTAAAAGGAGATATTTAATTCAATTGCATAACTATTCTTACCTGTTGAAGTCGATGGCTGTGCTCCATCATCACTACCATTGGTAATGTTCTTAGAAACTGGTTCTGATGGTTTGGGGCCAACTTTTTCAGGAGCGTCTCCAACAACTTCAAATTCTACATCTTTTTCTAGATCTTCACTGTGGAAAAATCCATATGCTTTTAATCAAACAAATAAGCATCCATATTGGTATTTTCATAAAGAAAACCATATATGACACCATTACTAACAGACCAACATGTAATTATTACAGAATGATAATAAATACAAAAGCTGATCAAAGTCCCTCCAGACCTGACATGCTTTTTGTATTCACATACATACCTTGCTTCAATGGCCTGACCTACTCTTCAAATAAGAACAATATTGAGGGAAATAGTCATTGGAATTCTTTTCCTAATCATTCCCTTCAATTTAAATACCCACTGTCTGTGTTCATCACAAATGCCGAGTGTCTGAATCTATTTTATAAGAATTTTATCAGTTTCCCCACAATTATATTTACTTTATTTTCAAGAGCATTCTATACATTGAAAAACATAACCCACCATTTTCAACTGACTACCGATTTTGGGCACCAAACCTGCAGTCCCTTTTTCTAATCACAGGTAGTAAAGTAATCACTGATCTTCCATTTAGTAGTTTTTAATATAATAGCTATATCTCTTTTCTCCTTTGAGATCCACCAATTGCATTTATTTTCAGCATATGTTGCATACTTGTTTGTATTTCATAGAATTATTTAAACTAAGATCTATTGAGGTTCTTGCAGTAAAATTGTCAATTATTTCAATCCAATCGTGAGACAGTTGTTCCCTTACCAAAGTTTTCATATGATTTTAGTTATTTATGTTTTAAACTTTTGCGTTTAAAATTCACCTTACAATCTCTCTCTCTATATATAAAAACATTTTTCCTGCAGAATGACAGAGTGACCTCAACATGTCATCTGAGTCGTGTGTCCCCCCCCGCCTCAGCAGAGTCAGAAGGGGAAACAATGTCCATGTCTCGGGGCAGGATGGGAACCCTTCACTGCTGGGGCGATTTTCCCCTCTTCTCTGAGGAGCAAGGCTGGGAGTGGTGGAGGGGCAGGGCCTGGGGGCTTTAGAGGGCGGGAGTCCCAGCCTAGATTGGTCATTCTCCTGGCCCCTCCTCGGAGGGCACCCTGGACTCCCCTCTGGCCCCTGGCTCCCCTTCAGGAGGGTCAGGGGATGGCAGCAGCTCCTTGCTGCCCCGACAGGAAGCGGCTCCAGCTCCCTCAACTGCTGCCAGGCTACGGCTCCTGTGGCCTGGAAGCCTTCTGCCCCGGCTCCCTAATAGGCAATGGCTGCTGGGCAAATCAGCGAGCTCTGCTGCTCCCCCATCCCTGCTGCTTCCCATCCAGTCGCCTCCGGCCCCCACTCTGCTGAATGGCCAAGGCCAGGTGGCAGCGGCAGCAGTTTCCGGCAGGTTTCGGAGCGACAGGGCCCAGGACCTGAAAGCAGAAGCAGGGCCAGAGGCGACTGGATGGGAAGCAGCAGGGATGGGGAAGCAGCTCTGCTCCCACGCACACTTACCCAATGAGTCGCCTCTGCAAAGCCAGCATCTCCTGCCAGGCATAGGGCAAAGGCAGTAGGGCTAAAAACAGTGGGGCTGACATGCAAGAGAGTAGCCCCGCCCAGACCAGAGCAGTGGGAAATGGAGTCTCAGCCTGGCTGGAGGCAGTGGGGTCAGAGGCCAGGAGAGCAGCTGGACTTGCGCCCCTGGTTGAGAGGAGTGCACCCTGGCAGGGGTGGGGGCGGCAGGGCTGGCGACGGGAAGCAGGGCTGGAGGGGACCTTCCCTGGTCTGGCAAACTCTGTGGTTTGGGATCACTCAGGTCTTGAGTGTGCTGGACCAGGCAGGTCCCACCTGTACTAAAATGTTTCAAGGACCTGTTTTACACCCACCCACCACAGGTGAAAGTAAGAGGGTGTGTAGCAAGAGGGGGAGGGGTTGGCACGCGTAGTGGCTGGGGGAGGGGGAAGGGTGGTTGGCACGCATAGCAACCAGAGGGGGGAAAGGGTGGGGCATGTGGCACATGTAGCGAGCAGGGGGTGCAGCCCCCTAGTGTATTCTATGTAATAGCTCATGTAAGAAAAATAAATGTACCAAAATCTTTACCTATGAAGCACATTGATTAACAGGGTATAGTCCTGCAGGAAATCATCTGCTTGTAGTCGAGAGCCATTCCGAATTCCAAATTCTGATAATTTCCTGTGGTTATTTGCTATGAAAATCATGAAATATTTGTCAGAATTTTTACAAACGTAAGTACTAGTACTTTAAAGTTAATTGACCTGCATTAACGCCGGCGATTAACACAGAACAGGATTAATGCATTAATTTTTTAATGTGTTAATTGCAGGCGTTAATGCTGCGCTTCCCCTTTAAAGTACCATTTTGGCACTTCAAAGGGGCAGCGCAAGCAGAGACGGGAATCAGCTGGAGTCCCCAGCTGATCCCAGGCTCCTAATGCGCTGCCCCGTTGAAACGCCACCACAGAGTTTCAATGGGGAGACACACACGATTAATCGTGATTAAATTTTTTTAATAACTTGACAGACCTACTTTAAAGAATAGAAATTTGCTTTTTAAAACAAGTAATTCACAGTAAGAAAATGAGAACGATCAAGTAAATTTGATTTACTTCAAATAAAATGTTAACTAAAATATAAATTACTTCAAAAAGGTACACATATTTTAACATGTTGTAAGTAAAGTTTAAAAAGTCAGAAGATTCAGAGTCTTCTCATTCATTTTTATTTATGCATTGAAACCCTTATGATCTTTCCAATACCTTGAAAAAACAGAACAATAAAGGAATAGAGAAACATTTAAATTCAGTTTCTTGGTCCCTTTGCATCCAGCTTACTCCTTAATATATTTTTTTACATTTGTGCATAATGTACAGGATTAATAATAAAGTGTTTCAAACAATACTATAGTAGGCCATCTGGACTCAACAAAGTTTCAAATGAACCAGAAAGTTAATATGAACATACCTTCTGTTTCTCCCTCCTCTGAAGATATGAGAATAGTCCCTTTTCCATCATCTATCTGTACATCTGGTGCTACCATAGCAAATTTTTCTTTCACTATCTGAAAGAATAAAAGAATGACAAATATTGAATACTCTTATTTTAAGACCATTAATACAGGAAAAATGGAATTTCCCCCTAAAACTAGCGTGATTTTCTTCTTCTCTCCCATATCTTGTGAGGTATTTGCATTTAAAGCCTATTAAAAATCAATATTTATTTCATCCAGTCATATTAAATGTCCTCACCACAAGAGGAACCACAAAACCCAGTCAATAAAAAATAAATGTCTGCAGTATGTAACTAAGACCCTCTTTTAGGTGTTCAGGTAGGTTTTCGTAAAACCTCGTTTTAAGATACTCATTGAAAGACAGGATATTAAAATTGTTACAATCTTATATTTGGAAAGCATTTTCAAGAAAAACTACAATATATTGACTACTGAGAGCTTTTTCAACGCATTTATTTCTTAGAATAGCAAATCAATTTTTAATCAACTTTTAGGATATTTTAAACTTAAAATTTAGGCTTTGTTTCGAATAAGTGGGGTTTATGAAAACCTAAATATAAATAATTTAAACTCTGAAAATATTTTTAAAGAGTTCCCTTACAGATTTTAAAATGCAAATTAAAAAGTATATCAAATTAATTTGTGTTCCCCTTTCTTCAAGTACCATAATTGCTAATTTTGATATACCTTAATAAAAAAGGGTTAAAACTTTAACAACATTTTGTTGTACAATAAGTGTGCTTAATCTCAGATATAAATATTTAAATCAAAATAGACAAAAGTCTAAGTTAAAAATGACAGTTAAGGTTTCAGAGTCTTTACCTTATCCTGTAATGTCAACACAGTAACCTTGTGTACATTAAGTTTCACTGTCACTTCTGGTTTACTTGCACACACATAACAATTGGGATTTGGAGGATCCAATGCACAAGGAACAAGGAGCTTCTTTCTTGGGTTTGGTTGTTTGTTCAGAAAAATCTTTAAGGAAGAAAAGGGCAAAAAATCAGGGTCAAATGTATAATGAATAACTTCAAAACAAAAGCAAAAATGTTATCTCACTTACCGTTCTACATTGGTCTATTTTTCCTGATAAAATCTTCAAACCCTCCAGCACTATCAAGCCAGCAATCACTGCATTAGTTGTTGCTATAGCAGGGATAATATTTCCTGCCATTGCTGCAAAAAACAAAAAAAAAAGGAGATTTTTTTTTCAGTGTGTGAACCTTAAAAAGAATGCTAGAGAAAAATACTTCATTTAATGAAGACATTATTAATTTTATTCTTACACTTGATATCAAATCTGCTCTTCATATTCATACTGAAAATGTGCATTCTGAGGTTTGCAGCAGAAGTTACAAAATCCATTGCAGATGGGTCATCCTGCCAACAAGTTTAACAAAACATTTCAGAATATATTTTAAACTGGATGAAATGTTTGCAAAAGTCTATTACCATAAACAGACAATTTGAGAGACTTTGTACAATACACAGTTATTCAAATTGATGCATTTCTTCTTTCAAACAGTATTGCATTTCAACTTTTAGACAGTGTGGTACTTTAAACAAATATTATGAACACTAAGCATTTGTATTTTGTAAATGTATTTACTAAATGCTTTAAATGTTCAAAGCAACTTCTAGACACTAATCACAACATCCCTGAAAATAGATAAGTATCTTATCTCCAATAAGACTAAGAAAGGGCAGTTGAGCTGACTTGCCCAGGGCTACACAGCAAGTCAATAACAGAGCCAGGATTAGAATTCAGGACCTCCTAATTCCCAAACCTGTGACCCTTGGTCTATCACACTGGCATCCAATGAAAAATAAAGATATCTTTCTTCGTCACTTAGCAGCCAAGCTATGGAGTTCAGGGTTCTACTTATCAAACACAACTGCCGGTAGGGTAAGTCCCTAAAATACAACATAAAGCATTTTCCTATATTTTGTACTGGATATTTTCAACCATGATATTTTCAACAATCTTGAATTTATGGCTTCATGATTAAGTGAAGATCCTGATCCTGCAAGCTGCTCTACATAGTCACAAAAGTATGCTGATGTATAGCAGCTTGCAGGATTAGAACTTTAGAGGTAACTTTTTTTAAAAGTGTATTTCCAATTAAGACTTTACATGATCTATTACAGATCTGACATCTTAACTATTATTTTTTAAAAAGCCGAGTTTAAACTTTATTCTATGATGTGTAGGCTGTAGCCTAGTTAGAGAGCCAGGATATTAGAGAAGACAAGGTGAATAAAGTAATATTTTTTATTTTGTTTCTTTATATTTATATTGACATCATGGATTCACTGATAATTCAGTCTGAAATTTGATTCTTCTAGTATGTTGTTTCTATTAACAGCTCTTTGCCATCCATATTTTATACTTTGTTCAAACCACCTTTTTCCCCCCGAAATAGCCCTACAACAATTCACATTTTTTATTATACAAGTCTACAGCAGAAAGACCATTGTTCAACTATGCCAGAAAAAGGACAAGAGACATTGGATGTGGTTTCATTAGGCTGCAACTTTATTCCCAAATATCAGGAAGTACCTGGCAGATAAAATTGCACAGTTAAATTAATTCACTATCAAATACATATACCCTGGGGGAGGAGGGTCTGCTGTCCACATTCCCACTTTATCCATCTTGGCCCACAGCCAACCTGCTGCTAGGACGTTGCCCCTCCTGTCCCGAATGGAGAAAGGGGCTATAAAAGAGCAATGGATTTACTCCCTGCCATGCCAGTCAGAGAAGTCTTGAACCCCTGTCCTCCTGCTCCTTTAAGGAGTACCTCCTTTAAGTTCCTTACCAATTTTATCTGATCACCTTCCCAATGGAGTACCTGCGTCGGACAACCACCCCAAGATTACATAACGAGTTGCATCACCATAGCCTAAACTCTGCTAATAATTTTTGCTCCCAACAAGCTGTAAGGAAGGCAATAATTAAATCTACCTTGTCTGGGCCAATCTGGCAATAAGGGAAAAATGCTTTCCCAGTCCCCAAAGAACAACTAGTGTAATGCCCATAGTAAATAATGACAACACTTGGTATTCAACTACCTCTATGGATGGGCTCTTCTCCGCTTGGTGCAGATAAAGAGGGGTTTTCCTGACCAGCGTGGACACTAATAGCCCCTCCTTTCTTCTGGTAACCTGAATTAATATCCCCAAACTTACCAGGTTTGAAACTGCTACAGCAAGTGGCCTTTTCTGATAAACCAGATAACGGCCCCCAATGCTTAAAATGTCATGAGGTCATTTAAAAAGAGAAAATCTCTGCTTTTCATTTTAACTCAGATAACCATAGCTCACTGAAAAGATCACATTTTTTATAATAGCCAGATCAACTTTCTGTTGCTCAGTTTTCTTTAAAAAATATTTTTTTATTATATCAGACATTTATGTTTAGAGTTTTGCACTAGCTTTGCACTGTAATTGGCTCCATCTCTACTAGGGATGTAAGTAACTAATCAACTAGTTACTCAACTAGTTGCTTCCCATCCCTCTTGTTGCCTCTATCAGAGAGAGGCAGCGGGGCGGGGCGGGAGGAGCAAGAGCCGGTGCTCGAGAGGGCGGGCTTAAAAGCCTCCCCAGCACCATCTCTGCAAGGGAAGCAGAGATATAGTGGGGGACTGGGCACAAGCTCTTAATACATTTAAAAGGCAGAGCCACAACAGGGTTAGGTGCCGGAATCGGGAACTAACTCCGCTGCATCCCTGCAGTCCCCCCCATCAACTAATCGACTAGTTGATGGAAATTCCATCCACTAGTCAATTAGCTGATTTAATGCCATTTAGCATCCCTAATCCCTACCACTGTGGAAGGGTCTATATTGGAGAGGAATTTAATAGATGTGACATTGTTTTTCCACAGTGTTCTATTAGCCATATTGGTCCCAGGCTATGAGAGAGAGAGAGAGGGTGAGATAATATCTTTTACTGAAGCAACTTCTGTTGGTCCAATAAAAGGTACTACCATCTCTTTACTGACTAACAAAATAACATTATGCTCCACACTGCTCTAGCAGATGTGTCAACTCTTAAAAGCAATTATCTTACTTTCAAATATTTACTCCTTCTGTGGAATGTGTGACCACGAGTAAATCCACTGCCCTTTTATAACCCCTCCCCCCGGCTCCATTGGTGGGGAAGGGAGAGGGCAAGGTTTTGGCAAAGGATTGGTATGGACCAGGATAGGTAAAGTGGGAATGTGAACAGCCCTGCACCTTCCCCAGGTATAAAGGCTTAATACAAATATACATTCACATGAATATCTAGACCTATTTTTTTGTTTCTAGAAGTGTTACTCTAGAATCAAACTAAGCCTTTAATAACTGAATAGCACATTTACTTAGCATATAACCAGTTCCTACACATCTTCTTAACTAACCTTATCCCATATAAGCTCTGCTCCATCACCTTTTTCTGCTAGGTGAACTCTCAGAGTTTCAACGCTCTTTGAAAACAGGCGTGCATAGCTCTTGACATCCAGAACCTGTTGGTCTTTCAGGCCTAAGGAGGAGTCATTCGGTTGCTCAGATGTGTTTTTCTCTTCAAAATGAAAACAACAACAAAAAAAGATTATAAATATTTAAGAATTTCACAGAAGTCTTTTTAAACATGTCAGATTTGCCAATTTTAGTAAAATTGTAGTCAATCTAGAAAATGCAATTACAATCCACAAACTACAGTGGCTGAAATATTTTATAACAAATCTCTATTTACTTCTGCATTTTCAAAAACTGAACTGTAGTATACAGGCAGTCCCCGACTTACGCGGATCCGACTTATGTCGGATCCGCAGTTACGAACACGGACTGCGGGACCGTGCGGTCTCGCCGCCCGTGTACTCCCCGGCAAGAAAAGCTGCTCCGCGTCTCCCTGGTCTGCTCCGAGTCTCCCTGGTCCCTTTGCAAAGCTGCGGAGGGGCTCGCGCAGCAGAGCAGCCCAGGCACGCCTGGGCTGCCCCCCTGCCGGCTTCCCCCGCGGCTTTCCCCAGGTGCTCTGCCCCAGGCGTCCCCAAGTCAGCTGCTGCTGAAACTGACCAGCGCTGACTACAGGAAGCCCGAGGCAGAGTTGCTCTGCCCCGGGCTTCCTGGAATCAGCCGCTGATCAGTTTCAGCAGCAGCTGACTTGGGGACGCTTGGGGTTCTTAAGTTGATTCTGTATGTAAGTCGGAACTGGCGGTCAGTTTCAGCAGCGGCTGAATCTGGACGCTAGTTCCGACTTACATACAGATTCAACTTAAGAACAAACCTACAGTCCCTATCTTGTACGTAACCCGGGGACTGCCTGTATTCATATCATTAAGTCTACCGAAGAATCAAAATTGCTGTAACTAATACAAACACAGAAGGGAGTCTAAAGAATCTCAGTATGTCAAAATATAGTTTAAATAATATTTGAACGTTACAACTGAGAATATCAGTCTATAAGGCGTCACCTGAACCATACATGTTTTTAATATGAGAACTAAATAATTGTGTACTTAATACCTGAAATAGCAAGTACAAGTCAAATTTAGAAAGGCATTTTCATTTCACAAACAGCACATTTTCAAAGAATCAAACAAATTTAAAATCTGTATTTAAAACAGCTACAATGGTATACCATACAAGAACAAATAAAAAATGAAAGGAAAAAAGATTACCTTGATTCTGTACTTCGGTCCAGTCCAATGGCACTGGAGGTTTCCTTTTTTTCCACAGTTTATCCATTGTCAACAGATATCTGATATCATCTTTGAAAAGCTAGACAACAATATGAAAAATCAGAAGGACACTAAAGATATATACCTTGTTTTATTTCATTTTTAAATCATTAAAATTAAAAGTTTGTGTTTCTTTACCAGAGAGCATGTTTGCCCAGACAGTGGTTAAAATTATATAACAAATGCCCCCTCATTTCAAGCAGGCACAAAGGAGAAATAAATATTGCAAAACTACTGCCAATCCCTGCAGTCTAAAACATTAACTATTTAATATAAAGTAAAAAAAAGCAGTCCTTAGCACCAACAATATTTTATCATCCACGAAGTGGCAAGGGAATAACGATACCACACACACACATACTCCTACTTCCAATGACTACTTCAGTGTTTGTGTGCCTAAAGGGCATTTCTACCTATATGTCAACTTAAATGCTTGTCTAATTCTAAGGACTATAGTAACAGTTCTCACTGCTTAATATCAGAATACTTATCATGCCTGATCCTACCCTTTTGTTCACTGGAGGTAACTCGTTAGAGAGACTCTAAAATAGCATCCACATCTCTATTCCTGGTTGCAAACAGACCACAAAGAAGAGCAGTCGCATACTCATACTGGCCCCTGCTCATATCATATAGCCCAAAACTAGTTTTTGAAATTTTCCTATTTAAAAATAAACTGTGTCAGATGTAAAGTTAACTACCATTTAGTGTCATTACTCTGGTGCAACAGAGGCTGCTAGTAACTGTTCCTCTATTAGGAAAAGTATACATGGTAGGACCATGATGCTAAAACAAGAACTACTGTCAGTGTCTTATGTTTATTATTTTTCTTAAATAATGAGATTTGATTGCCAGTTTTAAGCATTTAAGTTGAAAACTTTTGCTTAAGTTTATAGTAATGCACATATTTTAGAAAAAAACACTTATTGTGAGCAAAACAGCTACCTACCTTAGTGAAAAGTTTAACTGGATCATATCCAGTTGATTTAGCCCATTCCTTGGTTGAAACACGTTTAATATCACCATCTTCGTTAGATGCTCTTGCTCTCGCTTCTGCTTCTGTTGGCTCCCCTATAAAATAAAAGGTTGTTTATGTTTTTTAATTAAAAAAAAGAAAGTGGTGACCCAACACATTATTCATCATGGATGAATAAAGCTATCCAGGGAGCAGAACTGAACATTGTCCTGAAGTATTCTGAGGTTTCTCCCTCCCACCCCCCTGCAATCCATTGGTCTATCAGAGAATCCAAAAGAGAAGGAAAAGAAAACAGTTCTCATGATCTTCAATTAATAGACTATCATTAATTGAAGCTGTAAAACGTAATATGGCATTTTGATTAACCCAAGTGAAATACAATTAAGTTACTGATTTACGTCACTCACAGGCAGCTTCAGGATCAGCTCGGTCAGGGGATACTTCCTGATCAGCATCTTCTTCACCAAACAACTGACTATGTATTTAGAAAACAAAGCATTAGATTAGCATCACATGATAAGTAAGTAAGGAGTTCCTTATTTGTACCTACTTTTCCAAAGCTGGTCATAAAAATTAGCAATAAATGCTTTATTTATCTCAGTCTATTTTACCTGATTATTACAGATGTATTAAATCTTGGATTCTCAGGTTTTGCTATAAGAATTCCATTTCGCACAGCCTAGCATTTATAGTGAGAGAAGCCCCCACAGGATAATTTCTCAAAGCTTCTATAGTATGGAAATGTGATATATACACCAAATGTATTTGGACCCCAAAATGATACAGAAAATCTTATGAGAAAGGAGCATAATTTGATAAAAGAACAGACTTATTTTAAAAAGTCAGCCATATGCAGTGTGACTGTTGGTAGCCCTATGTTCATTTCTTTTTCAAGTCTATAACAAATTTTGTACAAAGTACACCTTGTGTGGTAGCATTTGAAAACTCATAATTTGCTGATCATTATTGTGCTAGTATAATGTGTGTGCCAAAACTTTGTACAAAAATTCATCATTCAGCAAAATTTTATGAAGACATATTCTAAATCTGGAAAAGTAGTCACAAGCCAGTTCCTCAGAGACAAAATGCAAACTGATGCCTCAGCCAGGTGTCAAAGAAATCAAATAGACCATCACCTGATTAAGTAGCCATTCTTTGGCAGAAAAAAGGTGAGAGAAATTTATGTGCTGGCAAAAAAATGTCTGGAAGTTCCTATCCTCACTGACTTTGTCTCTTGAATCCTAGCTGGAGATGATTCTCAAAGAGGAAGAAAAGGATAAAAATGAGGAACAGAAGCCCCAAGTGGTTCCTCCCTTTCTCTTTACCCATGGCAACCACAATCCATGGGGAACAAACAAACAACTTTGAATTGAGGGGAAAATCCTGTCTGAAAGGAATTCAGCCAGTAAGACTGCCAGAACACTTGGTGAGAGAGACTTCCCCTTCCCTCCCCCCCCCTGCTATGAATTCACTTAGCTTGTTAAGTTAAGTATCAGTTGTTTTTACATTTTATGTCTTTGTAACCAATTCTGACTTTAATGCCTCATTACTTGAAGTAATTTTTCTTTCTATAATTAATACATTTGTTTTATCTAAACCAGTATGTTTGGATTGAAGCTTCACTTGTTACAACAAGATTTGTGCATATCATCAGGGCTCGATAATTAGGGCAATCTACTCGCCCATGGCGAGTAGATTTTAGCCCAGCGCGGCCGTGAAGCGCGGTCAGCGCAGGCGCAGCGTGTGATTCCACGCGGCTGGCCAACGGGGCTCACTGCCGCTTTGCGAGCCCTGCATATCATTATATATTAATGAAATGATTATATGAACTTGTGTTGTCCAAGAAAAGTCACAGTTTTGGGGAAAAATTTGGGACTCGGAATATCCTGATGTTGCACTTAAATGTAATTAAAGAGTGGTGGGCTACAGAACTCATACAAAATAGCTGAGAGTAATTTATATTCTGGAGGCTGTGCATGGCAAACCAAGAGTGATTGCTCTCATAGTGAAGCAGTATAAAAGGCACCTAGATTAGAGAATTAAGAGGATACAGCTGTTCAACAGTTCAGATTGTACACTAGCTGCTGTCACACAGAATTAGAGGTCAAGAATATAAAACACCTAGACTATGTCTAAACTACATTCCTCTGTCGAAAGAAGAATGTAAATGAGCCTGATCAAAAATGCAAATGCAGCAGGGATTTACAAATCTTGCGCTTCATTTGCATAATAGCGTGAACACGCTTTTTTGAAAAATGGTTTTTCAAAAAAGAAACCACAGTTTAGAAGGGGTTCTTTTGGGAAAAAAACCAACCAAATAAAAAAACCCAACCAACCAAACAAAAACAAAAACAAAAACAAAAACAAAAACAAAAAAAACAACCACCCTTTTTCAAAAGAACCCGTAATCCTGAGAAAGGGGTTTGGTTTTTTTTGGAAAGAACCCTGTCTAGACTATGGCTTCTTTTTCAAAAAACCCTTTTTGAAGTACAGGTTGTTTCAAAAAAGGGTTTCCCCCCCCCAAAAGAACCCCGTCTAGACTGCGTTTTCTTTTTCAAAAAAGCGCTTTCATGTGATTATGCAAATGAAGCGCGAGATTTGTAAGTCCGTGCTTCATTTGCCTTTTTGATCGGGCTCATTTACATTCCTCTTTCGACAGAGGAATGTAGTTTACATGTGCCTCTATAGTCTATATTTCAATAGAAGCAAAATAAAGTGAAGAATGGAATTCTAAATGAAAAGTTCTTACAAATATGGGTTGAGACATTAACTAGTCCCATCCTGCAGCAGAACTATTCATCTGTCCCATGAACAGAAATAAATCCAGAATAAAATAGTTGATCTCATGGCAATTCTCTTTTAAGGCTGCATGACCTAAGCTCTTGAAGGAACACCAAGACTTTGACTAGGAATTGATATTTGAAAGAAAAAGCAAGAAACAAAAACCACCTCTACTTCTCTGTTCTGGCTCAAAAGGAAGTGAAAGTCATCTACCATTGTAATGCAGTTTATAACCAAAAATTAAGGCACATAGGGAGTTAGTATTTGTTGTCTTTCAGATGTCTGTTGAGAGAGTTTTCTCCAAAGCTTACAAGTTTTACTGCTATCAGTCAACACAAAAGGAAGAGAACTTTTAAAATAATAAATCTCTAGCTTGGAAATTTAGTCCTGATGATAAACTGAGATCTTGCAGGTGACATCTAATCTTAAATTATGTTCTTTTTAGCAAGACAGCACAGAGCTAAATAGTAGTTTCCTAAATGGAAACACATGAGCGGTAAAAGCCAACTTTATATAAATGAGGAGGTAATTTAAGGTAACTCCAACAATACTGTGTCTATCCCTTTTATTTATACTGAAATATGTTGGTGCCTTTCAGAAGAGAGTACATTTCTTCAACTGATTAATTAATGATGGTAACAAATATACTTTCGCTTTCCATAAAACACGATTTATAATGAAGCAATAGGCAGACACACCTCTAATCAACCTGCACTTAGGTGTCTAAGAAACGTTTTGGCCAATTTCTCGCTATGATATTAAAATATCAGTCTGTTTTTGGCGTTTATTCTGTCAGTAAAGTGAAAAAGATTGGGTAAGCTAACATGGTTTTCAGTGCATTCCTCAAAAGTAGCTGAAATTTGGAAAAGAAAAAAGGATAAGTAATTTTTAATTTGCCCAGTTTAATTTTTTGTTGTTGCTGGGATACATTTAGAAATTAGAAAATAGTGCATAATGTACTAGCTATTTTTTTTAAATATATTCACTTACTTGAACAAATACTTAGCCCACACAATGCAGTGAATAGGTTCTGATGGAGTGTTGCGAATTGTGCAACCTGGAAAAGTCTTCTGAGTTGGTTTAGGATGACATTCATAACACTCTGTTACTCCCTACAGATTCAGGAAAAGTAAAGTGTTTACTTAAGTAAACATAAAGGCAATTATCCAGCCTATCTTGTCCAAAAGAATCAATTAATCAAACAAGAAAAAGTTATACTAACTAACCTTTTTGATAACTGTTACTTGTCCAAGGTAGCCTGCAGTTCCACTTTCTATAAGAGGAACATCAGCAGCCAGACACATCCTATTCACATGGTTACGTGCAGCTGGAACATATACATAAGAACATAAGAATGGCTGTACTGGGTCAAACCAAAGGTCCATCTAGCCCAGTATCCTGTCTGCCGACAGTGGCCAGCACTGAAGAAAAAGCATTCAGGATTCAACTGTTGATTATTAACTAAAAAAAGAATGTTTTAACTTTGGAAAGGCTGGAGAGTAACCTTCTGCATAATGTATACCTGCATCTACCTCATTTAATTTTACACACCACCATGCCTCTCTCATAATACCTTTCAGGTAGAACAATGTATTACAACCTGTTTTCAATATAGTAACCTCCAACTAAAGTGTAGCTATGTATATACCTCAAGGGGATCTTCCTACCATGAAGGACAGACTTAATTCTTAGCTCTTACCATATACACCATTTTTAAAGTCCAAAAGGTACAAATATGAAGTATACCTAAAAGCCATCCTAATGATGTAGGTAAGCAGTAGCCTCATTTTGCAGGTGGCAAGAGAGACAGAATCACTTATTTAATTGAGGCTGTAAAGAGAGTGAAAAAGAACTGGCACCACAACTAAGTCATTTTTGGCTTCTCTCTTCTACGTGCAGCTCACATTTCTTTCACCTCAAAAATAAAGCCATAAAAATGGAAATCTCACCTCTGTTATCCAAAGCATTCATAACCAATGTAAATTGCCGGAAGAATTCTACATTATAGTCAGGACTGTGAAAAAGAAAAAATATTAAAACCAGCTTGTTAAATGGATGTTGGTTATTATGGCACAGCACAAATTCTATACAGACAATGTAGCAAAAGTGATATTCACGTGATAAATTGCAGACTAAAAGTAAAGTTTACTACTCACCTTTAACTGCTTCACCTGTCCTCTGCCCAACTGAAAGTCTAATATTCCTCAACCTTTCAGGGCTAGGAATTGGAACATTAGTCTACTGATAAGAAGCTATTCCAAGCTTCCCAACTAGACTCAGAAGCCCCCAAAATGTGGACTTTAAAGATATGACCTTTTTTGTTTAAAAATGCTATTAGTTATGTGTTATTTTGAACTTTTCCCCTCTAAATTTATTTGTAATTTTGCTCCAACTGAGATATGGTAATTGAGACTCCTATTCTTAAAGGTAAGGAAAGTCAAATATTGTTATTCAATAAAGTTCTTAAACATACACTAAACATTTCTAAAAGTTTCTAACATATACATGCAAACACAACGTATGCACAAACTACCACCACTTTTATGGAACAGCATTATTTATTACCTGTCCCATTATTATAATCAATAATTAGTTTATAAAATTATTGTCTGAGGAGAAAATGCCCTTTGTAGTTCTACTTAAAAAAAATAATTCCCCATGATCCAAAGCAGGGTTGAATCATGAAAATTTTCTTTTAAGCGCTGGAGCAGTAGTTTATTCACCAATAGTATTTCCAGAACTGTGCAAACTTCTGCCAATATTGATGATTCACACAAAAATCTTTTCAGACACAATGGGGAACAATGTATTACATTTTGCACAAGGCCCCTTTTAATATTTATGAAAAAACTTGTAAACAGAAAGGATGTACATATAAATTCCACTGGGAGAAAAGGAGGTGGGGAATGTTAACGTCTGGTAGTGAAAGGCAAATTTAATATTCAAAGACATTTTCTAAATGCTAGCAATATTTTACAACTAATAAAAAGCAAAACAAAACAAAAAGCAAAACAAAAAGTTGAAGCATAAAAATGTATATGACTGCATCTTTTAATGCTCTTGTTAACATTCTAAACCAATACAGGAAGACCATAGTTTCACTTATTCACTGTGTGCCTCATCATACCAGCCTAAGCCCAGTGTGCTCTAGTGAAGGAGCCCGAAAGTTAAAAGGGAAATTGAACTGCAATGATGCCATACTGGGAAATTTTAGATATTACACAAGTTTATTACGTTATTACATGCAAATATTAATCTAACATTAATATAACATTGTTTTATATGGAAAATGTGGTTGTTTTGAGTTGGGAACACACTGCTACTGCCAGTATTCACAGATTTCACAACTCGCTGTGATCTCAAGAACGTATCCCCTGCAAATGGCAAGTGCTTCCTGTACTGTAGTGATGCTTATTCAATAAATGTTATAACATTAATTTCAAAATTATAGGAATGAAGAAAAAGGGAGAAACTAATAAAGGTTTAAACAGCTGTGTGCTAGGAACGTAAGCAACTTTCAGAGGCAGTAAAGGGGAGGAGGGAAACCAGCATAAAAATGCTGCCACCAAGCAGCCTGTTTGCAGTGGCCAGGGTAGGCCACCGCCAAGCAGCCCGTTTATGGTGGCCAGGGTTGGCCACAGGCAGGGGCTGCTTTGGCTGCTGCGAACAGGGATTGGTGCCAGAGCAGCCAGGGCTGGCTGCAGGCAGAGTTCTGCTTTTGCTCCCAAGCCCTGTCCACTGTGAACAAGGACTGCTGGACTCAGCGTGAGTTCTTACTACATTTAAAATGCAGAGCCACAGTACAAGTGGCTTCTGGAGCTACCCCCACTGCGGCTCTATAGAGCAGTCCTATCAACTAATCGTACAGTCAACATAAATTGTATCGACTATATGATTAGCTCAGTAACTGCAATTTAATATTTAATATTCATTACTGTGTGCCAACAATTAGCATCTTCACAGGCTGTGCTTTATCAACACAACATAAAACATGGTGCTGAAGGAGATGGAAAAACACAAATGAAACCATTAGAATTACTTCAGCTTCAAAAAATATGTATTTTGAACTGTATTGATCTAGTACAGTGGTTCTCAAACTTTGTGGCCCGTGGCCCACTTGACTCAATGCAAACCTTTCTGTGGCCAACCAGCTGCTAATGGAAACTCACTGTTAATTACATAATTACATCCAAGCCATTTTGATTGTGCTCCATCTATGAAGAACAGTTAAATTTAACTAATAAGAAAGGAAATATTAAACAAAATTATTAACAGATTAAGCACTTTAATTTATGTGCAACATAAAAGATTTCAACATTGTTTTTATTTATGGCAGGTGTGAGGAACCTTTTTTGGGTTGGTGGCCACAGATCCACAGAAAAAATCAGTTGGGGACCTCACAAGTGAGAAGCAACCCCACCCTCCAAAAAAACTCCAACTCTCACTGATGTGATCCTCAATTGAGACACTTCCTTCCCCAGAGGCTCCAGTCCCATGGATGGAGAGGGACAAGGAAGACTGAGGTGCAGGGATTCTCATAGGTCAGATAAAGTCTTCTGGGTTCCAGGGTTAGTGGATTTTGTGGGCCCCACTAGGCAATGGAATGGGTTCAAAAATGAGGGGTTCAGTGTGTGGGACAGGGCTGCCAGTGAGTACGATAGGGGAGGGTGTCAGGATGCAAGGTCTGGGTGGGAGGTAAGATGCAGGAGCAGGCTGGGAGTAGGGTGTCTCGCCAGGAGCAGAGGGGCCAGGAGCAAGGGCAGGAGCAGATTGAAGTAGGGTTTCTGGCGGGAGGGGGAGGAAAGAAGGGGGGCAGGGTGCAGGAGTGAGTTGGGGGTGCAGAGTCTCAGCAGGGGTGTGGAATGCAGTGTCTGGGCACGAGGGGAGGAGGCACTTACCTGCCTTTGCACACCCCTCTACTCCCAGGCACCGTGTCCAAGGTATGGCCTCCCACTGCTTCCATTGACCTAATTCCTACCAATGGGAGCAGCAGGGAAAGCCTTCAAGAAGCACATGGGGGAAGGGTAGAAGCAGTAGGCAGAGTCACTTCTGGCTCTGCTTTTTCCCTGTGAGGTGGATCCAGTGGGAGGTTTGGGGCTCTCTCTCCCCGCCCCAGCAGAAAGCCGGAGCTAGAACTCCAATCTTGTGGGGGAACCATGAGTCTGGAGCACCAGCACGGGCTCAGCTTGAGTTGCAGACCCCAGTTTGAGAACCACTAATTTAGTACTTTAAAGATGTTAACAATTAACCAGATTTTTAAAGACATCAACTGGTGCACAAATAACTAGGGTCAAATGTTTATATTAAGAGCATTTCACATGTAATATACGTGAAGATTAACACATTTAAGTGCCTTCTGCTTTTTTATAAAAACTCAATATACTTTAAAATATCCAAATTATACAGGTTTATCCAATGAATACCCGAGGCCTAAGTATAAATAAGTGTTCTATAACATTGTTTCTTAAGGTGCGTCTACACAGCAGGGCTTAGTAGCTCAATATGCATAGCTTATTTCGAGTTATGTCAATTATGTACCTTATTTCAAAATTGGGAGCGTCTATACAGCACTTATTTCGAAATAGAGCACTCTTCCTCCAACTTCCCTTACTCCTCGTACAAAGAGGGTTACAGGAGTTGGGAGTAAGAAGTCCTCCAGCTTGACAGTATTTTGAAATAACTGCCTGCTGTGTAGACATAGACTAAGTTATTTCGAAATATTGTTGCCACGTAGACGAGCCTTCAATGACAATTCTATGGAATGGTGCCAGTTCCTGTGATTTCCCTGACATAGTTTAGGAAGGTAGAAGGCTGGTCCCTGGTATCAAAAAGGCTGAATAACACAGTTCTAGAAAGCTTCCACCGTGGTTGAAAAAGGGAGAAACTGGATACAAACAGAATAAATAAAGAACATTCAAAAGTTCATGCCCAAACTCAAGTCACTCAAATTTGCTGTAGCCTCACATTAGTTAATTTTTCAATATTTAGTAATTCTATAAAATCTTCTCAAGCAATAAAAAAAAGTACATGTTTTAAGTAACTATAAATTCCCAATAAACTTAAATAAAATATAAGAAAAACATACTTCATGATACTGTCATGATAAGCTATAATATTAGCTTCTGGGTAAAACTGTAACACGCTTTCCTTGGCAACCTGGAAAAGAACAAACAGTTGGTAATCCACAATTTCTGCCTTTCATTCATGATCCAACAAATCTGCAAACACTGTACATTAACACCGGGGTTTAATTTTTTTCAATTAAGAAATACAGCATGAACTATTATTTTAAAAAGCAAACAAGAATATTCAAACTATATGACATGAATCATACATTTTCAACATTGATCTACTATGTACGATAACTATTTTACTATATTCATAACATGAAAGATGTTTATTATATTGATTAGAACAGTTTTCAAAAATGTCTCCTTACCTGTGCTTTTGACCTCCCAACATGTTTCTTTTGAAACAAAAACTGCCTGTTGAGGTTGCTGACATCAATAGTATCCAGATCAATCTATAAGTACATAAGAGGCAGCGATTTCACAAACTCAAGAGACCAAAGGTAACACATACATTGTTAAAATAGTGTAGTTTCTTCCTCCTATCTTCAGAGACCACAATTTTCAGATCCACTACAATTTGTCAAGTAAAGTTAAGTGCATTTATGAATAAAAATGTGAAAGCCACAATTGGTCTAGCTGAGTCAACATTTAAAAACCATGAATGTCAGAAACAGCTTTATTTCACTTTCTACCCCTCCACCCTGCCTTAATGAAAAAAAGCACAACCAAAGCCCTTTGAATCATAAATTTAATTAATAAAAATGTGATGTAGTAATTTAATCTAGTAATTTTAAATATAACATCTGCACACTGAGGCTACGTCTCGACTGGCAAGATTTAGCGCAAATACTCTAAATGCAAGAGTTTTTGTGTTAAGAGTATTTGAGTAAGAGAGCGTCTATACTGGCTTATGCCTTTGCGCAAAAGCATCTGTGCCAGTGTAGACGCTCTCTTTGCGCAAGAATGCTCCGATGGCCATTTTAGCCATCGGGTTTTCTTGCATAAGAGGACTTATCCCTGAGCAGAAGCATCAGAGTATTTGCGCAAGAAGCACTGATTTCATACAGTAGAACGTCAGTGTTCTTGCACAAATACTTGCGGCCAGTGTAGACAGGAGGCAACATTTTGCGCAAAAGTGGCCGCTTTTGCGCTAAAGCTTGCCAATGTAGAGACAGCCTGACAGTTGCAGGAACTGTACATAGAAATGGTCAGCAGCATAGCTAACCAATCACCTTCTTGCACAGTTACTGTGACTGCACATGTTTAGTAAATGTTAGGATTAATGCTGGGATAAATTTCACAATTTAAGGATGAGAGAGAATTCCTGGGAAAAATGAAAACATGTAACTTTCAACCACATTTTTTAAAAAAGTACTTGCTAGTTATTAGGAAAGTGCCAATTTCTGATCCTTCCATATTTAAGAATATATTCAAAATTATATAAAATGTAGTTTTCTTACCCCATATACTTTATTGACTGAAAAAACATACTATAGCTATATTTAAGGTTTCAGTTAAAAATACAAAGTACAGAAGTGAAAGTTCTAAAACTAATGTTAATATGATCACATTTGAGGTATTCAGTAGCTTCTATTCCTCTTTTACCAGATGAACATGTAGCTCATGACACAGCTGCTTTGCAGCAATCTAATACAGGGATTACACAAATTAGTAGTTCCACTAAACATGTATGCATATCAAAAAATGATAACATCTAAACACTGCTTTGGAAAATTGACAATACTGGCCATAACTTAGCAACCAGCCTAGAAGACAAACCATGTTCAGCACTGTCATCTAACTTGACGGTTCAAAATCATGTTAAACAATCTAATTTTTTTAGACAAACCTGCTGACATCAATGCCTATTAATACCATCATAAAAACATATCCCACTTAATTTTCAAAAGATGTGCAACATGCCCAAACTGACACTATCCTAATTGCTAAGAGCCTTTACATATTCATTTCTTGATAATGGACAAAAGTAATTTCCTCATACAATACAACTATTTTGAACAATAATTATAAGTTTACTCTCATTCTTTTTGTCCTTTGCTCAGCCCCTTCCCTCCATAGTCAAATTCTCATAGACTCTCTCTTATTCCCAAAAAGAGAGAGCGAGAGAACATAACTGAGCATCTGATCCAATCCCTACTTATGCTAATAGGATTGGACAGGATCCTAGAACAGGGGCACAAGCAAAATATTGAACATGCGAATGGAAAATTTGCCCAGCTTATACCCTTGATTTTCCAAGGCGCAGACAGCAATCTTTGGAACAAAGTACTTTCTATTTTTAAGGGGTAACTGGCATCCAATATGAGGAAAACACAAAAGATGCCTCATAATGAAGAAAAATGCTGATCTGTCCCCTTTTTTCTAGGCTTGGTTCACTGTCATAGTATTTAATGTTAACTCCATCCAGAACATACTGACATAAATGGGACTACTTGTGAAATAATGTACTAGTAACTGAACATGGCCATGAGTTCTGGAAATCAGTTGCCAAGTGTCAAAAGGTGATTTCAGATAAAAGTTCCTAATTTGGTTTGTTAAATGAGTTTTGACATGAACAAAGCTTCTCAGAACTCAATTTAAAATCTGGACTCATCACTCAATATTTTCAAACATTGTTTATGGTCAAAGACAGATGAGTCAAAACAGTGATGGAAAATAAAACCATGCTTAACAGACCTGCACTTTAAATGTATAATTTGTCTTAAAAAAAAAAACCTTTCTGCACAACTGCATTAGAGGACAATAAAGTATTAAGAACTGAAAACCAGATTTATTTAGGTACATTAATTTTTTACCCAAAGGAAAATGCAAACAGCCCTTTTTTTTCATTTTTCCCCTTTCTTCTATGCTCGTTTAGCATCAGGAAACAAAAGTGAAAGCAACAGCCTGAAGGGTGTATCAGGATTGGACTTTCAAGAGTGACAGTTTTACAACTCGGTGTCTAAAAATACAATTTCACCACCCACATATTTTGCTTTCAATGTCACCCAGCAGACTACAACAGCAGTCTGTTCAAGATATTAACATTTATACTAGAAGACAGCTAGCATTAAGCAAAAATTAACACCGTTTTTCGTCTAAGATTTTAAGGGAGCAGCTTGAAATGTGCCAAACGTGATATGCGGTTTCCCACGAGTTTTTGTCTACTAGCTTTCGGAAAAGTAAGGCTTCTCCCCCGCCATGTGAATGCAATCCCCGCAGGGAGAAGGCAGATAGCCATGCCTTCCCATGCAGATGTTACTAGTGAATTATTTCTCACGGATAACACATGATTACTGGAGAGCGACACACCCCGCTCTAGTGTTTCCCAGCCAGCCCATCCCTACAGCACGCAAAGCGCACACCGTCGTCACACGGGATGCTATAAGGGGTTCCCCGGACTTGGAGCCTTGTTTATTTTCTGTCCCCCCCCCGGCGCCGGTGCGGGCCATCCTGCCGAGCCAGCGCCCCCTCCCCCACTCACTGGGCCCCTCTTCTCCCTCCCGCCCCGGAGGCCCATGCGCGGGGACCCTGCGGGGCGGCGCGGCCCCTCCCTAGTCCCTACAGCTTTGGCGGGTAGGAGCAATTTGAAAACACCCAGACAATGAGGAGGGGGAGGGGAGCACGGCGCGCGCTCTCCCCCGGCGGCTGCGGGAGCTGCCCGCCCCCCTGCGACCAAGCGGGCCGGGCTCGGCTCCCCCGTCCCGGCCCGCTTTCCTCAGACCCGTATCCGCGCCCCGGCCCCGCTCGGAGTGCGCTCCGGCCCCGGGCCGCACCACGTCGATGTTGTTGAAGCCCGTGAGCACCAAGTCCTTGAGCAGCTCGCAGCCGATGCCGCCGGCTCCCACCACCAGCAGCCGAGCCCCGGAGACAGCCTCCGCCAGCTCCCTGCGCAGGGCGCCCGACACCGGCACGGACATGGCGAGGGGGAGGCAGCGCGCGGGCGGGGAGCGACTCCGCGCGTTTCTCCTCAGCGCCGGGCCGCGCTTGGGACAACGACGAGCCGCAGGCCACACTGAAGCGTCCGCCGCTGCCTGCACTTGTGGCAGCGCCCCCTGCCGGCAGGGAGGGGAACGGGCCGCTCCGAACGCCAGGAGCGGATAGCGAACGTACCCAGCGTGGCGGGAGCGGCCGGCTTCAGTTCCTGCTGCTGTAGACAAGCGCTCAGAAAAATGACTCCTGGTGGGCGTGGGGCAGGTGCAGCTGAGGGAGACAAGGGATTCGACGCCCGAGCAGCTAGGATTCAGGGACAGCAGTAATACTGTCCTCTGCCCCCCACTTCCCCCTACACCTCCCATTGTGTTTTTACTGAAAAACTAGATTAGGGAGTGCCCTGTTGAAAACATTAATTGCAGTGTAGGTATGGGAGTTAGATTACTCATTACTTTTGTGCAAGTCTAGCTCAGTTTTAAAAATCATGTTTTCCTTTGGCAGCATAGCTTAGCATTATTTGTCTACTAAAGCGTAAAGGGACAGGGATGTTATAACATATCCAGTGGAATATTTGAACTTGTTTTCAGTGTGATAACTTCACCTATCTTGCTAACACATACAAAATGGGTGGTACTTGCCCTAGACTTTTCCAATATATTAAGGATTTAAGCTAACATTTAGGGAAGAAGGGGGAAACTACCTGTTATCATGCACTTGCCCACATGCAGGATGATACTGTTTTTACTCATCTTAAACCAATGCAAAAGGCTCTGAGTTCAATTTGAACCAAGATTCCTGGGCTACGTCTACACTGGCCCCTTTTCCGGAAGGGGCATGTTAATTTCAGCGATCGCAATAGAGAAATCCGCGGGGGATTTAAATATCCCCCGCGGCATTTAAATAAAAATGTCTGCCGCTTTTTTCCGGCTTTTAGAAAAGCTGGAAAAGAGCGTCTACACTGGCCCCGATCCTCTGGAAAAAGTGCCCTTTTCCGGAGGATCTTATTCCTAATTCAAAGTAGGAGGATCGGGGCCAGTGTAGACGCTCTTTTCCGGCTTTTCTAAAAGCCGGAAAAAAGCGGCGGACATTTTTATTTAAATGCCACGGGGGATATTTAAATCCCCCGCGGATTTCCCTATTGCGATCGCTGAAATTAACATGCCCCTTCCGGAAAAGGGGCCAGTGTAGACGTAGCCCTGTGGTTTACTATAAATGGATTAAAAAAAAGGGTCAAACAAAATCCCTCAAAGCAAGATAAAGGTGTTGACAGATGGGTTTAACTAAACCCCGCTGCTATACAGCCAAAGCCTTAAATCAGAAAAGCACTTAAGCCATATCCATCCTCACACCATCAGGAACATATGAAACAATCCAAACACTGCATCCCAAAGCTAGGCTCTGGTGCTTGTTAAAGCAAATATAGGTGCACACCCAAGATAAGGGATTAGAAATCCATTATAGGAAAGGTAGTTTTGAACCATTCTTATTATAGAAGCTTCCCATGCAAAAACATCTGTGTAAAATGGGATGGGACTCAAACTTCCTACATTCTAATTTTCACAATCAAGTTTACACCTAACCCCTCTTGTGCTGCTTGTAATAATGTTTCTTACCAAAGCTTAAGTGACAGGAGAGTCAGTGTACCTGCATCTCACTGTTAGCATCAAAGCAGAAATTCACAAAGAGACCATCATTCTTAGTTCAGCAATCATAGTAAGAATAAATTCTCTTGGATCACAAACTGCATATTCACTTAATGCCAACTGAAGATGAAAAAAATCCAACTAACATGCCTGTATTTAATACTCAATGGGTCAACTTTCCCTTCTGAACAATTTCAGGACTCTAGAATGGTACCTGATACAGGCCAAACAAAAACAAAGCTAGAGCAAATACAACCACCAAACTTCCTCCTCCTTTCCTCCTTTCTCTCCGTTCCTCAACAGGTTAAGTAGACATAGTTACTATAATGTACACTAACTATAAAAACTGTGTACATGAACAAAACAAAATTTGTACATGCACCAAATTTTAAGTATTAATATTCATTTACCAGCAGAGCAGTTTTGGAGTTGTTTGCAAGAATTACTAAAATCCCACTTTAGCGCGCAACTTCAAAATATCACCATGTTTTCACTAAGTGACATTTTGCTGCAGAAATACCTTCATCTTACTCAAGAAAATTTTATTTGTACAAGAAAATACATGTTTTATTTAAATAATTGCTGATCTGGATCTTCTTGTATAAAAATAAATTCCTCCAAGGGATTCTGATGGTTCGCTGGCCAACAGCTTCTCTGACATGTGTAAATTATAACTGTTCCAAATTCCACTGATAGATCTGAAAAAAGGGTAATATTTTGGTTAACATATTAAAAAGCATTCACAAAAAGTATAAGCAGCATGAAAATGCCTAGTTACATACTAATTGGACATTTGTTCATATGCATATTCTAAAAAAAATGGAGCACTTTCTGTACAGATAATTAAAATATCTATTTATAGTGGGGTACATAGGTAGATTAGTAATTTTAAACAACTGTGGGATGCTAATTTTTGTCCCAAACTGGAAAACATTGATACATATACTCCACTATACATATAAGAAGTCTTGCTGTGTTAAGCTTATGGGGTAAGTTGGCTGCACCAACTGGTTACTCACATACCTAAAAGGTAAGCAAATGTGTGTTTATGGGGTACTGGATTTAATTGAGTAAGTTTCTGGATCTCAAAGTTCTATTTAAACTCAGAAGTTCTTTGGCATTTTAAAAAAAACTAATCTAAAACCCAGATACAGCTTCATTCAGGATTTCAAATATTAATGTTAGACTAAGATTATTCAGTATCTAAAGGAAGTCAAAAGAGGTTTGGTTAAAATTGATTTATGTCTAAGGAAAAACTATATAGTTTTGATTACAACCATGCTTCACAAAAAACTTAATTTGAATGTTATCATTCTGTAATACATATATACTCAGTATCTCTATCATATGCACCCAAACAATTTTCTAATATGAGAATAGATATTTCATTATCCACCTTATGTACAAATCACACACTAATTTAGAAATTAGAGTGTTACAATTACAGTAACAAAAGTTATACAATTTAGACAGAAGTGTGATTTTTAAATGGTCAACTCAATTTCATTCAAAGGAAGAACTTTAAGCAGGTCTTGAGTGTACTACCTTAAAGTGTATTGCAAAAAAAAAAAAAAAAAAAAAAAAAAAAAAAAAAAAAAAACTAGGATCAAATTCTGTTTTCCCATATTTGTGGAAACCACTGTAGCTTCAGCAAGGCTGAATGGATGTACCAAAATATAGTTCAGTATGTATTTGGGAAATCACAATCCCATTTTTTCTGGGACATCTTTATCATAATCCATATCATGGAAAATTGGTTCCAATGAAGCCTAGATTCAGTGTTCTGAATTACATACATTTTGATATAGATATAATAAAACCATGATTTGTTTAGTAACTAAACCCTCCTCACCTGAAACACTTGAATTGTATGGCTTCTCTACATTTGCTGTGTTGCTGTAGAGCTTAGTGAAGATGCTACCGACAGAAGAGCTTCTCCTGCCAGCACAGGTACTCCCAGAGGCAATAATTACGTTGATGGGAGAGGCTTCTCCCATCAACATTAGCACTGTTTATACTGGAAGTTTTAATAGCAATAACTATTGCTCCGCGGTGTGGATTTTCTACACTTAGGAGTGACGAAGTTATACTGACATAAATTAGTCGTGTAGACTAGAGTTTAGTTTCCTAAGCAAACACTGAGTACTCGGTCACTTCAAAGTTTTAAAGGAAACCTTCTGAGATTTTTTTAAACAAAACAAAGCTTCTTGTTTGGGATTCCAATCTTATTTAAAGGCATTAATTCAGTTTAGAATATAGGTTGGACTTCCTGGTCCAGCATCCTCAGGAATTTTCAGGATCAGGGGAGGTCCCCTGCCACCGGCCTCTCAGGACACTGCCCCTCCTTCCTACTGACTCTGTTCCCGACCTGCTGCTGCAAAGGGCTTGAAGCTTGGCTCCGGCCCGTTTCTGCCAGCTGGCTGGGGCTCTCCAGGAATGGAGATCCCCAGCTGCTGTGGCCCTGCTTTTGTCCCACCTGGCCAGGGCTTCCCAGGGACAGGGATGCCCTGCCAGGGCCCCATGGGACTGGCAAACTCCAGATGGTGGAGCTCTTATTGCTGGACTCCTCACCAACTCACCCTCCTGGGCAGCAGGGCTCTGTCCAGCAACAGCCATAATCCTGCTGGACCAGAGTCCTGGATTTAGGAGGTTCAACCTGTAGTATGTCAGGTTGATTACTCTTCAGGGGCAAGGAATTTTCTAGCCTTCTCTTATTAGGAAGGCCTGAAAGAAAATATGAGGCTTTGATCAGACAGTTCCAGAAAATAAGAACAAGCAGGAATGGGAATGTTGCTTCTCACTGATGGGAAACTGAACAATAGTGAGTCCTATACAAGATGCTGTCCTCACAAGCCCCCCCCCGCCCCCCCAAGAGCACTGAGTCCAGCCTAACAGACAGCTACCCCAATATTTGCTGGCTTGACTGACTTAATGCTAGTAGCTATAATTTCATTCACTATGTACATACTGCAAGAAGCAGGCTAAGTTCCAGTACATCATACTCAACAAGCAGATTGACTAGCATTCAGTTAAAGTAGAAACAAAAGATTTAACACCTGCATCAACACTCTTCAGCATGGTGACTAGTGCTGGCATAAGTTGAAACTCAAAGACTCTGTTACTGCCACAGGTGGGGCAGACTGGAACCACTTTATTCATACTGGATGGAGGACATGTTATAAATAAAGGCTGGCCATCCCAGGAATATCTAGAAAAGAAAAATGCCACATATTTACGTTTTTTGCAATTAAATCTTATTGACAAAGACACATGACAATGTCACATTAGTACTTAGGATTCTAAACCTAAGAGGTTGCTTGCCATATGCATCAGCATAAATCAGAACCTTTGAAATTTTAGAAGTATTCATTCATTATTCACAAAGGTTAAAATTGGAGAAAGACTTAGAGGGTCACATGAGAAAGCTCGATGTGAAACAATGCAGCCTTCCAACACTTACAAGATGACAAGTCATTGACAGGTGCCTGTAAGATGTGCAATACCCTCAACTTTCATTAAGTGAACTACAATTGCATAATTATTAGGAATGGTGGGCTCTTAACACCTTGCAATACTGGGGTCTATTGTAGTGCTTTACTGAGAAGTACAGTGCTGCTACATTTCTGGTAGAAATCACTCATCTCCCAAGAAGCCAAGAACCACCAGCTTCTGCTTCAATGAAATATGTGGAATATGGTTCTGCATCTCTGAGAAGCACAGCCCAGAATTCACAGTCCTAAGGTAATGAAATTAAGGAGCATCCTCTCAATTTCTGAGATGCTCTGGGGCCTGAAATGTAAGGACTACCTAACTTACAACAGCAGATTAGTCAGCTGTCTATGAAAGCACTGCTGCTCAGGCTCTGTAATTATTTGTTTCTATAACAAGCTTTCTTCCAAAGACAATCCCTGAGACTTTGGCATGGGTTGTGTGAAGAGAACACCCTGTGTTGGTCTTCCTCACTTTTCCCTTGACCAAATACAGGGCCCTTTGGGCCTCCAACCATTTTATTGACATAACGGATGGACCAGGGGTGACAATCACACCTGTTCTGAAAATGGTGTATTTCTTTCATCTGTATTGTATGATACACCATACTTAACTCTTACAAATTAAAATAAATTAAAAAGATACATTTTCAGAGATGTCAAATCAAAAATATTCATTCTCTGACAAACGACTGATATTGCACCCCCACCAAAAACATGTTGAAATTATTAAAATACCTTAGGATTTGTTCCTGACAGGCAGCAATTTTCTTCATAAATTTATGGAACACGTGGTCTCTGTTTTTGATGTCACTCTTTTCATACTTCTCATTATCACCTTCACTTAGAAAACTAGACAAATAAGGGAGAAATTTTGACAATAAGGTGCACAGTATACATGTTCAAAAATAAATATGGTTACTCGGGGGAGGTGGGGGGGAGAAGAAGGGGAAAATCGCAATTGAAGTTTCTTATTTCATTACCCATAATGAAATGACATCCGTTTTTTTTTTTTAAATTGGAAGCAACTCTTTAATAAAATGATCAGTTGGGTCCTAATACATAGATATTCACTGTCTCACAATCATTAAAGCTATTTCTAACCAACCTGTAAGAGAGGAGTGGGGAACTTCAGCCCGGGGACGAGATGCAGCCCCCGGCTTACCTGGATCTGGCCCCCCCAAAGCTCAGGGTCCCCCACCCGAACACTGGGGAGCCTGTGCTGGCACTCCAGCCCCTCTGCTGCCCTACCACAGGGCTGGAAGATAAAAATCTACTTGGCTGGGCCGCCCCTCCCCAGCTCTGGTGTGTGAGGGGAATGTGGGAAGTATCTTTCTCCTTCTCAGTCAGGGGCTACATCAGCGAGGATGTGTTTTTGTTTTTGTTTTTTTGCTTCACTTGCATGCGGCCCCTGACTGATTTTTCTGTGGGTCAGTGCCCCACCACTCAATAAAACGTTCTTCATCCCTGCTGTCAGATAATGCATGAAACCAAATGACCATATATTTGATTATATCCAACGTCATTTTCTTTTGTGACCACTCAAAAACCTTCTAGTTTTTATTTATTCTCAATACAAAATTGTAAGTCCTCTAACATACTCTTTCAGGAATGTTCACATGACTAATCAGGAAAACTACTTCAGAGAAGCATATATGTATATCCCACAAATGATAGCATCTTTTGTACTTAAGTACCAGATGGAGCATATATTCTTGTTGGAGGAGCCTATTTTACATTCTAACAGAATGACAATTATTCCTAGTGTAAGTGATCAACTATACAAATGTTCTACCAGTATAACTACTAATATCCAAAATCTATTTTTCAGACTACTTCTTTCATAAAAATCTCTAAGTCCATCTAATAGCCATCCCATTCCTGTACTCAAATCCACAGGAAAAGGAAGTTTCAATTAGGGATATCAAATCCCAGTTAATCGGTTAACCTTACATTAACTGGTTACCTGTTCGTATCCCTAGTCTCAATCATCTAGGGAACTACATCCATTCATCAAACATAATTAATTTAATATATAATTAAGATAGCATAACACTGACTGTCATTCTAGTGATTTAGGACCTGAATACTGATAAACTAATTTGGAAGATGACAGCAAACAAGAACTTAACCAATGGCATTCATTTAACAGCACAAACAAATCTATTCTCACCTTTCTGACATCAACTGTTCCAAATGAATGCCCTCCCTCTGCTGATATTCCTTTAAAAGTTTGTGTGCATGATTTGTATCAAGGTAGCCAGTGTAGTCTCTCTCATCCATAACACTGATGTAGTAGGACTGGAATCTGGGACAAGAGGAAGGCATTACTATGCCATCTCCACATGGAACCGGCATATATAAGGAGTCAGAGATATCTGTAGTTTCTGACAGGTTAAGACCTTGAAATTGGGATGCACATTCTGAGTCTGTGGATGACAAGGAACTGTTCACTATGTTTAACCCAAGTGGATTACTGGTGGATTGTACAGGATATTCTTTTTCACCACAAATTCCCCAGTCATCTGCTTCATCACACCAATCCTTTGCTGCAAAGTAATTTTCTTGTTTCTGAGAATAAAAAGAACAATTTTCAAAAGCTGTGTCCATAGGACATTTCACACATACATTAGACACAAATGAAAAAACTAAGCTTCTAGATATAATACTTAATTTATCTCCCCCTCCCCTGCTAGATATAGGCACTAAAACTTCCCAAGACAAAGAGAAACAAGTATATAATATGCAGAGACATGCCCAATTCCACAGGTAACTTCTTAAAAAATGAAGTTAGAATTTTAATTCTTGTGGTATATGGGACTTAGGCAGAACTTACTACAAAATTATGGTTCACCATATTTGTTTATTGCCAACTTTTATTATCAACTGTATAAACAGACTTTAAGTCTATTAGAATGAAAATAGATTTTTATTCTCAGTTTTTGCCACCCACAGTTAAAGTTGTAATAGGGAAAAAAACCCTCAGATGTAAAACTACACATTGTGTTTATCAGGTTCCTAAATATTATTACAGTAAAACGCCGATGGTCCAGCATCTGATGGTCCGGCATCTGATGGTCCGGCACCATCAGGAACCCGGAAGAGCTCTGGGCAGCAGGACCATTGGAGCTGCTCTGCCCCCAGCTTCCCTGATTCAGCCGCTGCTAAAACTGACCAGCGGCTAAATCGGGGATGCCTAGGGCAGAGCAACTGGAGTGCTGCTGGGTTGGTCCCGTAGCACTGCCCCTCGGAGCTGCGGGACCCAACCTGGCAGCCCCCCAGCTGTCCCCGATTCAGCCGCTGCTGAAACTGACCAGAGGCTGACTCCAGGAAGCCTGAGGCAGAGCTGCTCTGCCCCAGGCTTCCTGGAATCAGCCCCTGATCAGTTTCAGCAGCGGCTGACTTGGGGACACCAGGAGCAGAGCAGCTGGGGTGCTGCCGGGTTGGTCTCGCCGCGCCAAGGATCAGTGCTACCGGACCAACCCAGCAGCACTCCAGCTGCTCTGATGCAGGCATCCCGATTCAGCTGCTGCTGAAACTGACCAGCAGCGGCTGAATCAGGGACGCCTGGGGCAGAGCCAGACTATCGGAATGGGAGGCTATGAAGGGTCTGGGGTGGCATTCTCCCCACCCCACTGCACCCCAGACCCCTCATAGCCCCCCCCTCCGATAGTCCGGCAAATCTGATAATCCGGCACCCCCTGGGTCCTAAAGGTGCCGGATTATCGGAAGTTTACTGCATTAAAAATAAATCATACTTGCACAATGTACCTGCTTTAATTTGCAATCTTGTGTTTCTTTTCCTTGCATCTGCAAATACTGGGAGCGTAACACTTTCCAGCTTTAAAGTAAAAAAAAAAAAAAAAAGTGACATAAGGAAAAACAAGCAACTAATGTTATAAAGGCAAATGACAACATGACTTTTTTTATATTAAAGTAGCACCAACTACCCCAGAAGGTTCAGAAGAAAAATGCAAACCACATACACACACCTTTCTGATTTTCCCCAGCAGCTTTTCATGGCACAAGCAAAGACATTGATGACACGGTGGAATAGGGAGCCTTCAAGGGGGCAATATATCTGCACTAGGTGCATCAGGGAGGCACCACAGATTTCACAAGAAGGATAAATCATAGTTACTGAAGGGACGCAATCCTAGGAGACACAAAACAATGACCTTTATTAAGAATTATTGCAAGATGCACTGCACCGTGGTATTAAATACACTGAGACCTATTCAGGGGAGGATAGGATAGAGAACTGTACAACTAGAGCATGGGGAAAGTAACTATGGAAGTATTATTTACCATTCCACATAAAACACAAACAAAAGGCCACTCAATAAACATTAATAAAAAGCGGCAGGTTTAAAACATACATCGGGAAGCGCTTCGTCACGCACCCGTGTCAACCTGTGGCACTCGCGCTTCTGGCCTCCACAGCTTCCCCTCGGATAAGGATGCTCAGAGCAGAACTCGGTGACGTTGGCGGAGCCCAGGTCCCTGAGCGCTCAGGGAGGCCCCACGTGCCGGACCGCCGGAGGCTGGGGTCAGACAGCGGGGCGGGGGCTCACCACTGACCTGCTCTACTTGCCGCAGAAGCGCCCGGCACCGGCCTACGGGCAGGCCCCGGGTGCAAGACGCCAACCACCGTCCCCGCAGGGGAGCCCACGGGGGGGGGGGGGGCCGGGTTACTGCAGCCCGCTCTGCCGCCCCGCGACACGAGCCCCGCCCCGCCCCGCCCCAGGGCGCCCGCCGCGAGCCGGGCAGAGACCCCTCCCGGGCACCCGCGGCCCCCTTACCGGGCAGCCGCCCAGCTTGCTGGTGGACCAGGACGGGGCCTGCAGGCTGCTCCGGCCGGGCTCCGGGATGGCGGCGTCGCGCAAACCCAGCAGCACGCCGGGCTCCGGGGCGGAACAGGCCACAGCGGCCATACCGGCCGCAGGGCGCGTCGCGGGCTTGGGCCCGCCCACGTGACTACAGCAGCCGAGAGGGGCCAAACGCAGAGGACTCTCCTCCGCCTCTCTCAATCAAAGCGGCGGAGATGGGTCCTAGCGGCCGGAAGCTCGCAGTGCAGGGGGCGGGGTGCCTACGTAAGTTACGGTCTGCGGATGGCCCCGCCCCGCGGCGCTGACTACGCTAAGAGCGGTCCCGACCGGCTGATGATCAGCTGCCCCCACCTCCACCCCGCAGCCGACCAATCCCGGCACGCGGTTGCCTGCAGCGCCACCTCCGGCCGCGCTCGGAGTTCGCGCTGTGAGGCGCCAGGCGCCAGCCTTGGCTCCAGCACGTGCCCGGCTTCGGCTTCGATGTCTCAGTTCCCAGTGGGATGTTAGCCAGAGGCGCCAGAAAGCAGGGCTGGCTTTAGGAAGTGCAGGGCCCAATTCGAACCGTTTTGGCGCCTCCCTCTCCCCCAGGATTTTTTGTTGGGGGGGGGGGGGAACCCAGACACAACAAACCACAACCTCACACAAATATCACATCAGAAAAGTAGATGTGATCAAAATGTATATCAATAGAGTTGAACATTAAAAAAAAATGCCATCCTTTATTATGCAAAATTTTACACAAAATTAAATCAGTTGCCTTAAGTGTAGGTCAAATATTTTCAATTGCAAACTATCCGATTTTTTCAATAAAGTTTAAAGTTTGATTTTTAAAAAGTTACCAGACAGCGTTATAGTTTTCTGTTACTTGATTTACTTTTTAAATAGCAAAAAAAAAAAAGAGTCTTTGTTAAGAAAGTGTCAGTTCTGTGGTCAAATTCCAGTCCTTAGTGATTTCAGCACCACTGATTTCACTAGGTAATATGGTACCTCACCACCATTGCCTCCTTTGCAATGCCTTTCAACACACTGCCTGCATGTTGAGTCCAAGGTCAGTCTACACAAGATTTTATCAATGATTTTTGCTCAAGCAATCACTGAGACAAGACAAGGACTCTCAACTGATTCTAGTCATCTCTGACTTTAAACACTGCGGCTACGTCTACACTGGCCCCTTTCCGGAAGGGGCATGTTAATTTCACCTATCGTAGTAGGGAAATCCGCGGGGGATTTAAATATCCCCCGCGGCATTTAAATAAAAATGTCCGCCGCTTTTTTCCGGCTTTTAAAAAAGCCGGAAAAGAGCGTCTACACTGGCCCCGATCCTCCGGAAAAAGCGCCCTTTTCCGGAGGCTCTTATTCCTACTTCAAAGTAGGAATAAGAGCCTCCGGAAAAGGGCGCTTTTTCCGGAGGATCGGGGCCAGTGTAGACGCTCTTTTCCGGCTTTTTTAAAAGCCGGAAAAAAGCGGCGGACATTTTTATTTAAATGCCGCGGGGGATATTTAAATCCCCCGCGGATTTCCCTACTACGATAGGTGAAATTAACATGCCCCTTCCGGAAAAGGGGCCAGTGTAGACGAGCCCTGCATGTAAAGTGTCAGATATAATTGAGGTAGAAATGTAGCTGTGTTAGACTGGTGCAGCTGAAACAAAAAACAGGACTGTGTAGCACTTTAAAGACTAACAAGATGGTTTAATAGGTGATGAGCTTTTGTGGGCCAGATCCACTGAGGAAGTGGATCTGGCTCACGAAAGCTCATCACCTATTAAACCATCTTGTTAGTCCTTAAAGTGCTACACAGTCCTGTTTTTTGTTTCAGATATCATTGAGAACTCCCAAATGGACTCTACACCACGAGAAATAAAACCTGTTTCCATCTTCTGTGACTTTCAGTTAGACATGACTTGCTATTCTCTGCTTAGTGTTCAAGTTATGGTAGACCCTAAGCCAGGTCATATTAAGTTCAGGTCTTTAACCTTTTAATCATAAAATACAGATAACATTTAATTCTCCCAGCTCCAAGTCTTTAGTGAATTTCAACCCAAAAGAGCCAAAATTGATCACCTTGACACACCAAGTGTGTCTACTGATCTCTGTGGCAAAGTAGGTTGTCTATATAAATAAGGTCTGCTCCTGAAGCCTTTTCCTACAGTTTGATTAACAGATGACAGTAGATAACTCATTCAGACCACTGGCTGATAATAGTTAGTCACCTTGACCAGTCATTAACCAGTCATAGACTCACCCTACTCTCCATTGTCTCTATAGGTATGTCTACACTACCACCCTAGTTCGAACTAGGGTGGTAATGTAGGCAACCGTAGTTGCAAATGAAGCCCGGGATTGAATTTCCCGGACTTCATTTGCATCTCGCCGGGCGCCGCTATTTTTAAATGTCCGCTAGTGCGAACTCCGTGCCGCGCACCTACACGCGGCACGGACTAGGTAGGTCAGATTAGGCTTCCTATTCCGAACTCCCGTTTCACGGGAAATTGCCTCCTTTGCCTCTCCCCATGGGTGGGCCTGGTTGCCAACTTTCTGATTGCAAAAACCGAACAGAACACCCTAGTCGTGCAGTTACTAATCCACCAGCTTTTAGAAAGCCAGGTCAGTTGAGCTGAGTGGAGCTGCAAGGGTCCCTTTTTGATGGGACATTCTGGTTGAAAACCAGATGTCTGGCAACCCTCTGAGAGAACAGTTGATTCAGTAAAAGATACCCCTTCTTCCCCACACTTTGTGTGTTAATGCAAAAAGAAAGACACTGCATCAACAAAGAAGCCCAAAGAAATCTGATATGACTAACACAACTAAGTTTTACATTAGTGGAGGCACTTAATAAAAAGTCCTTAAGATTATTTGTCTCGCTTTAATGTGCTTTATTTCCCCCTCATATTATGTTTTTTCACATAATCTTAGAATTTCCTATTAGTCTATGTTTCACTGAGGTGATAAAATAAGAAGTCCAAAAAGTGAAGAGTTAACAGTTGTGTATATAACATTATTGGAAAAGGGGCTAAGGACTTTTAAAAAGTGGTTATAGGTATTCAATGTATTTACAAATTATCTGGAAAATAGGGGTGAACACTGAGGTGGTAACATTTGCAGATTATACAAAATTACTTAAAATGCAACATCCAAAGTAGATTGTGAGATCCCTTTGTAACTATTTTGCAGACACTGGGTGATGGGACAACAAAATGGCAAATAAAGTTTAATGTCCATAAGTGTAAAGTCATGCATATTGGAAAACAATCTCAGTTGTAAATACAAAATGATGGGGTCTAAATTAGCTGTTACTCATCAAGAAAAATCTTGGTGTCATGGATAATTTTCTTAATCTCTCTCTCAATGTGTAGCATCAGTTTAAAAAAAGTTAATGTTAGAAACCATTAGGTAAGGGAGAGATATTAAGACAAAATATCATAATGGCATTATGAGCCAGACAAACCCTCAGGCTATTTTACATTCTTAGGTGTCTGGATTAGAGACATGATCCTTTTAGGCACTGATCACTTATGAATATTTTCATTATAAAGGAACAGGAGAGCACTCAGCCCCGTATACTGAACTTGCATTTAAATCAATAGCAAAATTCATAACATCTGTGGGAGCAGATACAGGGCCCCATAGGTTGCAGCTACACTGCACCTGTAAGTCAAAATAAGATACGTATTTTGAGCTATGCAAATTGTGTTTATTTTGATCTAATTTTGAAATAAACCACTATTCTGAAATGTCCCTTAACCCTCGTGGGATGTGGGTTACAGGGACTTCGGAATAGCAAGCCCATTATTTCAAAATCTATTTCAAAATAATGGGCTGGTTCAAAAGACACAGAATATTTATTTTGGGATACCTCTGAAGAGAAAATATAGGGGGAATAAAGGGTAACACGTAGGGTTGCCAGGTAGACCCCGTCAAAAAACCAGACACACTTGATCATGGGCGGGGGGGGGGAGGAGGGTGTCAGCCGATGATCAGGGCAGTGCGTGTGTTATATAAAGGGTAACACCTAGGGTTGCCAGGTAGACCCCGTCAAAAAACCAGACACACTTGATCATGGGCGGGGGGGGGAGGAGGGTGTCAGCCGATGGTCAGGGCAGTGTGTGTGTTATACACCTCAGTCTTCAACTGCTAGGATTGAGATCCCTTCGCAGCGGGCAGCCTAGGGAAGGCTGATGGGCGCCCCTGAGAGTTTGCAGGGAGAGTGTGTCACATCTGAGTCTTCAACTGCTAGGACCGGGGTCCCTTCACAGAGGGCAGCCCAAGGAAGGCTGACAGATGCCCCAAAGGGTCTGTCCCGTGGAGGCTACAGGACCCAAACGCTCAGCTCTCCCTCACAGTGTCTGCCCTATCACCGGCTGGAGTTCTTTTAAATTGTGCTTGGTTCTGTTACAGCAACTGAAGGAGTCAGGTTAAAGCTTAAACAGTTACAGGTTTATTAAAGAAGCTTATAAATCATATGGTTGCAATGGCTATTGCTCTATTTCTTAACTGCTAGCAAATATAGATCTTAAAAGTGGTTACAAAGAAAATAAAGATAGAAAATAAGAATAATAATGGTACTGACAGCTTAATCTTTAAAGAGCTCTAATTCTATGTATCTACTTAAACAAAGGACACATACAGGTACAATTTTTACCCCCTTCTGTGCCTCTCTACTCCAGCGGGTCAAGCCAGGGCTGGTCACTCGATTCCTAGGAAAGACGAATACAAGGTGGGCGTGGAACCTCGGGAGGCCAATCACCTAACCTGACCTGCAGATAGATGGTAGAGTGACACTCAGAGTAAGTGTGCTGCTGGGCCCATCTTTTATATCCATAGGGGCACGTATCCTCTTTCTTATCTAAGATGCCAAATTGTGTTGGTACGTCTTTGTGACGCCAGTTCTTACCAGGGAGTTTCAACTTAATTTGCACTTGTAAGAGAGATAACTGAATTGTGAGTACTGGATAGTCTTTACTGGGCAGGAGATTTCTCTCCCCGGACGAGTGTGTGTTCGTATCAATATAGGTGCCAGCCAAGGCAGTTCTCGCAGCCCTGAGGTCAACAATTGGCGTATCTCTGTTTACAGCCATCCAGGGTCACAGCAGCCAGCATATCCGGGCCTCCTGTCAAGGCTTAAAAGACTATGCTGGTTTTATTGCTCGCTCTATGCCCTGTATGCTCCAGGCATCTAAGAGGGGCAAGCAAGATGGATGTTGCAAGGGGGGGTTCCTGTCTGGCTATGGGAGGAAGAACGCGGGGAGGGGGAGGAAGAGAACCGGCTGGGAGGGGGGGCTGACCAGGAGGTGGGCGGGGCGGGAAGCAGAGCTGGCGGGGGACCGCAGGGCTGGACGGGAGGAGAGGGGGGCGGGAAGCAGACCGGGAGGGGGGTGCAGCCACTGGCCACAGCCAGAGTGCTTTGAGCCGCACCCATGGCAGGCACTCCTTTTAGTTGCGAGCAGAAGCCAGGTGGGGGTGGGGAAGGGCTGGGAGTCATTCCCCCAGCGTGGTTTCTGCATGCAACCAGAGGCTCCCAGCTGGGAGGCAGGGCCGCAACTGGCACTGGGAGCCTCTGGTCATGTGCAAAAGCCGGGTAGGGGGAGTGGCTGGGAGTCCCGGCCCCGCCCTGCTTCGCCCCACCTGGCTTTTGCGTGCAACCACAGGGCTCCTAGCATCAATTGCGGCCCCGCTTCCCAGTCGCTTCCCCGCCCCTGCCATGCTTCCGTTCAGCGCCCAGCCAGGAATTCAGAAAATACCAGACTGTCTGGTAGAAAACCAGACACCTGGCAACCCTAGTAACACCGCTACTCAGCATGTGTAATGTGTTAGAACTACTATATATAATCATGATACTGGATTACAGAATGGCTACGTCTACACTGGCATGAATTTCCGAAAATGCTTTTAACAGAAAAGTTTTCCTTTAAAAGCATTTTCGGAAAAGGGTGTCTAGATTGGTAGGATGCTTTTCCGCAAAAGCACTTTTTGTGGAAAAGCGTCCGTGGCCAATCTAGACGCGGTTTTCCGCAAAAAAGCCCCGATCCCCTTTTTCACGATCGGGCTTTTTTTGCAGTAAACAGTACTATGCTGTCTACACTGGCCCTTTTGCGCAAAAGTCTTTCGGAAAAAGACTTTTGCCCGAATGGGAGCAGCATAGTTTTTCCGGAAAAGCACTGATGATTTTACATGAGATCGTCAGTGCTTTTCTGGAAATTCAAGCGGCCAGTGTAGACAGCTGGCAAGTTTTTCCGCAAAAACAGATGATTTTGCGGAAAAACTTGCCAGTCTAGACACAGCCCACGGTTATCAAATGCCTCCCCTTCAGATTGAGTAATCTTTTTATTTCTCTGCTTAGGGTTGCCAGGTCTCTGGTTTTCACCCGGACAGTTCGGTATTTTGGCCTTCCATCTGGTAATAAAAAAAAAAAAAACAGACTACTGGACATGTAAAATGTTTGGTATTTTCTGTTTTCCTCAGATGGTAGGCCAGCAGCATCTGCAAGGGTGGGGGGAGTGAAGCAATTTAAAGGTGCAGTGGTTGAAAAAGATGGGGCTTGCCCCCTAGGGGAGGGATATGAGCAGAAGCAGAGGGAGATTTGGCTTCTCTGGGGGCAGGGCGGGTCCCTGGCTCTGCCTCCCACTCTTCCTGCAGCCCTGTACAGAGTTACAAAGGGGGGGGGGGGAAGAACACGAGGAGGGGGTGGAGTTGACTCTCCTGAATGAAAGTGAAACTGGCTCTGCAAGACTGACCAGCCTGGCTGCTCAGAACTCACCAGCCATGGCTGGGGAGGCACCGTGCCCCTTCCCGGTGCAGGTGGAAGTGGTCTTGGGGGGGGGGGGCGGAGCTCCCCAAGAACCTGCGGAAAAAACTCCTGTGCAAAGTAATGGGGGGGGGGGGAGGAGAGGTGAGGGGAGGGCAGGACAGGAAGGAGTGCGATATCCAGGAGTGGCCCCGCCAGGTCCTGGTTTGCTTCACCCAGCAGGAAATAGTGTGGGGGGAGAGAGGGGAGGTCCAGTCACTTGGCTGGGTCTGTAGTTTGGGCCACAAACAGCTGATCAAACACGTCCCCAGAACCTGGAGAAGGGATTGTCTCTGGATCAGGGCCCCTCCCTCGCCCCAGGGAATCCTTCTCAAATGTGCCCCTCTCCCCGCCCAATCTCACTTGTCCCCGTGTTTGGGCTAGCACACAGCTCCTGCCTTTGATTGAAGAGGTGGGTGTAAGAATGGCCAGACTGGGTCTAGCCCAGTGTCCTGTCTGCCCACAGTGGCCAAATTGAGTTGCAAGGTGTCTGGTTTTTGCCCAGACAGTTTGGCCTTCTGTCTGGTAAAAAATTACCACACTCCTCGCTCCCCCCACCCTCGCAGATGCTGCCAGCCTTCCGTCTGAGGAAAACAGAAAATACCGGACATTTTACATGTCTGGTATTTTCTATTTTCCTCAGATGGAAGGCCGGCAGCATCTGCGAGGGTGGGGGGAGCGAGGACTGTGGTAATTTAAAGGCACAGTGACCTCTTTTTTGCTCAACCAATTTTTCCCAGCCTGTTCGGGATTTTCTGTGAAGGTATCTGGCAACTGTAACTGTAATAAAAGCGACCCACATGCTTCTCAGTTTATAACTCTGTGCGTTCTCTCTTCCCTTCAGCCATCTTTTTAGGCAGGGTCTTTGTCCAGAACTTCACTCTGTTCTCTTTCAGTTTCGTTGCTGCTTTCTGCACCAAGTTTATTATAAGGTATTGTTCATCCCGCTTATACACTGGCCAGTTCACCAAACCTTCACCATTAGGATTGCTTTAAAAAAAAAGTGAAGAATTATCTTTCCATTTTTCTATCATTGCAATGAAATTTGCACAATGCAGTGTTGGTTCATTAATTGTCACGGATCAGATCCCTTGGGGAGGGAAAGGTAGGACACAGTGGTGGTTAATTCAAGCTTTGATCCAACCTCAATCTCTGGTTGTTTCTGCTAAAATGATCTGCCATTAGCAACAGATACAGATAAAAAAAATGTATGTCAACATTGTCATAAGGCTTGAATATTTCATTATATGAGTATTATAAGCTAAAGCCCTTGGTCCTATTTTTTCCGTTTATCTGCAGGTTGAGTAAGACAGTCCTGCAATAGATCATACTTGGCATGTTTTCTTTGCAACCACAGGAATTTGAAACTAGTTTGTTTTGACATGAAATCTTAAACTCTGCAAAAAGATGGGGCCCACAAGAAAAGTGCTGACAGTGTTTTCAGCAGCAATGGCAAAATCTGACCCATGATTCATGTATTATAAGTCTCACCCACCCTTTTCGAGCAAAGTTAGCCCAGTATTGCATGACTGTTCTGCTGAGTTTACTCTCTTCTTCTGTAGCATCACCTGAGGCAAGATATAAAATGTCAGTACAAAGGTTATACTGATGTAGGTGCATTCAGAATTTATTCCACTTAAAAAGTATTGGTAGTTCACTGCTATAAGACAGGAAACAAAGATCATAACTCCTGTATTTTTACAGCAGTGAGCATGGTGGTAATAATAATAGAAGCAAAATACAGGACTATGTAGCACTTTAAAGACTAACAAGATGGTTTATTAGATGAGCTTTCGTTGGCCAGACCCACTTCCTCAGATCAGATCCTTTTTTTTGCGCAAAAACTTGCTGCCTGTCTACACTGGCTGCTTGAATTTGTGCAAGAGCACTGACGATCTAATGTAAGATTGTCAGTGTTCTTGTGCAAATACTAAGATGCTCCCACTCAGGGATAAACCCTATTGCGCAAGAATACTCGTGCAAGAGGGCCAGTGTAGACAGGGAAGGAATTTTTTGTGTAAGAAAGCCCCAATGCGCAAAATGGCGATCAGGGCTTTCTTGCGCAAAATCGCGTCTAGATTGGCCACGGACACTTTTGCGCAAAATCTTTTTCGTTAAAAGCATTTGCGCAAAATCATGCCAGTCTAGACGTAGCCATACAGTGTTCATACCACTATTACATTTCAGTATTCGCAACATTATTAACCATCAGTTCCACTTGGGTCATAATAATGATGCTTTAATAAGAATTCGTTAGTAAGCACAGATACGTCACCAGCTAAGAAGGGCTTTCCAAAGACATAACCAATTTCGTCGCCATGATCTGCTTTTACAAAGTCTGGTCTAACACCTTTATATGAACTTGATTGATGATGAAACTCATAAACATAGACAGGGTTGCCAGAATCTAATAGAAAACAAAGTTAAGAAGAGTTCCAATTATAACAATTTCACATAGAACAACGCACTGAAATAAAGAGCTACTTGGGTAAGATGCTGGCAAAATGATAGCCATTTGGTTGGCCAGCTAAACGGATTATTAATAACTAAACTGGAACTGAGATGCAAACATACATTACCAAAGATTAATGTGAAATAGTCATCTGCAGCACAACGAGCACCCAGACAGTCACAAAGCTGGTGCCAGTCAAAAAAGTTCAGAACTTCAGATACATTATGCACTGGAAAACCCCATGTGAAGAATAGGAATCCTCTATATTTGTTTCCATTGGTTTTCACTTTGTCTTGCTCTTTGCAGAAGCATGTGCCTGTTCCTTTCCTTTCAGAACAAGAATAGAGCTCAACCCCCCTAAGTCTGTAACTCTGTAGTAGAAGAACTGGTTCCTTACAGGAACGCTAAATGGACAGCTCTCCTGGCTTTCATGATAACATGGACCCTGAAAGCACCATGAAAGACAAAGCCATAGTCACTTTTCTAAATAAAGTTTCAGGACAGCAGGAGATTGTGTCTGGAAAGCTATGGAGTTGATCCATGAGGGTATGTCTACACTACAGCACTAATTCGAACTAACTTAATTCGAATTAGTTAATTCGAACTAAGCTAATTCCAACTAGTGCATCTAGACCTAAAAACTAGTTTGAATTAGCGTTTTGCTAATTCGAACTAGCATGTCCACATTGAGTGGACCCTGAACCGAGGTTAAGGATGGCTGGAAGCAGTGCCGGCAGGGCATCAGAGTAGGACTTAGAGCGTGGAGATGCTGTCTCAGGCTAGCCGAGGGCTGTGTTTAAAGGGACCTGACCCCCACCCCGGACAGACAGTTCTCAGGGGTTCCCTGCTCGTTTGTCTAACTTGATGAGGGACAGCAAAGCAGTCCTGGCTTGGAGTGCCCTGAATGCCCACACTCGGCATATCACAGGACTCGGCCATCATCCCGGCTGCACTTGCCGCAGGCTGCCATCCGGGGGGGGTGTCAATCGGGGGGCTGCAGGAGAGCTTCCACCCCGAGGAGCCCACAGAGCCACCCCAGTCCTCCCCATCGGGGGCTCGTACCCCATTCCTCCCTAGCCCCCCTTCCTGATGTACAAAATAAAGGACACGTGTGTTCAAAAATAGAAACTCTCTTTATTGAACAAAACTTGGGGAGACTGGGAAAAGGAGGTGGGAGAGGGGAAGAGAGAGAGAGGGGGAAACCTGGGTGGAGGGAGCTGGAAGGGGGAAGCCAGGGGAAGAAGGAGGAAGGGAAGTATCAAACTATGGTACGCCATATCTTCAGTACTGTGTACAGATATGGTCTCCTCACCTCAAAAGAGATGTTTTGGCCTTGGAAAGGGTTCAGAAAAGGGCAACTACAATGATTAGGGGTTTGGAACAGGTCCCATATGAAGAGAGGCTAAAGAGACTGGGACTTTTCAGTTTAGAAAAGAGGAGACTGAGGGGGGATACGATAGAGATCTATAAAATCATGAGTGGTATGGAGAGGGTGCATAAAGAAAAGTTCTTCATTAGTTCCCATAATAGAAGGACTAGAGGACACCAAATGAAATGAATGGGTAGCAGGCTTCAGACTAATAAAAGAAAGTAGTTCTTCATAAAGCAAATAGTCAACCTGTGGAACTCCTTGCTGCAGGAGGCTGTGAAGGCTAGAACTAGAACAGAGTTTAAAGAGAAGTTAGATAAAGTCATGGAGGTTGGGTCCATGGAGTGCTATTAGCCAGGGGGTAGAAATGGTGTCCCTGGCCTCTGTTTGTGGAAGGCTGGAGATGGATGGCACGAGACAAATGGCTTGGTCATTGTTTCGGTCCATCCCCTCCAGGGTCCCTAGTGTTGGCCGCTGTCGGTGGACAGGCTACAGGGCTAGATGGACCTTTGGTCTGACCCAGTACGGCCATTCTAAGCTCAGGGTCGGGGGTCTCACCCTGATTTTCATGCAAACCTGCTCCTGGATGTCCAGGCTGGTAGCTATCCTGCCCTAGACAGCCACTTTCCTGTGCCTAGTGCGGAGGTCATGGATGAGGTCCACGATCTCCGCACTAGACCTGGTGGGCGCCCGCCTCTTGCGGACCTGGGTAGGCTCCCGGGAGCCGCCAGCCTGGTCCCGGGAAGAGGCGGAGGGCTGGGTGGCAGCAGGTGGCTGGCTCGTGCCTTGCCAGGTGCAGGGTCTGCTGGCTGGGTGCTGGCAGGCTTGCACCTGGCACAGGCACTGTAGCCAGTCTGTACCCCTTTAAGGGCTCCGGGGCCAGGACGGGGGCAGACGAGTTTCCCTGGTGGTGCCCAGAGTGGCCACCAGGGAAAGCTGGGGAGGGCTAGCCTCCCACTAGCTCGAATTAAGTGGCTACACTGCCCTTAATTCAAACTACTTAATTCGAACTAGGTGTTAGTCCTCGTAGAATGAGGTTTACCTACTTCGAATTAAGTGCTCCGCTAGTTCGAATTAAGTTCAAACTAGCAGTTTGCCTGTGTAGCGCCTATCAAAGTTAATTCGAACTAACGGACGTTAGTTCGAACTAACTTTGTAGTGTAGACATACCCTGAGTTCGAATTAACTTTGTAGTGTAGACATACCCTTACAGACACAAGGATATAGACTGTTTCTGGGGCAGGCTTTGAATAAGGATATTGGTAAGATGGAATTTAACATTTAAAAAATTGGAAACTCACCTCTGTGATATCTAGCTGTTTGAATGCTTAGAACAACAAATACTACATCTCCCAGCAATTCAAAAAGCCCATCTCGTAGCTGAGTAGGTTCCTCTATATTGCTTAGATATTCATCAGATAATAGATAAGTGAATTCAGCAGGAACATGCTAGAATGAACAATAAAAATACTTGTTATAACGGTGATGTTTGTTGGAAACAGCTGCAGCATTTAATGAGCTTCATTTTCCCTAGAGCCCTTCAGCAATTACTAGCTAGCTGTATGAACACTAAACCAAATTACCCCTCCCACAGAAAATCCGAAATTGTGGTGCGGCATGGGAAGTATTCATAACACTGAATTAGAACTTGTGACATTGGCAGCTTATGCTTTTTTAGGGAGCAAGAGGTTTGCAGGACTTTGAAGGTGTCAGGGACCACCGTATTAATATCCACACAGTGTTATCAATCAGTAATTCTGATGAACATATATAAGTTTGACAGTAGTTCTAGTGATTTCCTCGAACGCAATGCAACTTTGGTCTCCACTGGAAGTGTCTCATGAGAATTTCATGGGATTTCTAGCTCAGCTCTAGAAAAAGTCTCCTCTGATTGGCTTCTCTTTCCAAGTGATAAAAGCAGCTAATCAGGACTGCAACAAAAGGCAAGAAAAATTCTCACCCTCCCTCTCTCAGGAGCTAATAAGAGTATTTGGGGAGGGATGAGGGAGCAGCTATGGAGTAAAGAGCGTGGGTGTTCAGGGTAGACCTGATCCCTCATCCTTTCTGTAAAAAGACTGCAGCACAGGCCTAGGAAGAGGGAAAGTGTGTAAAGAACCCTGGAGCTATAGAAAGGTCAGACGTCTGCTGAACCACTAGGGGCTGATGTAGAGCAGAGGGAGTGAAGTGTGTAAATTAACTGCTGAGATAGGGAACGGGTACATGTGGGGCTGGAATGGACAACAGAATGAATTAATTAGAAGGCTGAGAATTGGAAGGAAGCTACAAGTTCTGTGTCTGAGCAGCAATGAGAGTTTTGGCAGGTGAAACTTGAACCACCTCACTGTAAGCAGTCAGGAGAGCTGGCAACATGGTAACTGCCGCATTGACTGGGGATTTAAAAAAGCTAAAGAAAGACCCCCCCCCCAAAATCACAATTTTCTCTTTAAAATGATCTAATGATTTTGGGGGCTGATCTCATGATTTTTGGAGTCTGATTCATTATTTTTGAACATTTTGAGGTTCACAATAGGAGCCCTAATCTCTTCCACATGGGAATAACCTGTATAGGTGAGCAGAAATTCCATGCATTTCCGTAGAGTCTCCCATTTGAGTAGAGAGCCAAGACTTACTCCCACTGCTTTCTGTCAGACACCAAGGCCACGTGTACACGGCAGGCTTCTTGCGCAAGAACTGTTTTGCACAAGCATTCTTGTGCAAAAGGTCTTGCGGAAGAGCGGGTCCTCACTGCCATGTGCATTTGCGCAAGAGATGTGCTTTTACGCAAGTGTGTCTATGGCAGTGTGGACGCTCTCTTGCGCAAGAAAGCTCTGATGGCCATTTTAGCCATAGGGGTTTCTTGAACAAGAAACCCGTAGCTCGTCCACACTGCCTTCTTGTGCAAGAGCTCTTGCGCAAGAGGGCTTATTCCTTGTGGGGAGAGGAATAACTCTTGGAACAGAGGGCTTCTTGCGCAACGCTTTATTGTAAATTTACTTGCGCAAGAACGCGTGTGCAGTGTAAACACTCTGCAAGTTTTTGCGCAAGAACAAAAAGCCTGTAGTGTAGACATAGCCCAAGAGTTTGAAACCCCCAAGTCTGAGGGAGGGAGGTGGGCTTGATAAACTAGAAGTCCCTCTCCTCTGGACTGCTGCTTGATCCTTTTAACTCCCTGCACAGGCCCATGTGCAGGAATTTCTGTGGGGGAGGCTTTTTTGTAAGTATGGACTGGAAGAGCATGAATGCACCTCCCAAGGTACCTCAAGTAAGCAGGGAAATCATCCCCAGCCTTCCCCTGGCTGGCCAGAGCATTGGGGAGGGAAGCTTAGGCAGTGCATCACTCCCATCTTCCCCTGGCTGTCTGGACCATGCTTACTTGGGAGTCCAAAGAGGTGTGTGTGCTTTTGCACCTTTCATGCCCTCTGTACAGCCAGGCCTGCTGCAGTCTCTTTCCAGTGCAGTACCTGCAGGAGCCATGCTGCCAAGGGCTTTCTGGTCTGCAACTGGCATGGGAACTCCTGTTAAAGAATGGGATGCAATCTCTTGCAGGTGTGTGTGTGTGTGTGTGTGTAAGTATAAAAGAGCATCGGTTATCACAGATTGTGTCTAATCTCAAGAGGAAGCAGAATTGTGCTCCTCTTCTGCCTGTTTGACACTTTTCTGTCAGTGGGATATGGCTGTCTATTCAGAAGTTTTAGCCCAAAATGGTTTTTTACCCCTATGAGATACTGCTGTGGTAGGCCTGTCCTTTTGAACAGAGGTGTATGGTGTAAGACAGTCTCACACACACATAATAAAATATTGAAAGTTGGGGAGGGAGAGCTCACCCAGGACTATACCCATCATATGGGAATGAATCTGAAAGAGTCTTACTGTAAAGAACTCCGAGCTGAGGAGCAGTGCTTTTACTGTTTCTTTATCCAAACCTTCCATGAAAGCAGGAAATTTCACCATCTGTACAGTAAAAAGAACATGACATTTCCTGTGAATTCCTATATTCCTAAAGAATTAACAGACTGGGCTATAAATATAGCCATTACAATCACTTACATTAGGAAGTAACCATCCGAATTCATTGTTATTTACTCCTATTATATATGGGACTGCATTAATTTTTTTTTCAGCGAGTAGCTCCTCAGGGCTTTTGGGAAGAAATACACCATCCATAACTGCAGAGATAAACATGGACTGCAAAGAAAAAAAATTCTTTGTTATTTATAAGTTACTGGATTCCCACTGCAGACCTCAACCAAGCTGAGGGGAGCTCATATGTTATTAGTAAAAGGGTGAGATGTGACTGTAAGAGAGGAATACACATTGCAAGCTGTGTTCTGAGTTTCTCCTGCAGATTTTCTATCCTGTTTAACCATGTGTGCTCTGTCCAGGGCTGTCTTTACCCATATGCAAAGTATGCAATGGCGTAGGGCACCCAAAAAATTGGGGAACCACTAAGTCTTAGGCTACATCTCTACTGTACCTCTCTTGTGCAAAAGCTTATGCAAATGAAGCACATATTAGCACATTGCCACGCTTCATTTGCATAATTAATTAGGGGCCGCTTTTGCGTAAGAGGCTTTTGTGCAAAAAGGAGCTGTGTAGATAAGGAGCTCCTTTTCTCAGGAAGAACGGCTCTTGCACAAGAGGGGGTTTTTGCACAAAAAGGAGCCATCTACAAAAGCCTCTTGTGCAAAAGGAGCCCCCAATTAATTATGCAAATGAAGCATGACAATATGCTAATCTGTGCTTCATTTGCATAAGCTTTTGCACAAGAGAGGCACAGTATAGATTATAGACTGTCTCTGTGTCCATCCACCCACCTCTTCCTGACACTGTTTTCTCTGGAAAGGCTCTAGTTAACTTAAAAGCCTTGTAGGCCTATTAGCAGAACATTGAACCTGTGAAAGAGCCATTTAAGTGACAATGAAGCCATTTAACTGGCATTTACCTAGTTCAGGTATATACTATCAGTTTCTGAATTTACTGTGTAGATCTACAAGTTTAGTTTAAAATATGCTTAAAATGTTACATTAGTGTTGCTCAGGATTATAAAATCACATCTCTAAAAAAATCGTCGTTCCTACCCCACCTGCCATTGGGCATATTAGGGGCACCAGTTTAATAGTACTGCATAGGGCTCCATAAATCCGAAGGATGGCTCTGGTTCTCACCTTTGTATGTTAAATGCTCATGGCACAGAGAAGTCAGTCAAATTCCATCCATACTTATACTATTTCATCCCTATTGGGTCTACATACATATAAATAAGGGCAAAATTAACTTATGTTGGGGGATTGCAAAACAGTGCAGTAAGCTAATCTAGTGATGGGAAAAACCATGTAAGTGGGGCAAAAAATTGCTATTTTGTAGAAAACAATAATTCTGCTGTTCTATCCTTTGTGCAAAGTTTTGATTACTCCATCAAAAACTTCCTGGATGCCAAGTGAAAGAGCCATCTACCCAGCCACAGTGGATTCATTTGGCTGATGACTTTAGTGGTACTGGAAACAGGGGGGGGGGGGGGGGGAGGGCCATTTGCCTATTGCACATTTTCTCATATACTTGTAGTCTCAAGCCTTCAGTTTTTATGTTTGTTCTATATGGGAATTGTGAGTTTTGGTATATGCTTGCAGGAATGGCTTCTCTTTCTTTAGAAAATGGTTACAGAGAATTCAAAGCCCAAACAGGAAATCAAAAGAGTCACCATTTCAGAGTCTCCAGAAGAAGCATTCAAGGGTAATCTTGTGTATTCCTGCAGAAGGCAAGAAGGAGAAAAAAAAAAAAAGGATGAGTTGTGTGATAGTTGCCACTCTCGATTATTCTAATCTTACAGCACATTTGGTTTCTTTTATTGCAGTAAAGAGTGTCACTGAAGACACAAATTACAGCGTCACCTATCATCTTAATTTCTTCCTGTCTTTTCCTTATGTTTGCTTCTGCTTAACAGCCAGCAGGGTGACCATAGGAATGGCCAAAGAATAGAACAGTGGTCCCTCTGCTGGCCTATCTGTGAGAATGCAATACACCAGATACTTGAAGGTGAATATCTCTAATATAGCACTCTAGTTATGGGGGAGGTGGCAGTTCACCCTGATCAACCGAAGCATAAGGATAGACAAGCTTTGACATTTTCATGTTTTTCAGATGTTGTTCTTAATACACTTTAAGTAGGGGCTAGTGATTTATCACCACAAGTTATATAAAAATAATGTGGTCATGGCAAAACAAAATCTAAGGTCATGAATATTGAGGAAAATGCCAGCATCATATTCTTTATATCCAAATGGTCTTTGTTTTGCAATATAAGTTGTTTAAAGCCATGCAATAACATTTAACAGATAATCAAGGTCGGGGTTTTCAAAGAAGTCTAAGGATACCCAAGTTTACTAGAGTTTGGACATTGAACTCCCATAGAATAGGGAATCCCACCCTACAACTATTTAAAATGGCCTTCCCAATGCCCATCAGTCCAGGAGAAGAGAACTCTCTCTCTGGACTGCTTCCCTGTCTGTCTCTGCCATGGCTGCAAGGACAATAGTGCTGTCTTGGTGCATCTCATACTTGCCCCATTACAGAAATCAGAGATAGACACCTTTCCCCAGCAATGACAAACTATTAGAGCTCCTGCTCGCCATGGGTAGCCAGGCTTTAACATGACGACTGCTCAGGTTCTCAGGGAAGTGAAGTCAGTTCTTTACTGCCACATTCACCACATGGCAAAACCCTCAAATGTCAATAGTTATAAAAATAAAAAAAAATAAAAATCAGAGGCCTTGATTCTGCCGACAGCCAGGGCAGAAAATGTACCATTAGCCAGACATATCTAATCTTCATTAAAAGCTTATTAAGGAACAGTATTTAGTTCTACAGTTTAATTCATATGTATCATGTAATAGCATTGCTGTTTAGCTGTTACCCAATAGTGAGTGCATTTGTGCTCTGGCAATAAAGAAGGCCAACACAAATAGTCCAATATATTCTCTATCACTCATTGCTTTATAAATGTCTGTCCTATCTCCTTTTACTCATTTTTCTTTCCAAGGGTAATGATCCTATTTATTAGGCATTGTTATATTAGTATTGGGATATCCAGTCACAATCAGGGCTTCATTGTGCCAGGCAAAGCAAATGCAAATGCAAATGCAGGGGCCCTGCCCAAAAGCACTTATCTAGTATCTTTAATTCCTCCTCTAATCAAGCAGAAAGGGACTTGACAAGCATACTCTTGGACCCAACTTTGAAATCCTGTTTGCTTGCAGTAAAAGGTGAACACTTGCCACACACACACACACACACACACACACACACACACACACACACACACACACTACCACTTACCATCTTTAGTGTTATTTCCATCATCTCTTCTTCTGTCTTTTCCCTTAGACAATGAACCATTGCAGCAGAGCTGGTTGATTGACAGCCAGATACCCTAGCAATTTTCTGCAATTAATTAAAAAGTCATTTTTAATAGCGCTCTGTGGAGAACAAAGTTTAGCTCTCAGAAAACACTTTACCCTTCAGTGTGCTTTGTATACCGTAAGTTTCGGGTGTGTCTGGGATTCTGGTGTCACAGAATCCTCCTGTAAGAGTAAGGAAGTTCAAGTGTACATTCTGGAATGTGTGTTTCAAAAGCTTTTCAAGGATATGGCTGCAAATGAATCAGGGATCTGCCCATAGCTAAGCATCTCCGTGTAACAGGGTTTTGTGCACTTGCTAGTGCAATTTGCTTTCTTAGAGCTGTATAAACATTAATTCATTGTCACAACCCCCCCCCCCCCATGTAGGAAAAACAAAGGCACAGAGGTTAAATGACTTGAGCAAGTCAGAGGGCCTGACTTAGCGCTCAGCTAAGATTGTAGAACAGACTCAGGCCACGTCTACACTGTGGGAGCTACGTCTATACTGGCCCCTTTTCCGAAAGGGACATGCTAATTTTAAACTTCGTAATAGGGAAATCCGCGGGGGATTTAAATAAAGATGTCCGCCGCTTTTTTCCGGCTTGTAGAAAAGCCGGAAAAGAGCGTCTAGACTGGCCCGATCCTCCGGAATACAGCCCTATTCCGGAGGATCTCTTATTCCTACTTCAAAGTACTTTGAAGTAGGAATAAGAGATCCTCCGGAATAGGGCTGTATTCCGGAGGATCGGGCCAGTCTAGACGCTCTTTTCCGGCTTGTAGACAAGCCGGAAAAAAGCGGCGGACATCTTTATTTAAATCCCGTGGGGGATATTTAAATCCCCCGTGGATTTCCCTATTACGAAGTTTAAAATTAGCATGTCCCTTTCAGAAAAGGGGCCAGTGTAGACGCAGCCTGGGAGGTATAGGAAAGATCAGCTTAAGGTACACAACTCCAGCTACATAATGTAACTGGAATCTAAGTATCTTAAGCCAACCTTGGTGTCATCTCTACAGTGGGAGGTTGATGGGAGAAATGCTCCCATCTATTTCCCTTACTCCTAGAGACAGCGTGGAGTTCTGGAGCCAACAGAGGAACTCTCAGCATTTGTTTTAGCTGGTCTTTACTAGACCCACTAAATCGAACCCTGGAAGATTGAGCGCCAGAGTGTCAATCCTTCAGTAAGTGGAAACTGTCTCATTCTCTCTCTTTGTAAGTGGTCTAAGTGCCACTACTTGGGACAGTACACCACACCCAGAAGGAGTGTGGGTTACGTGGTTAGTGAGCGACCTTAGCTTCTTTCACAACTTGTGACTAGATTTACATTTGTTGCTCAGTAGTGGACTCAGCTGAGCTAGGGACAGCAGAGCAGCTAGCTGAGAGGGAACCTCTGGGAGTCTGCCTATTGACTACCCCTGCTGCAGTCTAGCCACAAAACCACAATAACTTTCTTTACAATGGGATGCTGGGGCCCATATCTTTTCAAAAGTGGGAGTTAAGTCTAAGCTAGAAACATGTACATACATGTGCCTCTGTGGATTTGAACATGCCATTATTTTAAGTCCACATATAAATGGGTATTTGAGAATCAAAATATAAGCCATGCAGTTTTCTTATTTCCAAAAAGAAATGTAGGTGCTCATATCTACATTTTTACAGGTGCAAATCAGGTCCCAGTTTTTACAAATGTAGACTCAATATTACAAAGAACATACATTAGCTTGTGCTTCAGGATGAGCGGTAAACAAAGCCTTGCTTGCAACTCCACTCTCTGAGATGGCCTTATGGAACAAGCCCTTTGCCAGAGGAGATAAGACCTAAAAAGCAGGAAAAGAGGGAGTGTACAAACAGTCTATTTTGATCATGAACTGCAGTGTCAGGAATTACCCGTATATTAGTGAATATAACCTGCAGGTTATATACATTTTTACAAACCCTGCCCCCTGCAGGATGTACATGTCCACGTCTTATACAAGTTGATTTTTACTCCTTGAAATCCCCCTGGGAGCATCAGTTCCCCTAAGCTTTTCTGCTCCCCCCCCATTAGAACTGGGTCAGCTCTGCTGCAGGGGTGCAGGAAGGGCCTGACAAGCTTCCAGCATGCCTGCGTTGTGCTCTCCGTTCCCCCCGTCTGGAGGAGGGTGGGTGGCACCTGGCTGCGGCTGCGCGGGGTGGGCCTGGGCGCGAGCACGGCTCCCCTCCTGCAGGCCGGCTGGCTCACTGGCAGCAGGATGGCCATCACTTTGTGTTTGCTCTCTATGCTGGGCGGCTACCTCCTCACCTCGGCGCTGCTGCTCAAGTGCCCGGGGCTGCTGCACTGGCCCAAGTGGCAGCACTTCTGATGCCGCCACATCTCCCACCGGGCATCAAAGACCACCTTTTATGAAGGAGGCAGAAGTCTCTGCGGGTTACATATGTCCGCAGATAATCTAATTTTTTTTAAACACGATAGAAAAGCTGCAGGTAATATATGAGTGCGTGTTATACATGGATGCGGGTTATATTCACTAATTTACGGTACATTTGAATACCATTATTTCAGTTTTAAAAGTAGTTGCAAGGTCTGATTTACTTCCAAACCCACACAGCCTAGTGCAGATTATCCTCCTGATTCTAAATATGCTGAGATTAACTAACTAAATAACTAAATAACTAACTAACCAATCATGTGGCATGTAATGGAGCCCAGATGCATGTCTATCTGTTATGTGCTGATACCATGGTTGCTCACCTAGACTGGGTGAAAGTATATGCAAGTGATCCTTAATGCAGATCTTAGGCACTAACTTGGAATTTTTACATTGGGGTGAATTTTATTCTCTGTGGCCACAATTTTGCACCCTATGTCAGCTGTTTAAAATAATGCAGTACTCAAGTTAGCTAAAGAGGAATCAATACTTGGTCTGTTAAAACAAATAGGAGATTATATGAAAAAAGAATTTAATCAATTAAGAGATTCTATAATATCAAACTCTGTTAAAGAAGTTTGATGTCCTGTGATTCCCAGCTTCTTCAACCTCCACTATTATCATCCCTCTCCTCATCTCCCTGACTTTTTACTCACAATACAAATATGGGGCAGTTTTTAAAGTCATTAGCCATCACTGTAAACTTACAAGGGCAGAAACGCTGACTCCTCCCGCGGACTCGCCAAATATAGTGACAGATCCTGGATCTCCTCCAAAATACTCAATATTTTCTTGAATCCACTGGAGAGCTGCCACTTGATCCAAATAGCCCCAGTTTCCACGAGCATGTTCATCACCAGAACTGATAGCAAGAGAACAGAAAGGGAAATAGATTGCCTGGAGTTTTATCACATTCATTGTGTTATATAAAATATAGCCAAGGATAATATCTCAGCTGGCAATGAAGCAAACGCCTGAAATTGGAGCTGTTGGCAGTGTCAGAAAACAAGTGAGAAAACACTGAACTTTGGAAAACTCAGGTGAGGACTAGCATCAGTTATCTAAATCACACTCCTAGCCCTAGATGCTAGTGGAGCATAATCTAAGGCAGCGTTTCCCAAACTATGGGCCGCGGCCTGTTACCGGGCTGTGGGAAAAGAATACCGAGCCTCAGCGTGGCTGCCAGGGTGTTCCGGGCTCCCGGACTGTCCGTGCAGCGCTGGGTTCCCCAAGCCCTCAGCCGGGCTGGGCGGATGCAGCCGTATGTTTCAGGCTCCCAGCAGGGGCATAGTGAGGGTTACCAGGTGAGCTCTTATTTCTGGCTGTGGAGGGGAAAGGAGGGGTTGGTTATGGGCCACAGGGAAGCAGGGTCGGGGCAGTGGAGATGCCCGGGGGAGATAGGGAGGGGAACCGGCGGAAGCAGGGCTGGCCAGGGCAGATCGCAGGGGTGTGAACCGGCTGGCGGGGGCAGTGAAGCTGGCTGAGGGAGATCTCGGGGCAGGGTTGGCCGGGGTGGGGGGGCAGTGGGGTTGGCCAGGGGAGATCGGGGGGGGGGGGGGGGGAAAACAGCTCGCTGGGGCAGCAGGGCTTGGCCTGAGAGATCAGGAGAGAATCGGCTGGCGGGGTCAGCTGGGCTGGCCGGGGGGTAGACTCGGCCAGCAGTGAGCAGGACAGTTCAGGACGCATGCAGATCCTAAATAAAAATTTTAAAGCAGTGCCTTTTAAATATCCCCACTACTGACAGTGAGGTTTAAAGGCACGACAGTGTGTCAGAATGGAGAGAACCTGGTGCATTCACCATCCGGAATGAGAATATGGATACAAAATTCCAAAGATGGTGTCAGCTTTCTGAAAATAAATGAGCCCCTTTTCAATACATGATGTGGTGGTGCAGGGTTTTATTGGATTACAGTCCATTTTTCCAATCCATATTCCCTTAACTTGCTGGTAAGAATATTGTGGGTGGCCGTATCAAAAGCTTTGCTATAGCTGGCTCTGGGGGCTTTGGGAGGACCAAAACTACCGTATTTGCATATTCATAATTTGCTTAATGAATATGCAAATATGCAAATGAATGTTACCGGTCCTCCGAAAGCTCGTGAATGGATTTACTGGTCCCCATGTCAAAAAGTTTGGGAACCCCTGATCTAAGGGTATGTCTATGCTGCTGTTGGAGGTGTGATTGCAGGCTGTATAATTATATCAGCACTAGCTTTAATCTAGGTACTGTGGTTAAAAATAACAGTGAAGCCAAGCAGCACAGACCTTTGTGGAAGTACAAACTCAAGATTCCAAGGGGCTGTGCAGCTGGATTCCATGCCACCACGTCTTCACTGCTTAGCTGTGCTAGCTAAATTAAAGCTAGTACAGATGTGTCTACTCATACTGCACTGCAGAGAATGACAATGCCTTTTGGTGCTGAGATACTATAGTGATGAATACAGAGTAAACGACAATCACCCTAATGCCCCAATTCAGCAAGAAGTAATGAAGTTGATGGGACGACTCCTGTGCTTCAAGTTAGGCACAATTGCCTTAAACACCCTGTTAAATCAAGGCTTGAATACATCAGTGCTACCATAATGAGTGCATTTTAAATGCACAGATTAAACAACCACGCCTAAGAATTAACCCAAACTTCAACAAGATGATGTTTTTCAGGTCAGATTTTCCTCTCCACTGAGGAAAGGACTGATATTTTCTTCAGCTTCCCCTGAATTCAATCAAAATAAAGCAGATCAAAGAAATCAGATTGTAATGGTGTTCAAAATATATCTGAAAACGGAAATATTATTCTGTGTGCACTTAGGGCACAATGTCTTACCTAAAATATCCAAGGATCCCTAGTCTGTACTGAATTGTTACAACCACCACATTTTCAAAGGCTGTCAGTGCTGACCCATCATATGTTGAAGCTGCACCAATCACTAATCCACCTCCATGGATCCATACCATAACCTGAATAAAAGCAGGTAGAGAATAAAAGCATGTCTACATTAGGAAATTTCAAAATAACTCCCAAAATATCTATTTCAAAATTAGTCTGAGGCAGGCTACACAGCGCAACTAAAAGTCAAATTAAGCCACGCAACTTTAGCTACGTCAATTGCATACCTTAAGTTGAAATAGCTTAAGTCGGCTTTTGATGCTGACTACACAGCAGGAAGTTAAAGGAAGAACCCTCTTCCTTCAGCTTCCCTTAATCCTCATGAAATGAGGGTTACAGGAGTCAGAGTAAGAAGTCCTCCAGTTCAACATTATTTCAAAATAAAGGCTTGTATTGTAACATCAGTTACTCCAAAATAACGCTGCTGTGTAGATGTACCATTACTGTGGATGTGCTACCTTGACTTAGAGCCCGAGGGAGCACTGTGGGGTAATTACTTTGAATGACTCTGGGGAGTAGGTATTTCAAAATAGCAGCAGCGGAGCATCCACACTACTGCTGTTTTGAAATAACGGTTTTGAAATAAGCATTATTCTACATGGAAAGCAGGAGTTATTTCCAAATAAACAGCTCCTTTTTTTTAAAATGAGGTTGGTAGGGTGGATGCTCTGTTATTTTGAAGTAAGTGCATAAGCCCTGATCTATTTACTTGAATCTGTAACACCCCGATAAAAATCAAATAAAAGATTGCTATTTTTGCTGTGATGAGGTACCATTTTATGCTACTGCACAACACTACAATTGTGCTGGCCCAGCTGCTTGAAAGTATAGTAAAAAAAAAAGTGGTATAAAGTTTTCATACTTGAAAAAGTCTGAGAAATTATCTTTATTAAATATTCATATTATAATAATGCTCTGTTTTGTAGTGTTTACAATCTAAAGACACAGACAAAGGGAAAGGAATGGGAATATAACTTGGAAGCAGAAAAATATGGGAAAAAATTGACCCAGATTTGTTGGTTACAAATTGTATGGAGCTTTGGGTTTTATTTTTTTTTAATTGGGGTAGGAGGTAGAGAAAAAAGGGGAACAAAGAAAGGGAATAGTTACCTTGGTTCTTCAATGCCAAGTGTTCTTTCAGAATACTTCTTACACTAACAGATTCTATTTTCAAAGTTTTTTTGGCTTAATTAGGAAAATAGGATGGCCTTCCAGAATCTGGCAGGCTATATCAGTCTTTTTGGATCTCAGATCTAAGAAAACTCACAGGCTGTGTCTAGACTGGCAAGTTTTTCCACAAAATCATGTGATTTTGCGGAAAAATTTGCCAGCTGTCTACACTGGCTGCTTGAATTTCCGGAAAAGCACTGACGATCTCATGTAAGATCATCAGTGCTTTTCCGGAAATACTATGCTGCTCCCGTTTGGGCAAAAGTCTTTTCCCGAAAGACTTTGCGCAAAAGGGCCAGTGTAAACAGCACAGTAGTGTTTTCCGCAAAAAAGCCCCGGTCGCGAAAATGGCGATCGGGGCTTTTTTGTGGAAAAGCGCGTCTAGATTGGCCACGGACACTTTTCCGCAAAAAGTGCTTTTGCAGAAAAGTATCCTGCCAATCTAGACGTGCTTTTCCGAAAATGCTTTTAACGGAAAAGTTTTCCGTTAAAAGCATTTTCGGAAAATCATGCCAGTGTAGACGTAGCCACATGGTATGAAATATACAGAATGGCATGAAGAATAGAATAGATGTTCAAGAGATTTGGAAAGTTCTGAGTTACAACAACAGAAAATGGGAAATAAAATAAGAAACCACCAAACTGAGGCAATAGCATGCAAGTCATTCCTTTATGATGGCATAATTTTACTATTTACAGTACTTCATTCTTCTCTTTTTGGAATTTTAAAAATAAGAAACCACCAAACTGAGGCAATAGCATGCAAGTCATTCCTTTATGATGGCATAATTTTACTATTTACAGTACTTCATTCTTCTCTTTTTGGAATTTTATAAATGAAATTGTGTTACATACAATAATTATTTATCACTTCAGTAAATATTTAAATTGTAAAATATTAGAAGGCTTGTATGTTGTAAGTATTAGCAAATATTTAAAAAAATATGAACATGCAACTAAATAGATTGCTTTTGAAAATCAGACCAGCCTCTAAAACTGTACCTATAAATTTGCACACAATAGTAAAGTGCTGTGAAGTTTCTTTTATCCCCTACTGAAAACCAGGAGTAAGTTCAAATTAAGATACACAACTTCAACTATGTTCATACGGGGGAGGGATAGCTCAGGGGTTTGAGCCCTGGTCTGCTAAACCCAGGGGTGAGAACTCAATCCTTGAGAGAACCATTCGGGATCTGGGGCAAACTTGTTGGGGATGATACTTGGTCCTCCTGTGAGGGCAGGGGACTAGACTTGATGATCTCTGGAGGTCCGTTCCAGTTCTACGAGATAGGTATAATTACATAGCAGATGTCAAAGTACTTTAATTCAAATTTTGGCACCATCCACACTGCAAGAAATCAAACAGAGCACACTTTCCCTTCAACTGCCCTTACTTCTCAGAGAAGCAGGACTACTGGCATCGACAGGAGTGCCCCCTCAGTTCAAATTAGTGTGTCTTCAGTAGGCACTCTAATTTGAACCCCAGAAGATCAACTATGGCTGCTTCAATCTTATCTGTAGTGTAGACATAGCCTTATAGATTCAAATTGAGCCCTGTAATATGTAGGCACTGACCTCAAGAGAAGTTGTGCCCATTTTTACCAAGGTATAATTTGATCCATAGAGTTACACCAATTTTGCAGTAATGTTGCTTACAGGTAACATGTCTGTGTCCGAACTGGCAGGTGTGTACACGTTTAAAAACAAACAGTCTTCAGAAACTCGGAAAGGAAGTTTTTCTTTTCTGTTAGTAAATGCGTCAGATAGCTGCTGCCCAGCCACTGGATCCTGTAGGCACCTTAATCATTAAAACAAATTAATTAATTGAAAATAATATTTAACCCAATCATAGTAACAAAACCTGTCAGATGCTCTATCCACAATAAATACAGCAAGACCCCCAGTGACAGGTTTCCAGATTGTTGATAATGGAGAATCATATCACTGTTCTCCATTTTTAACAAACATTTTCTTACCTGTTACTGACAGCCAATACTGTCATTCAGTGGAAAGGCAAATGGATTTTTGTCCATCTTATGTAACCCAATCAGCTAGTATATTATAGCTATCAATCACATCACTTAATACACTGTTGGAAGGCATGTTGTCACTACAGTGACGAAGGCAGAATAAGACCCTCAATGGAATAAACTGCCCTCAACTTTATATATGTAACTCTGGGAAAGTGACTCATTTAGACCCTCCAATGTTTCTTATATGTCAGGAGTAGAACTGAAGAAGAACGGTGTTTCATAAACACTACTTATTGGAAATTTAAAAATCACTGAGGAAAAAATAATTGATGAAGAGTAGGAGTGGTCTGTTTCTAAAGCCAAATCAATATTCTGGGACATACCTTTAAAACTTACTTAAATTAACAGTCTAGAGGCACTAACAAACCCCAATTAAACAGTTCCACCACAGCTTATTTCACTAGACTTATTTTTCCCTTAGCGTATGTCTACACTTGCACCCTAGTTTGAACTAGGGACGCAAATGCAGGCATTTGAAATGTTCAATGAAGTGGGGATTTAAATATCCCATGCTTCATTGGCATGATCTCTCCAGCACGTTTCACTTTCGAAAAAGCTGGAATTCGGAGTAATGCACCAGCGAGATCATGCTAATGAAGCGCAGGATAGTTAAATCCCCACTTCACTGACAATTTTGAATGCCTGCATTGGCATCTCTAGTTCAAACTAGGGTGCAAGTGTAGACATATAATGCTGACACTCAGGTGCTGTGGCTAGACAGGCATGATTTTGCGGAAATGCTTTTAACGGAAAAGTTTTTCCATTAAAAGTATTTCTGCAAAAGAGCATCTAGATTGTCACGGGTGCCTTTGCGCAAAAAGTGCTTTTGCGCAAAAGCATCCATGGCCAGTATAGACGCGATTTCGTGCAAGAAAGCCGCGATCGCAATAAATTCATGTTGCCTGTCTACACTGACCCTCTTGCGCAAATACATTTGCGCAAGAGGGCTTTTTCTCGAGCGGGAGCATCAAAGTATTTGCGCAAGAACACTGACAATCTTACATTAGATCGTCAGTGTTCTTGCGCAAATTCAAGCGGCCAGTGTAGACAGCTGGCAAGTTTTTGCGGAAAAGCGGCCACTTTTGCACAAAATCTTGCCAGTCTAGATGCACCCCCCGTGTTTTCCACATTACACATTCCTACCCATCCAAATGTTCATGTCACTGTCTTACATGGGTGGGTAGAAAGTTGCATCTCTGAGGCCCTTCCATGGCTCAGCTGGTTCCGGTGGGGAAAATCTCAACGGTCCAACAGGTGGCTTTGCAAAAGGTATTCCCAGGAAAACCTTTACAGATCTTTCAGCTCCATCAACTTTGATTTGCTGTCCTCGCAGTTTCCCATATTTAGTTACCACTTCTGGGTGTGAAGCCTTTTGTCCTGTGAAATGTATGCATAAAATCAGATTATGTCAGTAGGGTCAAAATAACTTGTGTGGCAGAGCGCTGGCCTTGCCTCAGGGGATCCTGAGCTTCTAGGGGGATAGTGTTTGCCTCAGAGGCTGACAGGGGAACCTCCACATAGCCTCTTGCCCTTTACTAGAGGCAAGGGTCACAGCGTACTGAGACATCTTCATTATAGGCCAGTCCAACAGGTTTGGGGTAAACTCCTCTTTAGTCCCAAATTCCCTCTTCAGCAGTAGTCTTTGTAGTGGTGTGGGGAGGAATTGGGGGAATCCAGGCCCACCCTCTGCTCCAGGTTCAAGCCAAGGGACCCTAATGGCTGCAGCAACAGCAGCAGCAGGTAGTAATTCCTCCATCACTAGAGATGCAGCTTTTCCTTGAGTCACCTCCCCCAACCAACTCCTCCCCATACCTTTCTCCTGGCACTAGACCATGTCTTTCTTCTTCTTCTCCTCCTCCTCCTCTTTCCCCCTCCCCTCCCCTCCCCTCCCCCTCTCTTCCGGTCCTTAGCCTGCTGGCCCACCCTGAAGGGAAGCCTTTTAAACTTGCTCCAGCAAATCCTTAATGGGCTGCAGGTGTTCTAATTAGTCTGCTGCTTCAGGCAAGCTTTGAATTAGCCCCAGGCTCTTCCTGATTATGCTGCAGCAGCCTCTGCCCTGGTTCTCATGGAAGAGAAAACTGTCCACTCAGAGGCCAGCATATCTACCTTCCATCAGACTGTGGTAGCCAACTGGTCTGGGTCTGTCACACCTTGTAGGTTTCTAAGTGCTTCAGATGTTTATGAATATACCTTTGATTTTTTAATTTAAACCTTTCATACAGAATATTTGAATAAGTATTCATGAGTAAGTAAAAAACTTAAAAAAACTCAACCTCAAATCATATCTACTTTTAAGTTTAACCATGCTATGAGAGAGCTGTATTAGAGTTGCTAATTTTGGTTGGATGTATTCCTGGGCTACGTCTACACTGGCCCCTTTTCCGGAAGGGGCATGTAAATTTCACCTATCGTAGTAGGGAAATCCACGGGGGATTTAAATATCCCCCGCGGCATTTAAATAAAAATGTCTGCCGCTTTTTTCCGGCTTTTAAAAAAGCCGGAAAAGAGCGTCTACACTGGCCCCGGAAAGTAGGAATAAGAGCCTCCGGAAAAGGGCGCTTTTTCCAGAGGATCGGGGCCAGTGTAGACGCTCTTTTCCGGCTTTTTTAAAAGCCGGAAAAAAGCGGCGGACATTTTTATTTAAATGCCGCGGGGGATATTTAAATCCCCCGCGGATTTCCCTACTACGACTCATGAAATTTACATGCCCCTTCCGGAAAAGGGGCCAGTGTAGACGTAGCCCTGGTGTTTTCATCACTTGGCATAATCTTTAATTAATGATTAATCTTTAACTCCTTGGATTCTAGGACAATCCTGAAAGGTTGGCAACCTTTGTCTATATATTGCATTCATTTATTATCAGATTATATTGTACTTTACAGGCAACTTGTTGCATAACATTGAAGTTGGCATCATGCATTGTTATGTTGATTAATTGTTGGCTATGCATTCCCAAGGCAGGAATTGTGTTCAGTTCAAACTTTTCTCACCTTGAGTGGAAAAGTACAAGATCCAAAATGGGTTCCAGCATCAAGTGGCCTGACCACATGTCCACGAGGAGCAACGGTAGTTCGAACTAGGAAGCCTAGTTCGAACTACCTAGTTCGTGCCGCGTGTAGCCGCGCGGCACAGGGTTCGAACGAGCGGGGATTTAAAAATGGCGGCGCCCCGCTTATGCAAATGGAGCCCGGGAAATTCAAATCCCTGGCTTCATTTGCAATTGCGGTATGCCTACATTACCCCGCTTGTTCAAACTAGCGGGGTAGTGTAGACATACCCCTAGGGACCAACCACTATCCAGGCTTACAGGAAAAACAAGGCTGTTCACAGGCTGTTGGTTTGAGTATTGAGCCATTGTGTTTCTAAAGTATCATTAATGACCTTCATTGGGACATCTAGACTTATAACAGATTTAGACTTCATATTTCTAACTTTATATACAAGAATGATACGTGCATAGAAATAGAAATACACATTCAGCAGATTGTAACTTTAAAAATGGTATGTCAAATGATGCATCTTGCCTAAAGCCTCTTTGAGTTATGCATATTCATAAGCCAGAGTTATTGATTCGAGTCCCACGACTTGAACTTGAGTCCGACTTAAGTCACCTAGGTGACTCAACTTTAGACTCGACTCGGGTTCATTATTTGTGACTTGAGACTTGAGACTTGCTAATTTTGTTAAATCGACTTACTGAAAAAATTGTCCGAAAATGCCGATATTGATGGTTTGTATAAAAGTGACTTGACATTTTTTAAATTAAGACTTGAGTCTTGACTTGGGACTTGACTCGAAAGTGACTGTAGGGACTCGAGACTCGACTTGGACTTGACAATGAAGACTTGAAGACAACACTGTCATAAGCCAATTTTCATAAACCCCGGGCGGGGGGGGGGGACTTGGTAACAATGTTGATTGCCATGCTCTGCATTATTATTGTTTTAAAACAACAACAGTATTTCTTTAACTATCTTGACAAGGGGAGAAGAGCTGGCCCCCAACAAAAGCAATGTGGGAGCATCTACACTGCATCCTAAGCGCAAAATAAGCTACTCAATTTGAGTTATGCAAATGGCGTAGCTTATTTCAGCTTACTCTCAAAATACCTTATTTCATAATTTGGCGTTGTCTACACAGTGCCAAATTTCAAAATAAACCGCTATTCTGAGAAGTCCCTTAATCTTTGTGGAATGAGGTTTACAGGGACATCAGAATAGTGCCCCCGCTATATTTCAAAATAATGGGCTTGTTGCAAAATATACCGGAAGTATCACGAAATAGCGCTGCAGTGTAGACGTATCCTGGGAGTTTTGCCATTGACTTCAATTTAAAGATGGAAGCATGTCCAATATTAACATCTGACAGCCTTGGGCTATCCCTCATCCCAGTCGTTGCAGTGCTTCAATCAACTGTCGTCAGAGGGATGTAGTCTAGACAAACCCCAAGATAAGGATTTGATTATGTGTGTGGGGAAGGAGGAGAGCTGAAGATCCAGCCCACTCCAAGTGCACAGGGATTCATAAGACCATACAGAAAAGAGACAGAATTACCAGGCAGGTGAAAGGAGCTGGGAGCCTCCCTTCCATTTGTATGGGAACATTGCCGGCTGTTCCCATCAAGAAGCAAGGGGAAAGTGCTCAGTTTGTTCCATTCCTCACTGTAGCTGGGAAACGCAGGAGGCAGATGAACCTGGACCTGCTCCAGCCAGAGGACATGCACTTCTCCTAAGGATGTTCACTAGTGGTTCATCGACTACTCGACTAGTCGATTGGCACTTCTGCACTTCCTCTTTTCAAAGGGGGCAGCACCGCACAGCTGAGCCTGGGGTTAGCTGTGCAGCACTGTGCGCATGGAGCCTGGGGTCAGCTGGGGGAATGCCGTGTTGGAGCCCAGGATCAGCTGAAGTCCCCAGCCGAGCCCGGGCTCCATGCACTCAGCACTGCACAGCTGTTCCCAGGATCAGCGCCACACAGCTGAGCCAGGGATCAGCTGTGCGGCGCTGCCGCTTTCAAGTACTCCCGCTATCTGATAGAGGCAGCAAGGGGGGACGGGAATCGACTAGTCAACTAGTCTTTAACATTCCTAACTTCTCCCTTGTTTGTGCCCACTGGAGCTGCAGCAGCCATAAAGAGGCGCTTCTCACCTGTCCCCAAGCTGCTATGATGAGAGAGGGCTCCCAGGACAGCCAGCGTACACTGAACCCTTCATCCCCAGCACCACTATAGAGCAATGATTTAAATGAAGAAAAACAAAATTGAATTAAGGACCTGAGCAACGCTGGGTACATTTTCTAGTAGTTATATAATTCAGTTTTCAGAACGTCTACGTCTCCAGTGGCATGATTTTCTGAAAATGCTTTTAACGGAAAAGTTTTCTGTTAAAAGCATTTTCGGAAAAGCGCATCTAGATTGGCAGGATGCTTTTCCGCAAAAGCACTTTTTGCGGAAAAGCGTCTGTGGCCAATCTAGACACGGTTTTCCGCAAAAAAGCCCTGATCGCCTTTTTCGCAATCGGGGCTTTTTTGCAGAAAACAGTACTGTGCTGTCTACACTGGCCCTTTTGCGCAAAAGTCTTTCGGAAAAAGACTTTTGCCGGAACGGGAGCAGCATAGTATTTCCGGAAAAGCACCGACAATCTTACATGAGATCGTTAGTGCTTTTCCGGAAATTCAAGCGGCAGTGTAGACAGCTGGCAAATTTTTCTGCAAAAGCAGATGATTTTGCGGAAAAACTTGCCAGTCTAGACACAGCCAACATGTCTAAGAAATGAGGCTGCATTCTATTATTATTATTATTTATTAATTATACTACCCCAGCACCTGAACATGAGGCTTAAAAATGTAATCTGTAGAGCCAGTGTGTGTTATACACAATGTAGCAGAGAAAACATAGTTAGTGATTGCTAATATCAAAAGTGAATTAATCACCCAACCTGCTGTGGATGTCATGGTGTCTCACTACGCAAATCTTAAGAGTAAAAAATAGCCAAGGGAATATTTAAAGCCATCTGAAAAAAGTGGGGCAGAGGGCTGTCTATCATGATCTGGAAGCTGCCACTCTGGTAAAACAGTGCTTATAGTGCACCCATCAGCAATTGGGCTTCATTTTTTTTGAGCCTGTGACCGCTTGCAGTCTCTCCCAGTTTAAGCACTGGGCCATGGGAAAGAATTTGTAAAGTGTGGGGAAGTGGCAGCAAAAGGATGTGCAGGCAGTGCAGCTTAGTCCGGTCTGGTATCTTTTACCCTGAACTGAATCTAACCCAAGAGAATTCCCTTGGCCAGTGGTGTATTGCACTGACCATACAGAATTCTGCTTTTAGCTGTGCATATAGGACCAGATTCATTTCCAGAACAACTCCAGTAAGATTTTGCCCCAAGTACAACCAGTCCTGGAAATTTAGTCACAGCACCACTTACCCCATTTAGTATTAATAACATGGTTTCAGAGTGGTGTGCAAGGGAGTGGACTTTAACCATGCTTCATAACCTGGCAGCAGACCATGCTTGTAATACAGAGAGCCCCTGGTTGTGCTATTTATTATCTCTCCTGCCCTATGCATGCCAACAGCCTCTGGCACTAATGTGGGGGAAACTTTGAGCCCTCTGAAAAAGTGCCCTAAGTCTGATTCAGACCCAACTGAGCTCCAGGCTCCTTGGGAAGGAATGGAACTTGCTGCTTGGAAGGATCTGTGTAAATCTGTAGCTCTAAACAAGTAGTTTTATTGCTCATCAAGCAGTACTAGTTACTGAATATTAATACGTCTATACCTGTCCCACTAGGGCTATGTCTAGACTGCAAGCCTCTTTCGAAAGAGCGCGTCTAGACTGCATGCGGAATTTCGAAAAAGCAAGCCGCTTTTTCGAAAGAAAGCACCCAGTGAGTCTGGATGCTCTCTTTCTAAAAAGCCTGTTTGCTGTCAAGAACGCCTTCTTTCAAAAGAGCACTTTCGAAAGAAGGCGTTCTTCCTCGTGGAATTAGGTTTACCACCGTCGAAAGAAAAGCCGCATTCTTTCGATTTAATTTCGAAAGAACGCGGCTGCAGTCTAGACACAGGTGAAGTTTTTTCGAAAAAAGGCTACTTTTTTCGAAAAAAACCCTGAGTCTGGACACAGCCTAGGAGAGTGCCCTTCACAATTACGTGGGAGTAATGCAGACACTGTAAGAACTAAAGTTGCAACCATCAGGCACATATTTGAAGACAGGAAAATGAAAAGCAGGTAAGAATCACAATAGACCAACCCTCATATTTCTGCCAAACAAATTGTGAGTGTCCAACTCTTATGTTAAAATCACACACCTGTGCCGTGCTGTTTCCAATTCACTGCACTGCACATTGTTTTGTTTCCCCAGGAAAGGCAATAGTGTAAAATATTTTAAAATCTTACCATTAGCTGTTAGGGTTGTGAAACAAGCGGCAATAATCAGGGATAGCAGCAAAGTATTTTCACCAGTAGACATATTGCAGGTGTACCAGTAGCCAGCGGTCCAGTTCACTGTTTTAAACAGTCAGTAAAGTGCAAAGTTACATCTGTCAATTTCAGATCTGCACTGTTTGCTGTTTAAAAGACACTGAAGTCACTAACCAGTAGCACTTCGGCACGGTCCTGAAATAATGGTTTCACCTTCTTTGACAGTCAAAAAAAACTCTTGCTCTTACTGTAAACTCAAACATTACAACACAATGATCTATAAGAAGGCGTGACATTCTGTAGACTGTCTGGATCTTTTAACCCTGTGCAGGGTTAAAGCAGCCAGATGAGCTGGCTGTTTTGCTCAAAAATTGGCAACAGTTTTCCAACGGAGCAGTTTTCCCCTGGAAAATGCTGATTCAACTAAATCAAAACATTTTGCAGGGGCATTTGATGTAATTGAAATTTTCAATGGGAAATTATTTTGAAATCTTTTATTTTATTGTTTAAAAGCATAGTCAATGATTCATTATTAAGAATGTTTATGAGACTAACTAACCAAATGTAGCCAATATTTTTGTCTAGAGACCAACCAGTACAATTAGAAAAGGAGAGATATGTACCCTCATACAGGAAGAACGTTTTATGTTGTAGTATGTTCACCCTGCAGAAGGTGTGCTTGCACACATCACTGATATTTGTGTCACAAGCAGGAATGTAAAATTCCATTTGTAACCCCTCTGCTGGGTAGGGCCGGCAGCAACCAGGGCCGGGTTCAATATCTAGGGGGTCCATCTCACACAGAACAGGCTCGAGCCCCCACCCAATAGCCTGGAAAATTCACACCGTTGGGCAATGCTTCCCCACTTGCAAGCACAGAGGCTGAGTGTAGAAGGAAACTTTTAATGAAAGAGAGAGAGAGAGGGAAGTCACATGGAAAATTAACAGAGTTCAACCTCTCCCCCCTCCCCCCCCAACAAGTGACTGTCCTAGCTCAAAAAGGATTGAGAATTGCTTTTTTGCCTCTCAGGCTTGCTAGTCCAACAAGAATAGTAATAGAAATGTAGCCATGTTAGTCTAGTTTAGCTGAAACAAAAAACAGGACGGCTGTGTCTACATTGGCATGATTTTCGCAAAAGCGGCCACTTTTGTGCAAAAACTTGCTGCCTGTCTACACTGGCGGGGAGTTCTTGCACAAGTACACTGACGTTTTAATGTGTGAAATCAGGGCTTCTTGCACAAGAACTATGATGCTCCCGCTCTGGAATAAGCCCTCTTGTGCAACTGTTCTTGTGCAAGAGGCCAGTGTAGACAGGCAACATGAATTTCTTGCACAAGAAAGCCCAATGGTTAAAATGGCACGTCTTTTACGCAAAGGCACATGCCAGTGTAGACGGTCTCTTGCGCAAATACTCTAACGCAAAAACTCTTGCGTTAAAGGGTATTTTCACAAAATCTTGCCAATGTAGATGTAGCCGACTAACAAGATGGTTTATTAGGTGATGAGCTTTCATGGGCCAGACCCATTTCCTCAGATGAAATTGTGGAAGAAAATTGGCATGACTTTGGTATATATGGTTGTGACAATTTTCTTCCACTATTTGATCTGAGGAAGTGGGTCTGGCCCACGAAAGCTCATCACCTAATAAACCATCTTGTTAGTCTTTAAAGTGCTACATCGTCCTGTATTTTGTTTTAGTCCAGCAAGGTCAGGGTTCCATTCACTTACCCAAACTTTCCCCGTACCCCACTTCAAACGCCCCACTTACAGCTCTATCCAGTCAGTGCAGAGCCTGACACATCAGCCTGATGACTCCACTCCTTGAGCCTGAGGCTACATCACCTTTGGGCTGCTCTTGTGATCCACTTGCTCTGCCTGCCACCGTTCCCACCAGTCACCCACCAGCCACTCAGCTGGCTGCCTGCCACCGCTCCTACTAGCCACTTGCTCCACTGGCTGCAAAGAGTTTAGCTCCAGGCCAAGCCAGTGATTTCAACTCTTTAGCCACCATCTAGGCTGGAAAAAGATTCCAGCTCCCAGTGGACTAGCAAAAAGACTCCCGCTAGAGTCTGCTTTATGTCTATCCTTAAAACAAGGGGGAAAGAGGCAGGTTGAACCAGTCTTATAGCTCACACCGGGCAGGCATAAGCAGGCTGGATTAAGCCTTTTCCTCCCCAGCTCTGTACTCTAAACTCTGGAAGGGGGAGGCTTGTTCGTTTGAGACCCCTTACAATGATGGTGTCTCTCCTGCAAGCACTGGTGTCATATTTTACAGTTCCCACATTTAGGGGTAGCATGATTTGTGACCCCCCACAATAGCCCAAATTAGTTACAATACATCACATTCCATTCTAACAACCGATCCTCCACCAGCCCTGGCTGAATTGGATTTACATAACCACACCTCAAATTCCATCCCCTTCCTGGCATGAGCTGTATTTACATATCAACAGTTAACAGTTAATTATCTTGCACAGCTAAACAATAGAGTGAGCACCCCCACCCCCAGGGCAGCTCTCTCCTTTTCGCTGGCTGATAGCAAGCAGTAGTTTAGCCACATTTAATTGGTTAACCGCAGCCGGAGCAGCCTCTGCCTGTGCCCCCCTCCCTGCCCTCCCCAGGCCTGCCACGGGAGCTGCAACATGCTCAGTCTCTCATGGACAGGGGCTGCTCTGGATATCTGTGGTGGGCCCATGGGGCTGGAGCAGTGCCCTGCCCAGGGTGGGTGGGGAGCTGTTTCAGGCTCCGCTGGTTAACCGGAACCAGTAAGTATAACCCATTAAGAGTGATGCTTACTGGTTAATCAGTTAACCGGTTAACCTTTCACATCCCTGATCACAAGGGAGAAAACACTTTACATCGTCTAAGAATGATTGAATACTGTTTCCATTTCTGGTTGCCCCATCTCACAAAGGATATAATAGAATCGGAAAAAGTTCAGAGAAAGACTGTAAAGATGATTAAGGGTACGGGACAATTTTCATACTAAGACAGACTACAAAGATTAAAGTTTTTCAACTTAGAAAAGAGATGACTAAAGGGGAAGGATGGAATATGATAAAGGTCTATAATATTACAATGTGAAAAAATGAATATAGAAGTGTCATTTATCTTTTCACACAATACAAAAATCAAGAGTCAACCAATGAAATTAACAAATAGCAGGCTTAATTCAAACAAAAGAAAGTACTTTTTTAACCAATGCACAATTAACTCAGAGAACTCATTGCCATGGGAAATTGTGTTCGCCAAAAGTATAACTGGGTTCAAAAGTGATAGAAATGTAGCCGTGTTAGTCTGGGGTAGCTGAAGCAAAATGCAGGACAATGTAGCACTTTAAAGACTAACAAGATGGTTTATTAGATGATGAGCTTTCTTGGACCAGACCCACTTCCTCAGATCAAATAGTGGAAGAAAATAGTCACAACCATATATACCAAAGGATACAATTAAAAAAATGAACATATATGAAAAGGACAAATCACATTTCAGAACAGGAGAGGGATGCGGGGGGGGGGGGGGGGAAGGAAGGAAGGAAGTGTCTGTGAATTGATGATATTATGCAGGACAATGTAGCACTTTAAAGACTAACAAGATGGTTTATGCTATTGTAGTAAAAACTAAGTGTGCTTCTTCCCCCTTCCATTGCTTAAGCTTGAAACAGCATGTAAGGAGGAGAAGGATTTGTAGTAAAAGAGGAACTAGCTGTTCAGATCCATTTCTCAAAGACTAGACTGCACGTACTACATGAGTCAGGGAAATTTGCTAATTGCTTAAGTAAGCTATACTGGTGGTCGTTACTGAGTGGAATAAAGTTGAAGTATGCTAACCAATAATGCTGCAACACGAAGCTAAGCTAACAAATCAAGACATACCACGTTAGATAAGGAAGTCAAAGAAAGTTATAAAAAGATGCTTAGCCAACGCCCGGGGTCGGCTTTGCTTTGAGCATTGAGTTCCTTAGCCGAACCTTACTTGCAAGTAAATAAACTTGAGTTGGACCCAGCCTGAAAGTGTGACTCTCTTCTTGGGGCAAATCAGACTAGCCTCCAAGGGGACAATACCAGCAATTTATGCAACAATATCACCACTAAAATCATCAATTCACAGACACTTACCTTCCTTCCTCCCCCCCCCCCCCGCATCCCACTCTTGTTCTGAAATGTGATTTGTCCTTTTCATATGTGTTCATTTTTTTAATTGTATCCTTTGGTATATATGATTGTGACTATTTTCTTCCACTATTTGATCTGAGGAAGTGGGTCTGGTCCACGAAAGCTCATCATCTAATAAACCATCTTGTTAGTCTTTAAAGTGCTACATTGTCCTGCATTTTGGGTTCAAAAGAGAACTGGATAAATTCACGGAGGACAGGTCCATCTATGAATATTGGCCAAGATGGTCAGGCAGGCTCCTTTACACGTAGGAGTAAAGAGGGCAACTGCCCCAGGGCCCGGTGATTCAAAGGGATCCAGGGCTCCTAGCCACTGCTATGTGGCAGCTGGAGCCCCGAGCCCTTTAAATCATCACCAAAGAACTGCACAGTGTGCTCTGGATGGCACTGCGGGGACGGACATATGGTTCAGGAAGCACTGAGGGCTGGTTGCTCCAGCCCCACCCCTTCACCTGAGGCCCCGCCCCCTCTGGGAGTGTAGCCCTGCCCCCCCCTCCAACCTTGCCCAGGGGCCTGGCAAGACTGTTGGCTGGTCTGTGGTCAAGGGTACAATCCCAAACACATGACTACCAGAAGCAAGGAGTGGAAGACAGAGGTGGATCACTCCATGGTTGTCTTGTTCCCAGGAGTGGCTTAAGGTGAGCTGCTGGCAGCTGGTGCCCAAGGCGGAATGTGCAGTTGGCGCCCCCGCCTCCATAGCCCTCAATGGCGTGATGTCATCATTGGGTGCCCCATTGAATGCGGCGCCCTTGGCGACTGCCGAGGTTGCCTGCATCCATGGGCTGCCCCTGCTTGTTCCATACAGTCCCCACAAAGTGCTCCCTGGGCCATGTGGGCTTCCTGATCCAGCATGGCAACTCTTACGATCTTATGCTCCAAGAGCCAGTCCACCAGGCTGTACCAGTTCCTTTTTTCTTACATGACCCAACTATTCCCTGATGCTTCTTTAAAGGCAACTGGGGCAACAAAGGGAGGCACAGATGCCTAGAATGGTTGAGGGGGAGGGGATTAGAGAAGGGCTCTCCGGGCAGTGAACAGCTGTACAGCTAGAGTAAGGGAAAGAGCCTTTCTTCTCCCCAAAGTCCCCAGCGTCTTCTGCCTGCACCCTCTTGCACAGCCACAGATTGCTGTGTCTGGTGTTTTACCCTGTTCAGGCTCTGGAATGAGAGGAGACCAGCAAAACCAGGTAGGAAAGATGGGGCAGGTGGTGCAGAAAGCCCCTTACAGATGGCCATAGCTCTCTTTGGCTATGTCTACACTGGCGGGTTATTGCGCAGGAACGGCTGTTCTTCCGGAAAGTGTCCACACTGCCTGCCCGCTGTTGCGCAAGAAGATTTACAGTACGGTGTGGTAAGAGAGGGCTTCTTGCGCAAGAGCTACGCTCTTTTTTAACAGGGGTAAGCCCTCTTGCGCAGGAGCTCTTGTGCAAGAGGGCAGTGGGGATGATCAGCAGGGATTTCTTGCGCAAGAAAGCCCTATGGCTAAAAAGGCCATCATAGCTTTCTTGGGCAAGAGAGCATCCACACTGCCATGGATGCTCTTGCACAAAAGCACAGCTCGCACATGGCAGTGTGGACATTTTCCTGCACAAGATGTTCTTGCGCAAGAAGCCGCCAGTGTAGACATAGCCTTTGAGTGGGTATAACATGCAGTCAGAAAGCAAGACATTTCCATTTTTTCTTTTCGCTCATAACAAATAAAAGAGCCATAACTTTCAGCCATTCTAGCTGGCTGTGTTTAGGGGGGATGTGCATGTGGGGGAAGGTCACATTCCTATTTGTTGAAATTCCCACTCACCCGTTGCAGTGTTCTGTGATCTCACTAGAACTGGGGCGCATGGGGCCAGCTAACTGATGGCAAAGTACTGTTTTTCTCCTGAAATATTTAGTATTTTCAAAGCTAGCATTGGTTTCTAAATATATACAGATATACATTTCACATCAATAGCTGGCTGAATGAGAGCAATATTGGGCAAATGGCTTGAAAATTTGCAACACTGATGGAAAAGTATTACACAAGCAGCTTCGGTGAGATATCATCTGTGGAAGTTTGTTTTCTTTTGGGTTATCAGACTGATGCAATGGGAGTAAAGGACCCTTAACTTTAGGGTTGGGCTTTGAGTAAATATTCAACATATTTTAGACCATTGCAGTCCAATAAGCATATCATTAGAGCAATACCCAGGGTAGTGGGGAGAAGAAAGCAACATGGCAATTTCCTTTGCGTTAGTGCTGGGAGCACATTCCATCAACTAAGAGTTGCTTTTAGCTTCTTTAGTAGTTTTCAGTAGCTCACAATCAGGGTACAATAATCCCATATCGAAAACTCTCTTAAGAGCCGTGGAAGTAACAATTGTTTCTGGCTTCGATTGTGTATTCCAGGATAAACTTTCCCCCTCACTAATTCTTGTGGCAGTGTTTCAACAAGCCTTAGCTCCAAAGATTTTGTAGTGTTTTGTCAACAGATAATTTGCTATTTCCCAAGAAGGGCTTTCTGTAAATTATTTGACTTCATGCACCTGTGTTTATTTAGGTGGGTTGTTTCTTTCAGGACACAGAGAAGTAGCTTCAGGTATTTTGAGAAGTTGGCAAACTGCTCTGAGCACCTTTTGCTTTTCCCTGCATGGAGTGGACTGATCCACTGAGTTTCTTCCAGAGGTACATTTACCAGTTTCAGGGCCCAATTTTCAAATGTGTGCCCCGAGTTTATGGCTTCCATCAATATTTAGCTTCAACTGCTGGTTTAGAAGCCAAAGACCATCAGTTCAGCAAGGCACTTCATCACATGTATAAATTTAAACATGGAACTAGTCCTATGGCTTATGTACATGTTCATGTCTGTGCTGAACTGTGCCCTTAATCCACTGTTGATCAGGCTCATTTCGATTGCTGATTCATGTATTTTCCCAAATGGTCTTACCAATGGTTAATACACACATTTTTAGACTGGAAAAACATTGCAGATTTATTTTTATTTTTGCATAATAGCTCAATTATAGCAGATTTGTATGGTTATGTACACTCTTGCCTTGAAAGTTTTATTCCTCATACTATTGGAGAGGATTGTTCTTGACTTTGACAGTAGGTAAAATTAAAATTTATATATATAAACAAAGGGGTGATGATGCCCTTTTCTACTACAGCTGGATACATGCTATTCTGGCAAACAGACTAAATTAAGACAGCACCTTGAATAGCAGCAATAAGTCTAGTTGCTATTCAAAGCTATGGTGTCACATGGAAAATATGTAGAAGCTGGATATACTTTATGCTGCTAGAAACTTTATTTACATTCACTAATCTAACAACCCATAAACAAAATAAATAATTCTTCTTTCATTTACATGCCTTAAGTTCTGGAAGTGTATTAGATTTTAAGTAATGTGCTTTTCTATTTTTGTTGGGATTGCATGCAGCTAACTACTGTTATCAACTAGTACACTGAGGTCCCAGCAGAGACAAAAGCCACACTGTGTTAGGCCTAAAGATTGAGTTTATACAGCAACTGTTCTCTTTTGCTTTTGAAAAGCATCTCGAAGGTCCCCACCCAGGGTGCTACAGAGTAAAGCTGCTCTCACACCGATCTGCACAGGTGTGTAACAAAGTGTTCCAGCTCAGTTTTACAGAGGTGAATAAGGGCATTTCATGGTATCAATCTCTGCATTCCCATTTCAACAAGCAAAAAAGGGGCAGGAAGTGAAGAAGAGAGGTGTGGATTCCCTCCTCCCCCCCCCCCACATACCCTGTGCATTGGATCCAAGAGCATGATCAGTGTATACAGGGGAGTAGTCTGCTGTATCTTAATGCATGGAGCAGACTGTGCAGGCCCTGTGGGTCAGATGCAGCCTAAGAAAACTTTGCTGCATTCCAGCTTTGTGCAGCTGCTAGCACAAAAGAGCAAATTGGTGGAATGACTCAGCAGAAACAACCTGCAGCCAAGTGGGTATTTGCTCTGACCACATGCCTGTCATGTGATACATTGAACAATAGGAAACAATAGGAAATGAAATAAAATACCCCAAAGGTGGAGGTACAACCATTTCCCATAAGCACCCTGTGTACAGTGCTTCCCGGGGCACTTGTGCAAAGGAAGACACTAAACAGAAATCAAGTCCTCTTTACTGGGGACCCTGCATCCTGTCACACAGTTCACTTCTGAGCACCTCTGATGAGTTATTTTTCCAGGCAATTAATTCAGTGTCAAAAATCCACGTTCATGCCTGCTTTAACCTATCTGGAAGATCTCCCTGCCAGAGCCAGCAATGAACCCTGAAGCTTAAAGTGCAGCAGGGGAGGTTTAGATTGGACATTAGGAAAAAATTCCTAACTGTCAGGATGGTCAAATATTGGAATAAATTGCCAAGGGAGGTGGTGGAATCTCCCTCTCTGGAGATATTTAAGAACAGGTTAGATAGACGTCTGTCAGGGATGGTGTAGACGGAGCTTGGTCCTGCCTTGAGGGCGGGGGGCTGGACTCGATGACCTCTTGAGGTCCCTTCCAGTCCTATGATTCTAAGCTGGGGGAAAGGTATTACAACCTTCATGCAAGCTGATCCCTTTCACCAGACACCTGAAACCAGGGCTGAAAGTAAAATTAATTTCTCCCTAGTACAGGGGAGAAGGGCACACCAGCTTAGGGGAGCCACATGACCTCGTTAAGTAACCCTCCATTCCACCCCCAACCCATGGCCCCCACGCTCTTCCCTTTTCCTCCCCTCTCCATGTTACATGGCAAAGCGGAGGATGTGCTGGACGTTTTGCTCCTTTCCCCGGTGCCCCTCCCAGTGGAAAAAGGAGCAAAACCCCCACCTTCTATGCTTTCACAAGCTGTCTCCCCACCAGCTCCATACAGCGGCAGCCTGGCTGGGGGACATGGCTGGGCATTCTGCTCCTTTCCCCTTCTGGGAGGGGCAGCAGCACACAGGAAAAGGAGTAGAAAGCTGACAGCTCCTCTGGCTGTGGTACCACTCCCAGCTCCCCTCTTAGCCCTATTCTGAGAGGCAGCTTCCTGGAGGGGCTGTGAATGGTACAGTGTCTTTCCAGTGCACCAAACCAGCTATAAATAGCACAGCATACTGGAGCGCACTGGTCATTTTCCTACCATTACACCACACTTGCCCATAATGGCTTACTTTTACCTCTGCATGAAGCCATATAAGTGTCTAGACAAGACTCCACAATTTGTTTAGTGTCTCACATTTAAAGTAAAACAATTGTATCTGGTTTTATTTTGTAATACAGTCACACATTTTCCCTTCTACACATTATGAATCATAATTCTGCATGCTCTTTCTTTTCCTTCATTATCTTGATTTTTTCAGGCAGGGTCTTTGTCCAGAACTCCACTCTGTTCCCTTTCAGTTTCTTTGCTTTCTTCTGTTGTAGGTTCAACTGCAGGTATTGCTCATTCGTGTCATACACTGGCCATTCCACCAAACCTTCGCCATTAGGATTTCTGCACACAATGGAATGAAGAGGTGATGCAAAAGACTGGGAATGAGATAGTCCATAACTCCTGAGTCCTCAATTATAATCCAGCCTAGCTTGTAAAGCCACTTCCTTTAGACAACTGTTCATTATATCATGTGAAATAAGCTAATAGGCTCAGATTAGTTTTTCATATAAAGATTTCCACAGCACAGAAGTCTGCTTTTTCATTTTTGCTGGGACTGGATGCATCTATCACCATTATTGAAGGAGTGCTATTGCAGCAGCTATTTCCTACACTGATGTAGGAAAATCCACCTCTCTGAGAGGCAGTAGTTAGGTCAAGGGAAGAATTCTTCCAAAAAGCTGGCTGTGTCTACTGTGGAGGTTGAATTGACATAAATATGCCTATAACAGGAGTGCTGCAGGGCCCTTTAGCCCCTGCCAGATTGTGAAAGTCCCTCAAAAACCCTGGATTCAGTAACCACCAGTGCTGTTTATTTATAGGTTGTTCTCCCATCCCCTTTCACCATACAGGTTGGCCCTTTTACCGCAGGCAGGCAGGAGGGAAGAGCTACCTTTCCCCTCCCCCATCACCAGCTTCCTTCCCCAGAGGCTTTTATACAGCCCCAGTCTAATTGGGCAGCAGCTGTCTCCTTAGTTAAGGCCAGGCATTCTCACCAGCTCCAATTCACCTCGTTTAAATTGGAGCTTGATTAACACAGGGCTGGCTCACAAGTTTCGATTTAGTGCCCTGTCAAAATATCACGCAGGGAACTAAATTTTTCACAGACCTGGAGGTAGCTAGGTGAACCTCAGTCTGAGATGTAGATGAGGCCTTGGGTTCCATTCCCACACTCAAAACGTTCCCAAGTCACAATTCTGACACATTTTTGTGAGGCTCTGGGTAGCAGCTTGCACAGTCATTACCCATGCTCTTCCTGTTCTGTGATTACGCAAAGGACTTAAAGCCTCTAGGGCTGTCCAGGAAACTCCTGTGCCAACATTACAGTTGCTTAATTAGCTGTTGATTCAAATAAAACAAATTCTCTGTTTAAAAAGAAGTAATGAATCTCACCCATTTCGAGCAAAGTTAGCCCAGTATTTCATTATTATCCTGCTGAGATGTTTCTCTTCTTCTGTAGCATCTCTGGAAGCTGGAAATATCAAGAGAGATGATTTTTTTTTGCATAGTGAAAACAGGGTCCAGGTGTGGATTCAGAGCTGCTTTGCACCAGACTTTTGACTCTTGATATTTAATAGGCTGTCAATCAAATGACTAATTTCAGGATGGGAATGGGTGTGTGGGAAGTGGGTACGAGAGCATGGGAACGTACATGCCTATAGCCTCCAAAAAGGATTAAGTTAACTTATATTTGTGGATAAAAAAGAAGTCTAGAGATAAATCCATGTTGTCAGGTGAGGACTGGGAAAAATAGTATCACAGACAAAAACTACCCATTACTCTCCCATGCAAAATAGCCATCTTCATTTTGGGGACTCAGAGAATAACTCATGATGGGAGGAGAGAGAGAAGAAAATACACTATTTTAATTTTATAGTTAGAATTTTGCAAAGCTGATTTAAATATGGCCAAATTCTGTCATCTTGTACACCCACCTGTGCTACTCTGCTGATTTTAGCAGATACTTGTCAGCTCACGACACCAAAGGGAACAACATGTGGCTAACCTGCTAGTAACACTAGAACAGTAAATATACATAAATCCCTTACCAAGCATTGACATGTCATCAGTAAGAAATGCCCCTCCAAAGACAAAAATAAGTTCATCTCCATGATCTGCTTTTACAAAATCTGGTTTGAAACTTGCTAAACTTGGACGATGTTGGAATTCGTAAAAGTAGACAGGAGCTCCTGAGTCTAATAGAAAACACAATTAAAATAAAATACAAACCGCACTATAAATACATGAAACTACCAAGCCTATTCAGTGCTGCATGGGGAATTCAAGTTTTCCTTTAAAAAAAATAAATCTACTACAGCAAATTAAGTTTTGCAGTTCAAAGCTAAAATAATTCTAGCCATGTAATTGGAGACTGGAACCAGTTGTTTCTGACCTGAATTTCAGATGTAACATGATCTTCAAACATAAAATGAAGGTAAAGCATTTTCAATCCCCTAAATTTGCCATGGAACCAGCTTTCAGACGAGATCAGCTGAATCTAGAATCGGATCACCTTTAAGAGATGCTGCAAACTCCTGGAAAAGCTTTTCTACCATAGCAAAATTGACAACATCAAAATCCCACTGACACAACTGCCCCTCACCACCCCAAAAAGTAGCTGAAACAAAATCAAACAAAACCAACCACATACTCCAAATACTAAGCTGATAGGGTTTTTTACACTGCCACCTAACATAGATAAATTGTTATATGTTAATGAGAAGGATTCCAGGACTTCAGGAGTCAAAATGAAAGTGTATGCATAATAAGAACATACATGCCTCCCCCCTGTTCATTATTCATCCACCAAGATTAGGAAGAGCACATTAAAAAGTGACCCAATAATCTTCAATAATGAATACACTTGATAATGCTTGGCCAAAGAGCAGACACAACATTGAAGTCAGATCATGTTTACATTATGGGTGCCACCCGTAGACAAGTGACAATTGAGTTCTGGCAGGTTTGAACTGGTGTGACTTTTTATTTAACAAATATTAACTAGAAACTCACTTCTGTGATAATTAGATGTTTTTATAGCTGGAACAAAAAAGATTGCATCTCCCATCAAATCCAGAAATTGGTCCCGCAGAGCAACAGGGTCATCTGTGTCTCCCAGATATTCATCTGTTATCAGAGACACAACTTCAGCTGGCACAGACTGGAAGGAAAGAAGAGAAGGAGAAATCAATAAAAAACCATGAAAAAGAAAGTGTCAGTCCCTAGAATCCCATATCTACAATTTGCTTGTAAATATAACAGGGTATTTTTTTTTAAAAAGTCAGAACCTGATAGCCCAGTAATAAATGTAGCTTTTGATACCACCACCTATTTGTGCCCACCTTTGTGTTATGTACATAAGTAGGTGCCCAAGTGTGAAAAACGCATCTATGCCCTTCGGTATCTGTGGGATTTTTTTAAAAATTGTGTGATAACCCCCTCCTGCCCAAAATCCTACCCCAAAGCCTAAAAGTTTCACTATGTCTAAAAAGAAAAAAAGAGACATGAGAAAATCTGCAGGCCTCTTACCAGCAGCTGGTTCATCTTTTGTAATAATGAGAGGATGGTTTCTTTATGCATGCCCTCCTTTAAGCCAGGTGTGTTGGATGACTACACAGAAACATATTAAACGCATTAGAGATCAGATGAGATTTGATGATGAAGTTTATGTATAAATAGCCCTGAGTGCCTTAGCAGCTGCACAGATTTAGAGAGAAAACCGTCCTCCCCCCACCACACACAAAAAAGACTATGTATCACAATAACTGCCAATCTAGATCAAACTCAAGGTCCATCCACTACAGTATTAGATCTCCAACAGTGGTCAAGCCCATGTAACACAGAGGGAGGTGAAAGCACCACAGAGCTGTGGGTAATCTGCTGATCTCCTTTAACATCAGTCTCATCTGATCGCTAATAGTTAAACACTGAGTTAAGACCTGAAGCATGAGATTACATAACCCTTCTAAAATTACAACAACAACTCTGGATACTCTTGTTATCATGTGCGTGTCCAATCCCTATTGAATCTTGCTAGCATCTAGTTAAGGTTAGAAAAGTTGATACAAAATATAGAATAAGTAAAGATTTTGCCAAGATTTTAGGGGAAGATAAATCTAGCTATATATCCCTAAAGCTCTGATAAGGTAAATCAAATTCAAGCTATGGGATTTTCCTTTTACAAGAGACTCTCAGATCCGAGAAATTGGAATCTTATGAAGTGGAAAGTGTGACGCTGTAAATCTGCCCTTGGAGTTGAATTGCAAAGCAAAAAAAGCTGGTTTTTCTTTGTCACTACATCTTTGTGGCATAGGGATGCCTCAAGAGCTGTATTTATTAACAAAGACAGTGGTTTCCACTTGCTTGTTTAAATATTTGATTTTCAGTCTACATTTTCAAGAGTGACTAGTGATCTGGAGTGACTTCACTTATTTTTGAATGTCCAGTCTGAGACCGTATAAAGGTGCCTTATGCCAGAGAGTGATGCTCAGAGCTTTCTAAAAAAAGCCACCTGGGCATCCAAAATCACTAGTCAATTTTGAAAATTTAGGCCATCAGATCTTCATTTCCCCTCTCTTTGCTGGAGAATCATGGCAAAATACATCTATAGTGACACCAGATATTACTATAACCTGAGCTGCAGAAAGAAAGTGGGAGAAGCCAGGTGAGGAATGTTGATCATTAGATTAATTTCCAGTCCTCTCTGATTCTTAGACTTAACTTTCCTCTACTCCAGCCTCAAGCTCAGACATGGTCTACATTTGTAATGGCTGTGATCCATCAGAATGAAAGGCCCTTGGTGACAATATAGCGTATGCTATGTATTTATCTTCCCCTAAAATCTTGGCAAAATCTTTACTTATTCTATATGTGCAGGAGTAGCTCGGGGAAGAGAATGGGGTAGACCTAGGTTAGACTACAATGGGTGACCAAACTTTGTTTTTAATAGGAGAGGAAGCTATGTCCAGGTATAAAAGGGTTTGAGAACTGTGCCACTAATAGGCAGTTAATGCAAAGACTGCTGTAGAAGAGCCAATAGAAGTAACTTACGTAAGGAAGTATCCAGCCATATTCATGGTTATTTATTCCTATTATATATGGGACAGCACTGAACTCTTTCCTAGCCATTAACTCTTCAGGGTTCTTCTGAATAAATACCCCATCAATAACTGCTGGGATGACTGTGATTTGCTGGAAGAGGAACAAAAGAACACATTTTTAGAGCCTTGTGTAGATACAAAATGTGTATGTAACTCTGATCCACTACCTGCAAAAATGGTTCATGGCTATCTGCAGATTTAAAGCGGATAGCTGCAGATTTGCAGGGCTCTATCCATTTTGAGTTGTTATACCTACTTACTGGTTTCCCTGCAGACAATATTGCAGTTTCAACTGAGACCAGACTAAGAAATCACACAAATATTATTAGCAGTTATACAAAAAGGAAAAAAAAAAAAAAAAAAAAAAGATTCTGGGCCCAGTTCAACCCAGAGGAACCGCTACTGGTGTCTCAGTGCTATTAAAGCGGTGTGCACTGTGGCTGCATTGGACATCTCACAGTCAGCCTCTCCCACCTGTTGCTGTTGGGAGTTCAAAATAATTTCTTCTTCTGTTTTTTTCCTTAGGCAATGAACCATGGCAGCCGAACTGGAGGCGTCACAGCTGGATATGTTAGCAACCATCTGCAATTGATATAAAAAATTACAACTTTTAAAATCTTTTAGGTTCTAGGGAGTTATGGCTCAACAGTAAAAACAATAAAGAGTTACAAGGAATAGAATGTGGAATTATGCAGCTAACATAGCACACACATTCTCAAGTCAACCGTTATTGTGAACCAGTTCTCCACAATAACATGCACCTGAACCAGGGGTGGGCAAAAGGGTCTCCAGGGGCTGGATCCAGCCTGCCAAGTGGATTGATCCAGCTCACGGAGGCCCTGACAGTCCCCCACCCTAGGCCAGTCAGGGCTTGGGAGAGGGGGAGCGCGCAAAGTCTCCTCCTACCCTGCAAGGGGCACGGTGCTTCTAAGTCCCACATGCTCTTTGCAGGACAGGGGCAGGGCAGGAAGAGACTTTGCACTCTTCCCCCGCCTCCAGGCTCTGATTGGCCAGGGGTGGAGGGGAGCATGTGAAGTCTCCTCCCACCGTCAGGGGCACTAGCACCTAGAGGAAACCGCCAGGCGGCACGGGCAAAGACTTCACGTACTCCCCCATTCTCAGTCTAATCAGGGTCTGTGGGTGGGAAGCATGGAAGTGTCCTGGCCTTGCCCCTTCTACCTGAGGTCCCACCCCTTTCGGGGCAGCCTGGGGCCACTTCAAATATTTCTGAAGTGGCCCCCAGTCAAAAATTATTGCCCATCCCAACCTGAAGACCTACAGTGGGATTTGTTGAAACTGCTCATTGTTAGCCTAACTGACTTTAGTGGGAGTAGATTTAGTCCTATGCTGGATGCTTTAAAAAAAAAAAAAAATCTCACCCATAGCATAGAATACTAACAGAATGTGCTTATAAATCAGCTTGGTAGATCTGGAATCTAAACAGGAGACCAAATGATAAGTGTAAAAAGGACATTTATTTACCTCACAAAAAAATTAACAAAGCCAAGGCCACTCTAGTTGCACATAACTGATCATCTTGTTTGATCATTGTCGGGTTTTCAGTATAAAGCATTATTTATCTCTTTCTGAACTTCTCGGCTGCTACTGGTATATGTAACATTCATTTTAAATATTCTTAAAATATTTTAGATTACTATTTCATTGGCATAATCAATCTCTAAAATCTTCCATTCCATTGAAAGAATGGAATTCCATTGGAATTGAATGGAAAATTCCATTGCAACAAACTTACTTTCCCCATTGTGAGCCCTCTCTGAGCACATATGAAAACAAAAGTATGAAGTAAAAGGAAGATATATACAAAGTTTTAGGTCAAGAACTGAATCTCAGTGGAAAGGAGGAAAGTGGGGCAGATGACCATTTTCACTTAGGAAAAACAGTATCTGATCTCTGTGGACGAGGTTGCAATATACATGCTCCATAAAGAAGCTCCAGAGAACCTAGCTGCAAAAAAAAAGTTAACTCCTCCGGGATGAGACAAATTGCTGAGAGAGTGGATGGATGTTCAATTTAACTGTGCTGCTCCATTAACATAGCCAGTAAGAATGGATATAACAGAACCTTAGCAATTGCTTCAGGATGTGAAGTGAACATGGCAGAAAGAAGTGCAACTCCGCTCTCAGAGATGGCTTTGTGGAACAAGCCTTTGGCCAATGGAGATAGTACCTGGAAGACATGGAAAAAAGTAGGGCTCAAACACTATAGTCAGTTTATAGTAGAGATGGACCCAAGCTTCTAATTTCAGATGGAGATGCAAACTCTCTCAGAGTTTGGTGTGGTTGTTCCTATTTTGGGGGCTGGTTCAGTTGCCAGATTTAATGCAATGTAGGAACAAGACGTTGTTATTCCCAATTTCAAGTAAAATTATGGGATTATGTGTGGGGGGGGGGGGAGGGTTGAAAGCCACATCTGTATCCTTATAGCGTTTGAGGGGAAGGGTAGCCTTGTGACTAAAGGTAAGTCAAGAGACAGGAATTCTATTTCTGCCTCTGTCACTGGCCTGATATGTCCCTCAACCACCCTGAGACTCAGTTACACCATCTGTAAAATGGGAATAATAATCCCCAAATTCTCAGCGGCATGATGAGACTAAATCAATCAGTGTTTGTAACACACACTGAAACCCATGAATGGAAAGCAGCACAGAAATGCAAAGCATTATATTAGTCACTATAAAACCTACAAGGGCAGAAACACTGATTCCTCCTGCAGACTCTCCAAATATAGTGACAGATCCTGGATCTCCTCCAAAATGTTCAATATTCTCCTGAATCCACTGGAGAGCTGCTACTTGATCCAAAAAGCCCCAGTTTCCACGAGCATGTTCATCACCAGTACTGAAAGCAAGGGGATACTGAGTAAGACCCAACAGACTTTATTTTGTTATTAAGTTTATGGTTTTATCACTAGATAACAAAAATAACCACTTATGTGCATTGTTTAGAATAACTAATGTCCTTAGAAGATATATATTTCTAAGAACCTACCTCTACAAATACCAACAGAGAATGAGCCAAATTCAACCCTGGGGTAACGTCACCTTTCGTTAGTGGAGATTATGGTATGAATTTGGCTCAGTTTAATAAAGTATGTAAACTTTCCCCCATTCGCGGTCTGACTTTTGGCTATGGGCTTCTATGGATTTCTGGGTGATGAAAAAAGAACAACAAGAGAGTCAATCTTCATCCCGAAATGCAAATCTTGTAAGGGTTTTTGGCAGGTCTATACTTGGAATGCTGCAGCTATGCATCTGTGCCCCTGTAGCAGTAAAGGGCTGGTGCACCTAGACTGACAGGAGAGAGTTCACCTGTATTTAAGCCACCTTCCCGAAATGTAGCAGTAGCCATCAACATAGTGGTGTCTACACAGGGTAGTTAAGATTAGCGTAACTATGTTAACTCTGGGGTGTTCTGCTGACATAGGTTTGTAGACTGGATCTTAGTGCAGTCATTCAAGGGACTCTCTAGAGGTCAGGAACATAGGCTATGCTTTCAGTGTACACTATAGAGTCGCTGGCTATCAACACCACGCAGTGTCAAAGCACAAGTTGTCTCCAGGATCCTGAAGTGGCTTCAGCAAAAATAATTACATTTGCTTAGGGTTTAAAACCTTCAAACTAATGAAAATAGTACCAATTCTACCTTGTGCAATAAGCCAGTCAAGTGAAGAATCTCTCTATCTAGTGGGATCCCATGACTAAGTGAAGGTACTTGAAAGAATGAAACAATAGGGTAAGCATACTCTTGTGTATCATAGCAGCTGTGTGTTTTAGGACTTCATGGAGGGTCTTTTGAAGAAATGGGCATGTAAAATAGTTCTTTTGGAGGAATGCAGGAGAATAGAGTTCCTACAGTTGATAATTAATAGTTTATATCATTAAAATATTTCACAGGTTATATTTTTTATTTTAAGCTGGATGTGATGATACAAAAACTCACCTGAAGAATCCAAGGATACCTAATCTATACTGTATGGTTACCACCACCAAATTCTCATAAGTAGATAATGCTGATGCATCATACATTGAAGCTCCACCCGTCAATAAAGCTCCTCCATGGATCCACACCATAACCTGAAAAGAACAAATCTTGTTACAGTCTGTCTAACTGTGACATCTCTGATCTCATATGTGAAAAAGCAAATCAGTATATTGTAGATTGAAGTTCTAATGCAGACACACAAGCTGAAGACCAGACATCAGCTAGTGCTTATGTAAACACAGACTATCCTGGCCACTAAAATCCATCCATGGCTAGGGATGGGGGGCTCTCATATAGATTCCCTTTTTGGACATAGGCAAATCATTTAACCTCTTCTGCCTTATCTGTAACATGGGAATAATGACAAATAGCCAGATAATCCCCACATTGCTCCTAGGAGCAGCGGGGCCAACAGCCACCACAGGCCCTCGGGCAAGGTGTGCGGGGGGAGGGAGGGGGGAACGGGGGACGGCCAGGCTCCACACCCCCAGAAGAGGCAAGCCTGTGGTGGAAGGGGTAGAGCCGGGGGCCACCAGCCCTCAGTGCCACCCGGACCACGGTGCTTCCCCCCCGCCAGCCCTCAGAGCTGCATGGAGCGGCACTCCGGTGGTGATTCAAAGGGGCCCGCAGTTCCTGCTGCCACTGGTACTACTGCAGCAGTGATGGCAGCTGGAGTGTTGGGCCCCTTTGAATCACCACTGGAATGTTGGGCCACCCTCCATTGGCGAGCCAGCCTAGGAGTTAACTGCTGTTTGTAAAGTGCTATGTAAGTGATATGGCAGGATTCAGATACGCTTCTGGAAGACATTAAGAAGAGACCTGTAATAATTTACATATAAGCCTCAACTATGTCTTTCCAACAAAAACACAGTGCCCTCCCCAACTTTTCAGCTATGAAGGATGTGTAAAAAGCCTGAAGGAGTAGATCTAGGAGAAGGATCTCTCTCCCCTCCTCTGGAGACCTGCCAGAAAAAATTACTTTCAGAACATGTTTATTAAAAACTACTTTTAGCTTTAATTTTGGCTTCAGTGAGCACTTCTAGTACTACAAAATTAAAGGGATTCAGACATTGCCTTGGTAGTTGTCCAGGACTATTGGAGGAGATCACTGAGCCCTTGTAATAATTGCCCATGGTTTGGAAACATTACATTTGTACTGTAGCATTACTTACAGGTAACTTGGATTTCTCATCAGAATGGGCAGGGGTATAAATATTCAAGTACAAACAGTCTTCAGAAATTGAGAAGTTAAATTGTTTAGCTGGAAAAATGTCTTCAAATTGTTCCAGCATTGCCCGGTCTTGTAAGCACCTTAAAGAACAGAAAGGAGAAGAACAATCTTTACTGTTACAGTGACAAAATTATCATCAATTTCACTGGAACGTGCTACATTTAATATATTTTTAAAAACCATTAAAAAAATTCTAATAGTGATTCTTTTTACGTAAAGCCAAATTTTTAAATTTACAGGTTGCAAGTTCTTTCTTCCCATTTTATAGTCTTAACTTGCTAAAGTGGATGTTTTGTATTGGTTTTGTTGATTAGTTTGCTGATTAGCAGAATTTTAATTTTTTACATGGAGATTTTTTTCTACTAAGAAGTTTTGTGGTGAGAGCCCAATTCAGCAAACATGTGCTTAACTTCACTGCTGCAGTAGTCTCACTGAAACCATCTTTATGCACTATTTATGATCATATAGTTAGGGTACGTCTACACTGCATGGCTATTTCGGGATACTGGAGGCATCCTGAAATAGCTACCCCCGGGTCTACACAGGCCGTCCATTATTTCGAGATATTATTCAAAATAACAGGCGTGCTATTTCAGCATCCCGGTAACGCTTGTTCCACGAGGGTTAAGGGATGTCTCGAAATAGCATGTTATTTCGAAATGTGGCGCTGTGTAGATGCGCCAAATTTCAAAATAAGCTATTTTGAAATAGATTTGAAATAAGAAACACAATTTTCGTAGTACAAATTGCGTATCTTATTTTGAGTTTAGGGTGCGTATAGACACACCCTTAATGTCTGTAGGGTAAGAGCATTAAAAAGCTCACCTCTATTAAAAATCAAACACGGGGCTTCATTAACATCCTTACTGTGATAATACCACAAACACAACCCAAAACTGACAGCAAATAGCACGTGCTACATTTTCAACCTGCACTACTTTCCAATGTACTGAACTGCCACAAGTCAAGAAGGATGAAATGCTTCAACCAGGCTATACTCCTCCATTACAGTTTGCACTCTGAAGTCAAAAGGGTATTTGCTCCTTTATGCCTAAAATGGGAATTTGCGTGTATATAAAAAAGTACACAATAACTTGGTTTATGTAGAACTTGGGTTATGTAGAACTTGGAAAGTCTATGCAACTTATCATTGATTAACTTTTTAAAATCGCTTCACAGCCCTAGTGTAGCAGCTTCTATCCAAGAATCTCAAGCAGAAACTCATCAATTTCTGCTAAGTTTCTCTGTCAGAATTTGAGTGTGGAGGACTTCTATGAAGTAGTCTATCTGATCTTCAGTCACATTCAATAGGATTATCATATCTGTAATGATGTATATCATTAAGACCTGCGTATCTTAGAAAGCTAAGAGCCCCAGCAGTGTTGTTTCAGGGGTTTAGTGTAAGAATCGTTCAAATGGACTTTGATAATAACATAGTATTAAACCTGCACTAGTCTGTGTGGCTAGATTTAACTTCAGGGCAGTTTCTCTTTATTGTGACAGCACACTCATTGGGCTGAAATCCTCCCATAGGATAAACATCTTTACCCAACAAATAAATGCAGCTTATTTTGGCCAATAATTTTACTTTTTATAAATGTAAATTTGGAGCACGAGGGTTCTTACATTGGTGGAAAAGAAGTTGCATCTCGGATGCTGATCCATGCTTCAGCTGGTTGTGGTGGGGAAAATCTCAGAGCTCCCACGGGCGGTTTTGCAAAAGGAATTCCAAGAAACACATTTGTAAGTCTGTTGGTTCCCTTGACAGTGACTTGCTTTCCTTGCAGTCGCCCATATTTGGTAACCACTTCTGGTTGTTCGCTTTGCTGGCCTGTGTAACAGAAGATAAACTAAATAATCAAATAAGTGAATGGCCTGATTCAAAGCCCTGGTGGCTTAATGGGCTTTTTTCTGTTGATTTAATGGGCTTTGGATCAGGTCCTAATAGCTAAACACTGGCATCCATTAAATTTGTTTTTCTCCCCTTTTCTTCTAAACTTTCTGTTGTTTTCATTAGCCACAGTAAGTGTAGCTATTAACACTGAATTCTTCCAATGCTGTATACAGTCCCCCTAATTATTTCAGATACCCCCCCCCCATCATTAGCTTTCGCGGTGGGTAGGAAAAAAGAGCACCGAAGGCCACAATACTGCAGTCAGATTCAGAGATGGGCACCAATCAAACCCCCAAATCCATCAAACACCCATCAAACTTTGGAGTGTTGAACTCTGGATCCAATGAGAACTTTGTGACTTGAGTCTAGTGTACATGAAAGCAAGGTGTAAAGTTAACTAAAGAGATTGCAAATGTTATCCTATCAATCATTATACGCAGACCTGCCCCTGAGCAAGCTAGCACACTGACAAAGTTCAATATCTTATCTAATCTAGTAAGTTTCCCCTTTGTCTTTGAAAGCTCCCCTTTGTCTTTGAAAGCTCTAGCAACATTTAAGGAAGAACAGCAAAAATATTTCATGGCTATTCTCGGTACTAGCCACACTATCCCCAGACTGTCAGTAAAGAAAGGTGCATTATTCTCTGTGAAAAGAACCTGCTCTGAAATACAGTAATGAATGAATGGCAAGTTTTTTGTTTTGTTTTGTTGGCACTCCCCTCTACTGCTTTCAGATATCAGAAGCAATGAGGTGCTGAAAAGCACTGCAAAAGTAACCATGGAGTATGTAGGCAAGGATCACTAGATTTTATTGTCAGAGCTGATGTAAGAAAGTGAAACTCTACACAAAAGCTTATGCTCCAACACTTCAGCTAGTCTATAAGGTGCCACAGGACTCCTCGCCGCTTTTGCAGATTCAGACTAACACGGCTACCCCTCTGATACTGGAACTTAGTGGATAAACCTTTGAACTGAAGTTACACAGATAAGAATTAGACCCAAGAACACTGCTATAGAATCAAACAGCTAAATAAAAGCTCAAGTAATTTGATCGCTGACCCTGCAGAGTTAACCATATAATAAGCAGCCTTCACGTGTGCTCCTTGATTGAGTTTGATAGACAACTTAACATTTCTGCTTTCAGATCATGCAGGTTTCTCTTCAAATATTTGATCTAATAAAATTAGCTTTTAGAAAGACTTTTGTGACAAATGACCAAGAAATTTACAGACTCAGTCACCCATTATCTCTGTAAAAGTTAAATAGATCAATTCCTGAGGATAATACACCTTTGTCTCCCATGCAAATTAGATCTTGAAAAGTGTCTGCCAAATTCATTCGAGGAAAAATTAAACTAAAATAGGATTTTGGTTAGGCTCCCAGCAACACAGAATCAAACAAACTGATAGATGGAATTCCTGAATCCCACTCAATGTTTGCCTTTAAAGTAAGACATTTCTTTCATTACCTTCAACTAGGATTGCGATCACCCATGCTGCACAAAGCAGGGACCAAAACAGGGAACTCCTACCAGGAAATGACATTTTCTTCTGTGCACTTGAACAGGGTGTTGTCTTCTTCGTTTTAACTGTTGAAAAAACAAGCCCCAGGGGCCCAATTATTAGCTCTCAATTACAGTCTCTTTCAAACACATGGTAGAAATGGGTTGAAATTTGTTTTTAAATCCCAGTTTAAACTATATCCCTGACTTGAAAATAAGCCAGTAGTTTCTGGGGGAAGTCAGTGTGGTATCTGCCACAGAGACGCACCTGGGAGTAATGATCACCCCCTTTGTCCCTCCCCCATTTCCAGGCACACCAACGTCAGTCATTCTGAGTTCCTCTTTGCAATGGCTTTCTGAAATGCAGGCAGGAGGGCAGTGGTAGCAGTTGTAAAAACTATCTGCAAGGAAAAGCTGATAGGACTCATGACAAAATTAGGTTGTTGCATTGAGAGTATATTTCTACAAACCTGCATTTATTCCCACAAAGGGGACATTATTCAATATAACAGTCACAATACATATATGTGAGAAGAGTGCATATCTAACTGGACACTCCTCTCAGACTCAGAGTAAGCGAGAGGGGGGCAACCACTTGGGGGAACTCTCGGAGGCTCCTGCACATAGACAAAGGGTCAACTTCTCCTCTTCCTTTCCCCTTGCAAGGGAAGAAGATCTGTCTGAAAAGAAGGCCAGTCTCTCAGACAGCCCTAACACATTCAGTTCAAATGGTTTGGTCTCCCAAATTCAATAAACCTTCTTCTTCTCTTCCTGGGGTGTATTGCCTTACTGTCAGTCGAGGTGACTTTGGGAGCTGTGTCTTGCTGCTGTCTCATCAGCTGGACTACCTGTGTTACCAGCAGTCTTTGCATGTAGCAGCATTCTTCCTGTTCACTGACTTTGGTAAATTCCCCCTTTCAAACTGTCTCCACCAGGCTAACAAGCCTAGCAGGTATATCTCGTTAGCATGGAACAGGCCCAGGCAAGTTTGTTAGCCTCTTCCAGCTCCCTCCACCCAGGTTTCTCCCTTCCCTCTCCCACCCTCTCTCTTCCCTTCTCCCACCTCCTTTTCCCAGTCTCCCCAGAGGTTAATCCCCCCCACGCCCAGTTTTGTTAAAAAAAGAGAGTTTCTATTTTTGAACACACGTGTCCTTTATTTTTTACATCAGGAAGGGGGGCTAGGGAAGGGTAAGTGGAAGGAGGTGAGGGAGGAATGGGGTATGAGCCCCCAATGGGGAGGACTGGGGTGGCTCTGCGGGCTCCTCAGGGTGGAAGCTCTCCTGCAGGGTCTCCTGGATCCTGACAACCCCCTGATTGGCCCCCCCAGATGGCAGCCTGCGGCAAGTGCAGCCAGGCTGATGGCCGAGTGCTGTGATGTGCCGATTGTGGGCACTCAGGGCACTCCAAGACAGGACTGCTTTGCTGCCCCTCATCGAGGTAGACAAGCAAGCGGGCAACCCTGAGAACTGTCTGTCTGGGGTGGGGGTCAGGTCCCTTTAAGCACAGCCCTCTGCTAGCCTGAGGCAGCAGCTCCACACTCTAAGTCCTAACCTGATGCCCTGCCGGCACTTGTTCCGGCCAGCCTTAACTTCGGTTCAGGGTCTACTCAATGTGGACATGCTAGTTCGAATTAGCAAAATGCTAATTCCAATTAGTTTTTAGGTCTAGATGCACTAGTTCGAATTAGCTTAGTTCGAATTAACTAATTCGAATTAAGTTAGTTCGAATTAGTGCTGTAGTGTAGACATACCCTAAGTGATGTTGGACCAGCTATGGCCTGTCCTGACAGCTGAGCAACACTGCTATAACCTCCCCAATTATCAGAGAGCTCTTCATTCCCTGGTACTGATAATGGAATTTCACCACTGTGCACCTGTCACCCAAATTCCAGTTCTGCCTAAACTGAGGTTACCAGAAGGGCTTCCTGTGCCCTCCAAGTTTGAGAAGGTTCATGTGGTAAAGCTTGGCTTCCTTCCTCATCCTACGTAGTCTTATCTCATAGACCACACGTTCTACCTGCTTGACCATCATGAACAGAGCTTGAACAAGCCATTAATTTAGACTTGGCTGAGAGCAATAGTTGAAGAACATTGTCACCTGCTGAAAAGACCATCGTCATACCTGCCTATTGTAATTTTGCTCCTGGAGTGTTGGGTTTTCCTCAGATTCTGCCTGGTGAACAACCTATGTTTCTGAACTGCTCACTTAACTGTATGATTGCTTTTAAGCCCCCTCCCTCCCAAATATTGTTTTTCCCATCCTTTTTGTAACAGATTCGAGATACCCCACAGTTGGTGACCTTACAGCAATTGAAATGGGGAGATTCCTGAAGGACCTCCTTTATGGGAAATAAGAGGGGTAGTGTCACCCCCAAAAAAGAATTTTGGGGGCAGCCCTACAATAATCTGCCTATCACCTCTTTAACCTGTCCTTCCCCAGATACGAGTTTCCAGGGAAGTTAAAGAAACTCTAAAGGACATGGATAAAATGACTGACATAGCACCATTTTCTTCTAAATAACATAGCTTTTATCATGTAAATAATATCTTCCATAATATAATCTAAAAATAAAAATCAGACACAAGTCCCTTACTGCAAATTAAAGGGCAATCAAACTGCAGTCTCACACAGTTTAATGATACTGAGTGGATGCACTCTGTAATGGCCAATTACAGTTGCAGTTCTGAAATGTACTCTAAATTTTACCTGGGTAACTTGTGATTAACAACACAGTTTTTTGCATCTGCATTAACACACACACACATTAATAATAAGCACTACCCTACACTTATATTATAATTAAAACTAATGGACTTACATTGTCCACCGACTTGAATTGCTACTGCAGCGCTGATGGTTTTCCAGATTATTCTGCTCTGTTCTGCTCTTTAAAGTCAGTTCTCTGCTTGATTTTGTTGTCTGTTTTTCCAGTAGCCACTCTCCTTTCTCCTCTCCTCTTCTCTGTCAACTGTTCTAACCCTCAGCCTTTTATATTGTGCTGTCAGCTATCAGATCTTTACTTCACATGCTTATCGCTAATTGTAAACCACAGAGTTTTGCCGCACCTGTTTGGCTTTGTGCCAATTCTATGATACAACCCCCTCCCCCCCACCCGCTCCCGTTTTTTTCCCCAGCTGAACTTTTGACTTTTTGGCCTACTTTCCACAGAGAAGTACCATGAGACCTGCTGCTTTCAGTGGCGAAATGACATTTACCAATTCGAAATGGAAGCTAGGGTCACAGAAGGAAGTCCAGGGAATTTCTCCAGGATCTCTGAAGTAGCTAGTCCCATTATCTGGGTTTGTCGATGACAAAGCGCTTCAACATCCCCTTCAGGCTCTTATTTAAACCAGTCTACTAGTCCCTCACTCTGGAGGTGGTGCACTGAGGTCTTCAATGTTCAGAAGGGAACATAATTCCTATATCAGTTGGGAAGAGAAGTTAGTCCTGTGGTCTGTTAATACATCACGGGGAAACCTTATGTATGAGAAGGGCATCAAGTGCTCTGGATCACTAGCTGTTGCTTTTGAGGAACACAGAGGTATAGCCTCTGGATACTTGCTTGCCAGCAGGTCAGTATAAGAAGAGATGCAGAGTCAAAGCAAGAGCAATTCTTTGCTGGAGCTGGAAGAGAGCTGATGGTGCTCTGGACTCCACTGGGACAAGGCCTTAAGGCAGGGCTGAGCAATAATTTTTGATGGGGAGCCACTCCAAGAATTTGGAAAGTGGTTGAGGGCTGCACTCTTCCATGATATTGATGGAGGAGGTGCGGGGTCTGGGATACAGGTTGGGTGTAGAAGGGAGCTTGGGATAAGGAATGGAGTTTGGGTGAAGGAGGCAGTTGTGACCTGGGGCACTGGACTGAGGTGCAGGGGGTTGGATTGTGACCTAGGGCAGGGAATTGGGATACAGCAGGGGGTGCAGGGATTTGGGTTGTGAGCTAGGGCAGGAGAGGACTCTGATCTGGGGCAGGGAATTGAGGTGCCAGATCTGGGAGGGGATATGGGTGCAGGAGGGGGGAAGAGGATTTGGTATGTGGAGTGAGGGGCAGGGGTGCCAGAGGCAGGGTCTGGCCAGGAGACTTACCAGCCAGCAGCTTGTTCCAGAATCAGCTTCCCTGCCTGCCAGTGCTCCCTCTATGCTGCATGGCAGCCCAGCTTCACAGATGATTAAGGAAATCATCTGTAAAAACTTGGAAAGTAGCAAGGTGATAGGGAACAGCCAGCATGGATTTGTAAATCATGTCAAACCAATCTGATAGCTTTCTTTAATAGGATAACGAGTCTTGTGGATAAGGGAGAAGCGGTGGATGTGGTATACCTAGACTTTAGTAAGGCGTTTGATATGGTCTTGCATGATATTCTTACCAATAAACTAGGTAAATACAACTTAGATGGGGCTTCTATAAGGTGGGTGCATAACTGGCTGGATAACCATATTCAAAGGCTACGTCTAGACTGCCATGATTTTCCGCAAATGCTTTAGCGGAAAAGTTTTTCCGTTAAAAGCATTCGTGGAAAAGAGCATCTAGATTGGCATGAACACTTTTGCGCAAAAGCACTTTTTGTGGAAAGGCGTCCGTGCCAATCTAGATGCGGTTTTGCGCAAGAAAGCCCCGATAGCCATTTTTGCCATCAGGGCTTTTTTGCGCAAAACACTTTTTAGCTGTCTACACTGGCCCTCTTGTGCAAATACAATTGCGCAAGAGGGCTTTTTCCCGAACGGGACCAGCAGAGTATTTGCGCAAGAACACTGACAATTTTACATTAGATCGTCAGTGTTCTTGCGCAAATTCAAGCGGCCAGTGTAGACAGCTGGCAAGTTTTTCCGCATGCTTTTGCGGAAAAACTTGCCAGTCTAGACACAGCCAGAGAGTAGTTATTAATGGTTCACAATCCGGTTGGAAAGGCACAACAAGTGGGGTTACGCAGGGGTCTGTTTTGGGACCGGCTCTGTTCAATATCTTCATCAACGATTTAGATATTGGTATAGAAAGTACTCTTATTAAGTTTGCAGATGATACCAAGCTGGGAAGCGTTGCGACTGATCTGGAGGATAGGGTCATAATTCAAAATGACCTGGACAAATTGGAGAAATGGTCTGAGATAAATAGGATGAAGTTTAATAAAGACAAATGCAAAGTGCTCCACTTAGGAAGGAACAATCAGTTTCACACATACAGAATGGGAAGCGATGGTCTGGGAAGGAGTACGGAAGAAAGGGATCTAGGAGTTATAGTGGACCACAGGTTAAATATGAGTCAGCAGTGTGATGCTGTTGCAAAGAAAGCAAACATGATTCTGGGATGTATTAACAGGTGTGTTGTGAGCAAGACACAAGAAGTCATTCTTCCGCTCTACTCTGGGGTAAAATTGGAGAGGGTCCAGAGAAGAGCAACGAGAATGATTAAAGGTCTAGAGAACATGACCTATGAGGGAAGGCTGAAGGAACTGGGTTTGTTTAGTTTAGAAAAGAGAAGATTGAGGGGGGACATGATAGCAGTTTTCAGCTATCTAAAAGGGTGTCATAAAGAAGAGGGAGAAAACTTGTTTATCTTGGCCTCTGAGGATAGAACAAGAAGCAATGGGCTTAAACTGCAGCAAGAGAGGTTTAGGTTGGACATTAGGAAAAAGTTCCTAACTGTCAGGGTGGTCAAACAATGGAATAAATTGCCCAGGGAGGTTGTGGAATCCCCATCTCTGGAGATATTTAAGAGTAGGTTAGATAAATGTCTATAAGGGATGGTGTGACGGGGTGAAGCAACCCCGTCACCCGCAGACACCCGGTACCACGGACACCGGCGGAGAGCCGGCGGGGGTAGCCCCAGCTGTGCTGCTGTGCGCGGGAGATGGGGCAATGACGCGTCATCAGGACGCACCCGGGGAGCCCAGTGAGATCACCGGCGCGACGGGAAAAGGCAGGGCAGGGAACCCGGAAATGGGAGAAGGAGCGTTGGCTGGCGCGGAGCACATAAGGGTGCCCGAGGCAGAGACAGGGGAGGAGGGTGATCGGGAGGCAGGGGAAGTAATCGGGGCACGAGGGAGTGCGGAGGCAAGGAAGGAGGGTCCGGTGGGAGAGGGCTAGCCGCCCGACCCACGACGAAGACTGTGGGCTGAAGGTAAGAGCCCCACAGCGGGGTGGTATTGGCCCAGGGAGGGGTCACGAAGCCCGAGAGCAAGTGTGTTTAGGGGTAACCCCCCCGCTTGCTACCATTGGGAGCTGTGCTCCCGGTGTTAGGGCCCTGGGCCGGGGTCCGGAGTGAGGGTGGGTCCGGACCCTCACCCCGCCCTTGGGAGGGCGATAATCGTGTGGTTGACGTCACGAGCAGAGTTCCAGAAAGTACCTTGTGACAGATGGTCTAGACAGTATTTGGTCCTGCCATGGGGGCAGAGGACTGGACTCGATGACCTCTCAAGGTCCCTTTCAGTCCTAGTATTCTATGATTCTATGATTTTGATTCTATGATTCTATGATTAATCAGTCCCACCCATTCAGTCAGCTCCATGCACTGAGCCCTGAGTCTTTTACTGGGCGGAGCTGATTAATCACCTGTGAAGCTGGGCTGCTGCACAGATTAGATTAGAGGAAACACTGCTGCCTGCCTTGTCCCTGTACAGGCTGCAGCCATGTGCTCTGGAGCCCCTTCTGCTTCATGGCTGCCTGTTATTGAAACAGGAAACTCCCATTGGCCAGTTTCTGGGCAGAAACTAGCCAAGGGGATTGTGCTGGGGGTAGGAACAGCTCCCAAAGCTTTCCCTCCTCCCCTCTGGACTCACAGTTTTAAAGAAAAACTGCCCCGCAGACGTGTTTCTAAGCGGCGTGCAGGTGGGGCGAGGCAAGCGGGAACCTCCCTGCTGCTCCACGCAATGTCTGCAGGCTGGATCCGATGGCTTGGTGGGATGGATCCAGCACGCGGGCTGTATTTTGCCCAACCCTGCCCTAAGGTAAGGGTGAAGAAGGTGCTGAGGCCATGGGGAAGTGGCCTGGGGAATTACAGCAACAACATAGTTATTTAAAGACAGCTGCTACCTACCGGGCCCCTGAGCTGGGATCCGGCGTACAAGGTGGGTCTGGATCACCCCCGTTCCCTCATTAGTCACTATGGGTATGTCTACACTGCCACCCTAGTTCGAACCAGGGTGGCTAATGTAGGCATTCAAACTTGCAAATGAAGCCCGGGATATTTAAATCCTGGGCTTCATTTGCAAGTTCGAATGCCTACATTAGCCACCCTGGTTCGAACTAGGGGGCTAGTATAGACAGACCCTATGTGGGGGGGAAGTGGCCTAGACAGTGAGGCACCTCAGAGCAGGAACTGAACTATAGTGACCCAGCTCGACAGCTGAGGCTAGAAAGGCTCTGAGAGAGCGAGGATGCTGCCTCCAGGGAAGGAGCCAGGGGGCACAGAAAGAGACATTACTAAGAAAGGCCCTATTTGACTTGTGCCCCAAAAGCATTTCACTTTGTTATTTCTACTACAGGTTGAACCTCTCTCGTCCAGGACTCCCTGGTCCAGTAACATCCATGGTCTGGCACCACAGATGTTGCTAGACCAGAGAGTTCCAGACACAGAAGTTGAGAGCAGCTGGGAGCGGAGGCAGTCTGGCTGTAGGCAACCTGCAGGGGCAGTGACCTGGGGATAGAGAGCTGCAGTGTACATGGGGATGGGGTTGGGAACTCCAGGAGCAGCTGCTGCTGTGTGGGTGGGGTCAGGGGCAAGGAACCCCAGGAATGCAGGAGTTGGGGAACCCTGGGAGCAACTTCCATCCTGCATATGCGGAGCAGAGCCCCGCAGGTTGGCTGGTGAGGGTCAGGCCTCTGGATTCTCCTGGGGTAGCAGCCACGAGGAGAGCCCTAGGAGATCTCAGATGCCTGACCTCCCCGGTCCGGCAAATTCCCTTGTTCTGAGAGTGCCGGACCAGGGACGTTCAACCCGTACAGACTGTATGTGACTCGGCCTGAGGGCTAAGTCACTGGAGAGCCACCACAAACAGTGTGATAGAGCGCTGGCACAAGCACTTGGCCAGGGGGCACTCGTGAGGGGTGAGTGCACCCCATTACATGGGGACTAGTTGCTCATATGTACAGCTTCATGTAGGGTCTCTCCTCTGTTCTAGCATGAAATCCCCATCCTGTAAAAGGACTCTGAGGTCCTGATGATCTTCTTTCTTCTGGTGAGGATCTGCGGTGATGTTGCTTAAGACATCCCTTCCCTTGGATCATTGACTTCCCCAACCCCTGCCAAGCTCTGTTGCAACTTGGCCCATGTTCTCATTTACAGCCTAGGCATGGGTATTTTTGACATGACCCTCCCTCCCCTCCCCCCCAAAAAAAGAAGGGATGAGTCTAGGCCTATGATCATGAGGTAGACCAATTTCTCTCCTAAGGCTATGGTTATTACTGCAGCATGGACTCCTACCATAAGTGGCATCTGCTGGCTGGAATAGGCCTTGACATTGCACTGGATACACTGAAGGTGGATTGTGTTCTTGGCAGCGACATAACTTCTGACCACTGTCTGGCTATAGCTTTCCTCGGACTATCACCAGTGCCATCAACTGCAGGAGAGGAGTGTTTCTGTGCCCACGTTTCCACGATCCAGCCTAGGGCATACCCATGCTCTTTTAGTGGGCACTCCCTCAATATGTAGCATCCGCCTATAAAAACAGCACATTAATGGGCATGTTAATCTCTCTTAGTTTCAGGGAAGCTCCCCTGCAGGATATTGGCCAGACCTTCATCTGTGAGCCCCGCTTCAATTGTCTGGGGTGTCAGGATTAGCGCTCATTTTGGAGTTCTTTGTAGGAGCTCTAGTAATTTCAAGTAACTGTGCAATGAACCTATTGAGTCATTTTGGGGTTATCTTCCCTCCATTCTGGTTGATCGGGAGGGAAAGGCTCTCCAGTGGCGGGCCCTCTTATTCAACACCCAGCGAGTAGAGCATTCCATAATCTATAATGCCGGTTGAGGGAGCAATAGCCACAGTAGACAGAGGGTGTGATGGAACAACAATAAGGCAGTTAGCTTTTGACCCTGTACTGGACTGCATCCTTAGGGCTGATTAAGGAACTGTTGGGTTGAATTTGTTACAACTATTAGCAGTAATTGTGCCTCTTAATTAATGATCTGGATGATGGGATGGAGTGCCCCCTCAGCAAATTCACAGATGACACTAAGTTGTGGGGAGAGGGAGATATACTGGACGATAGGAATAGGGTTCAGAGGGACCTAGACAAATTGGAGGAGCGGACCAAAAGAAATCTGAGGAGGTTCAACAAAGACAAGTTTAGAGTCCTGCACTTAAGACAGAAGAATCCCGTGTACTGCTGTAAGCAGGGGACCGAAGGCTAAGCAGCAATTCTGCAGAAAAGGACCTGGTGATTACAGTGGACGAGAAGCTGACTATGAGTCAACAGTGTGCCCTCATTGTTCAGAAGACTAATGGCACATTGGGCTGCATTAGTAGTAGCACTGCCATAGATCAAAGGAAGTGATTATTCCTGCCTATTTGGCACTGGTGAGGCCATACCAGGAGTATTACATACAGTTTTAGGCCTCCCACTACAGAAAGGATGTGGACAAATTGGAGGGTCCAGCAGAGGGCAATGAAAATGATTAGGGAGTTGGGAAACATGACTTATGAGGAGGTCTGAGGGAACTGGGCTTATTTAGCCTGCAGAAGAGAAGAGTGAGGCAGGATTTGCTACCAGTCTTCATCTACGAGAAAGGAGGTTCCAAAGAGGATGGAGCCAGGCTATTCTCATTGGTGGCAGATGACAGAACAAAGAGCAGTGGTTTCAAGTTGCCAGGGGAGTGATCAAAGTTTGATATTTTTTCCACAAGGTTTTTAAGGACAAGTTTGACAAAACCCTGGCTGGGATGATTTAGTTGGAGTTGGATTAGATGACCTCCTGAGGTCTCTTCCAACACTAATATTCTATGAATACAAGTGCTTGGAGCACCTGGAGTGCTTGTGATAGAGAACATGTCACCACACATGCAGAGGAGACTGGAGTGTTGTGGGAAAGTGGAGCTGGCTATAAAGGGCTCTACCATATTCACAGTCCATTTTGGTAAATTTCATGGTCATGAGATTTTAAAAATTATTAATTTCATTATTTCAGCTATTTAAATATGAAATTTCATGGTGTAACTGTAATGGTCCTAACCCAAAAAGGAGTTGTGGGGGTTACAAAGTTATTAGAGATGGAGTTGCAGTACTGCTACTCTTACTTCTGTGCTTTTGGTGGTCATGGTGGAGCTGCCTTAATCAGAGACAGCAGCTAGAGGGAGGTGGCTGCTAGGCAGGAGCTTAGCTGGGAAACCACAGCTGTCACTAGCACAGAAGTACAGATGTCATGGTATGCTATTGCTATGCTTACATCTCACTTTTGATTGAACAGCTGGGCCCTTAGTCAGCAGCCAATGTTCTCCAACCACCCAGCTCTGAAGGCAGAAATAAGGGTGGCAATACTGCCATCTTCCCCTAAAAATAACAGCCCCGCTACCCTCTTTTGGGTCAGGACCCCCGATGTAATAAATGCTGGACTCCTTTGTGAAATCCTTATAGGGTAGGATAAAAGCATACTAAAGACCAGATTTCACAACCTGACAGCCATTTTTCATGGCCATGAATTTGGCAAGCCCTAGTTATTCATTATTGTGGCATGGCTTGGTTTATTTTTACCATTGTGCATACGTGTAAGAAGTCAGTGCAGGAATTTCACAGCATGCCTTTATATCATTGCTTTTGCCCCTGAGAGAGAAAATGTAGCTAGGGAACTGTGTGTCAAATGCTAGGCTGACAGAAAGGCTTGAGATTCTAGTCCCATCCAACACACATTACAGCGGAGATAAGGGTGCAGATGTATAGCGGTGATTTGCAGGTAACATAGCCTTCCTGTGAGCTAACTATGGAGTCATGAAGCTCCACTCCACCTAAAAGCTGCATTTGGGGCAGGGTGAACAAGAAAACAAAAATTAAGCAGGCAGAGGGCAGGAATCCCTACCCATTGATGGGCAACTTAGACTAGTGAGGGGGATGATGAATGGCCCTCCATCTCAAAGGGCTGCAAGGCTGTCATAACCAAGATGGTCTCCTCTGATGGGGTAGTTTTACTAACAGTGCTTGCGTACCTAGAATTTCTGGGGAGGGCTGACTGAATTGTAGCAGTGCTTTAATTGTAAGCAGAGGGAGTGCCCGGCTCTCGCAGTCAATGTGCACCCTTGCTTTATGAGTGTGTCACTTTAGTAATACCAGTGGGAAAAAAACGACGTGGCTGGAAACCAATTGAATCTGGCAACCCTGTGTGTGAGCAAGGGTAAACAAAATACCTCACAGGCCACACCTAGAATCCCACTGGGCCACATACAGCCCATGGGCTGCAGGTTGCCACCACTGCTGTGGTCTCTTGTGGGGAAAAAGGAGGGATGGCCAGGATGTGGGCCAGAGGCAGCCAATGGTGGGGCTGCAGCAACCAGCTGGCCGAAAGCAAGCTGACCATGTGGGCCCAGTAAGCTGCACTGCATCTGAGAATCAGCCGGAGCACAAAAGGAAGAAAGCCATGACCCGTGACTGACAGAACGAGTGGAGCAGCTGTATGGTGCCCTTTCTTTCTCCTGTGCTTGGATGGCACAGGGCTTTAGGCTGCTTTGGTGGCTAGTGAGAGGTCAGTGTTACCGGAATTCCTGTGGCTGAGAAGCTGACCTGGAGACAAGACTCAGTGGGCAGCCAACAAGACCCAGCAAAAAAGGCTGGGCCAGCATCAGGTCTGCAACAGTGGACGCCAAATATAGTAAAGATCCATACTCTGAGCTCACACTGTTGAGAGCCTGGGGCTAGGGAGGTTTGATCTTGGAATCCATGTGTGGTTGAATGTTCCTGATGTAACTGTTTGTACGGACAATGGCATTAGTGTGATTCATAGTGAACCAGTCTCTCCAGAAGGTAGCAGAAGGGTTCTCCACTCCTGCGCAAAAGGTTGGAGTCTGGAACCCACTGCTCTCCTGGGAACGCCCCCCCCCTTTAATGACTTATCAAAAACACCATGTTGGAAAGCCAGGAAGTGACAAATTAAAGTTGCCTAGCAGGACTCTCATGAGAAAAAAAGGAAAAAAACCTTTACACATTAGAGAACACGGAAACACAGAGTTAAGGCTGAATTCTAGCAGAATCATTACATGGATTTTGTCAGAATATTTTAAAAAACGGTAGTGTTTGGCATCTGTTCTAGGTTATTTGTAGAAGTGAGAGTCTATTGATAGAACGTTTTCAATTCGCTTTACATGATCAACATTTTTGTATGTATGGATATGTCTACACTAGCCCCCTAGTTCGAACTAGGCAGTCAAACGTTAACTCGAACTAACTCCTTGGAATGAGGTGTAACAGTTAACTCGAACTAAGAATTTAGTTCGAGTTAACATTTGACTGCTGCGTGTAGCCGCAGGCAGTTAGTTCGGACTTAGGATATTTAAAAATGGCGCCCGGGCGGGAAGATGCAAATAAAGCCCGGGATATTTAAATCCCGGGCTTCATTTGCAACTTTGAATGCCTACATTAGCCTCCCTAGTTCGAACTAGGGGGCAAGTGTAGACATACCCTATGACACTGAGGGTACGTCTACACTACAACGTTAATTCGAACTAACTTAGTTCGAATTAGTTAATTCAAACTAAGCTAATTCGAACTAACGCGTCTAGAACTAAAAACTAGTTCGAATTAGCGTTTTGCTAATTCGAACTAGCAAGTCCACATTGAGTGGACCCTGAACAGGGCTTAAGGATGGCCGGAAGCAGTGCCGGCAGGGCATCAGAGGAGGACTTAGAGCGTGGAGATGCTGTCTCAGGCTAGCCGAGGGCTGCGCTTAAAGGGTCCCGACCCCCACCCCGGACAGATAGTTCTAAGGGGTGCCCCGCTTGCAAAGCAGTCCTGGCTTGGATTGCCCGGACTACCCACACTGGGCACATCACAGCACTCGGCCATCAGCCCGGCTGCACTTGCCGCAGGCTGCCATCTGGGGAGAGGGGGCAATCGGGGGGCTGCAGGAAAGCTTCCACCCCCAGAAGCCCGCAGAGCCAGCCCAGTCCTCCCCATCGTAGACAACACAGCTTTGACTGAAAAAGAACTACAAGGAAGGCTCCTCCGTGTCTTCTATAAGGTTACATGTAGAAGAAGCTTCTGTCTGGATGATGAATTAAGTCAGATCAGAGGGCAATTTTTCACCTTTCTGGTATTTCTTTGTGGGCTGAGTATCAGCACGTCTAAAGAAGCCTTGGGTCACACCCAAGGAATGTCAGGACTCAGACCAAGTGCCGTGCATTCCAAAATAAAAGGGGAAGTAGACAAGAAAATAGGGAGAGAAAAGGAAAGGATCTGAATTCACTCTGTGTGACTGTGTACTATAGCGTGAATGCTGGCTTTCTCGAAAATTCTATAAAATCAGGGAAGAGAGAAAGAAGCCAGAGTAGGTGACAATCAGGTTCTTCTCATTATTTTCCTCAAATCTGTCCACAGTAGTTTTAAGCATTTCCTTTTTCCTACATGGAACCTTCAATTACTGCCTGTAGGTTGTATTAAAACATTCTCATGTCTGGGATTAAATTAACAATTTTTGGAGGCCCCTGTGAGCCTTAGGGTAATGAAATTTTGACAAAATAATTGGAAAAAATCAACTTTTGGAAAATCAAAGAAGTCCAAGCAAGAGCAGATATGAATTTTGTAGTCAACTGGTGCCTGAGTTTCACAATTCTTCAATTGTTCGTCTGCTCCATAACACATTCTGTTAACAAGCAATTTACTATGTGAAAGAAAGTATTCACCTTCCCGTCTTACACCGCTAACGAGGATCTCAGTTATTACAGCTGAACTGGTTGTCTCACACTCATAAATCCTTCAATTTTCTGCAAATTATTTTGAGATATGAGCTCTGTCAGCCTTGGTGAAAGAGTTTTCAAGATTGCAAAGGTTCTATAGAACAGCTCTTTGTAAAACTCATAAACTCATCTCCTTCACCAACAAGAAGCTGGCCAATATGAGGCATTATCCCACTCTCCTTTTCTCTCTAATATCTAAGACCTGCACAGTTACAACAATATTGCAAATGTTCAGTCAGTGACAGATCTGGGAGCAGAACCCAAGAGTCAATCAGTCTATCTGTCAGCTTTTGGTTTTCTATAGTTTCTGTCACTAAGAACTAAGCAGTACTGATTTCCTGTGTCTTCTGCGAAGGTAAATATTACCCAGCTGTAATGTGGTTCCTGGCCCTTTATATGACCTGATGCCTTTCTTGTTAGTAATATAGATGAATAGTGCCTATACAAAATAGGCTGCAAAGGGAGCCCCCACAACCCATCATGTATAATGGATAAGTGCTCTTTACAGTCCCAAACAACATCTGGACTGGGGGTTGCAATGAACTGATGGTGCAAATGGTAGAATTTAAGGCCAGGACCATTAGCTGGTATAAACCAGTAGCTATTCTGACTACGATACAGTTGTGCTGATTTACACCAGTGGGGTGAGCTGAGTCTGGAAGCTCAACTATTTGAGCATCAATGTTTCCAACATGTTATGAATATTAAGTAAAACATAAAACAGAAGGTCTTACCCAAAGAATCCAAGGAGACCTATTCTGTACTGAATTATTACCAACACCACCACATTCTCATTAGCTGATAATGCTGACCCACCAAACCTGGAAGCTCCACCAAATATGAAATTCACTCAATGAATCCACACCATCACCTTGGAAAGAGCAGGAAGAGAGAAACTTCTACATACAGGAAACCCTAGCCATTTGTGGTGGATGCATTTCTGCCACCACTGCAAATGGCAAAATTTGCCGATACTGAACCATAACTCCGGGCCCCCGTGATGAGTTCCCCATAGCTCCTAAACTCACCGTGGCTCCCAACAGCTGCAAGGAACTCACCATGGCTGATGGCATCTGAAGTGAACTCTGTGTGGCTCCCGAAATCACCATGGGTTTGTCTACACTACCCCGCTAGTTCGAACTAGCGGGGTAATGTAGGCATAATGCACTTGCAAATGAAGCCCGGGATTTGAATTTCCCGGGCTTCATTTGCATAAGCCGGGTGCCGCCATTTTTAAATCACGGCTGGTTCGAACCCCGTGCCGCTCGGCTACACGCGGCACGAACTAGGTAGTTCGGACTAGGCTTCCTAGTTCGAACTACCGTTACTCCTCATGGAAGCCTACCATGCAGCAGCATCGGTGCAGACACCCTGGTCTAATACAGCATTGCAAGTGGCCTCCAGAGATGTCCCACAATGCCTGTTTTCACCACTCTGGTCATCTGTTTCAACTCTACTGCCCTGCCTACTGACGACTCCCCCAACTGTCAGCCAACATAAGAACATAAGAACATAAGAACGTCTGTACTGAGTCAGACCAAAGGTCCTTCTAGCCTAGTATCCTGTCTGCCGACAGTGGCCAGCACCAGGTGCCCCAGAGAGGGTGGACCGAAGACAATGATCAAGCGATTTGTCTCCTGCCATCTCTCTTCAGCCTCTGACAAACAGAGGCCAGGGACACCATTTTATCCCCTGGCTAATAGCCTTTTAATTTTATCCCCACTCTTTGAATTCCTTAAGGATTGTGAAAGTCATGTGTGACATACAGTAGTCTCAGCACATCTTTCCAGGTGACCATGGCTGCTCAATGCACCAGGTGCTATCCCACCATCAAAGCTAAGGTGTTGATTTTCATCAGCATTTGCGAAGAGGAAACTGCCCAGTCCTTGCTGTGCTCCAGCTATAAGAATTAAGATACCTACACACAGATAGCAAAATGCAGGACAATGTAGCACTGCATTTTGCTTCAGCTACCCCAGACTAACACGGCTACATTTCTATCACTATTCTACACACAGATATGCTTCATGATGGAAAGCGGCCACGATTAGAACACACTGCAGTGCAGGGTCAAAGTAAAGTAGCTGAGGAACACTCACCCAGGATCAGCTGGCATGTCTCCAGAACCCCGGCCTCCATGGCTTTGAAATGCATGGGGTTCTGGAGAAATGTCCACTGGGGACTCTTGTGCATTTCAAAGCAGGTATCCACATGCAGCCCCAAGTCAGTGGAAGTTCTTGCTGGCACCGGGCTGTACATGGAGTTCCGCATTCCTCCTTTGAAATTCCTCCCTTTCAAAGGAGAAATGCGGAAGTGCCCGTCAGCTAGTTGACTAGTCGATGGTAATTCCATCGACTAGTCACTTAACTGCATTTTAACATCCTTAGCGCAAACCACTACATACCTAGTCAGAGTAGCAGAACAGGGTCTATGAAACTCTCATGGAGATCCTGCAACAGTGGATTGCTCAGTATCTTTGGCAGAGCTGCTTTATTTCTTGCACCATTAAGGATAATGTTCCTAGCCACTTTGCCATCACTTGTGTGTGTGTGTGTGTGGGGGGGGGAACCATCATGGCACACAGACAAGCCATATAACGGCCATGGCAGTAGCTGTGGTGTGGTAGAAGACCCTTCCTCAATTCCCTGTTCACCCTCTGCAATGAGATATCTTCCATCATGAACACGCCTGTGGGAAACATGGAGACAGTAATGATTTTAGTGCCTCCCGTGAAGCACTGCTCCTGCAGTTACTCATCCTTTTTGGGGTGTTATGGTTCATATGTGCTTGCCTAGGTCCAGCCAGTTGGTGAAAGGTATGTGAACAGAGCTTGTGTTTTAAAACACTGATTGTGTGCTGTAAATGATAGTGCTTCTGTAAAACTCTGCATTTTGACTTCTGAGACTTTCTTGGGAGCCCAGCCTCCTTCTTTGTTATTGCTGGCTGAATGGCTGCACAAGATTAGAAAGTGGCCACAAGAAATTGGGAGAATTTTTCATGTGATGTTATGTTGCACTCTATGGCAAAAATACAAGAATGGAAGGAGTGGTTGGACAGCGAGAAGAGGTACTGAAAGGAGAAAAATGGTGTTCCAGAACAAACATTTTGGAGTATCAAGTGGATGTGTTCCAGGCATGCACAGGACTGCAAACTAAGCAGCTCCATGCCCATCTTCCCCTGCAGCTGCTGTTACAAAATTCATTCCCATACCCTCCCTCCCCAGACACTGCCAACACATCCTGGCTCCAGTCAGTACCCACTGCCCCGTCACCCTCCAGCCCTGCAGACTCCCAGACTCCCACTGCATTCAACGCCCGTTACTCTGTAGAGTAGCTCTTCTGAAGTGCAATACCCACTGCACTCTGTTCCAAAGAACAAGGTTGCATGTGATGCCTGGCCATACACAAATCTTCAACGGTCGCAGGACTCCACTTCCTCCTGTGACCCTCCCTTTCCTCATCCCTTTTCTCATCCCCCCACAGACCTGAAGTGTTTTTTGCTGTCTTTCCCCTCTGGTGGTGGTTGTTTAATAAAAACGTTTTTGTATTAGTCCGGTCACTTCCTGGCATTACAAGCATTGAACTCCTGAGCATAGGAACAAACATTAGTGCGTTTCAGCTTCAAATTGCTTCATCAAGGCATCCCTAATCCTCATAGCCCTGCACTGAATCCCTCTAATAGCCCTGGTCTTTGGCTGTTCAAATTCAGTTGTAATTTACTGAGTTTCAGTGGTTCAGCCCTGAGTAAAGCTTCCACACTTTCCTTCACAAATATTATGGGCCATACAGCACGTGGCTATAACCATAGGAATATTGTCATTGGCCAGATCCAGCTTCCCATATAGGCAACACCAGCAGGCCTTTAAATGCTCAAAAACACACTCTACTGCATTCTGCATGTGCTCAGCCTATTGTTGAACTGCTCCTTCATGCTGTCAAGATGCCCCATGTAAGTCTTCAAAAGCCACAGCATTAAGGGATAGGCAGGGTCTTCTAGGATCTGAATAGGCATTTTGACCTCCCCTATGGTGATCTGATTTGGAAAGAAAATCCCTGATTGCAGCTTCCTGAACAAGCTAGTTCTGATAGATGTGTGCGTCATGCACCTTTCAAGACCAACCTGTGTTTATGTCTGTGAATCACCACGGGTGTTTCACAAGTGCCTGGAGAACTATGGAGAAATACCCTTTCTGATTAATATACTCAGTAGCTAGGTCAGGTCCCAGAATCAGAATGTGTGTGTCAGCCACTGCCCCTCCACATTTAGGGTATGTCTACACTACCACCCTAGTTCCACGAGGTGTACCGGTAGTTCGAATTAGAAAGCCTAATACGAACTACCTACTCCGTGCCGCGTGTAGCCGCGGGCACGGAGTCCGAACTACCGGGGCTTTAAAAATGGCAGCGCCCGGCAAGATGCAAATGAAGCCCGGGATATTTAAATCCCGGGCTTCATTTGCAACTTCGGTTGCCTACATTAACCACCCTAGTTCGAACTAGGGTGGTAGTGTAGACATACCCTTAGGGAAGCCCATTTGTGTAAAGCCATCTACAAAATCATGCACATTGCCCAGCATCACCATCTTTCACAGTAGGATGCAATTTCATGGCCCTGTGCACTTCCATCAACATGAGTTCAACCGTTGACTTTCCTGCTCCAAACTGATTGGTTACCGATCAGTAGCAGTCTGGAGCAGCCAGCTTCCACAGTGCAATTGCCACACACTTCTCTTATGACAGGGCAGCTCTCATTCTCGTATCAGTGTGCCTCCGGGGCGGGGCGAGCTCACCACTCTGTTCCATGAACGGGAGTTTCCTCATCTGAAAGATCTGCAGCCCTTGCTTGTCATCCCTCAGGTGCATGACAATGTGATCCCACCACCTAGTGTGTGTTTCCCAAGCCTGAAAGTCCGTGTTACACTGTGATCAGCACCTCCATGAATGACAAGCCAGGCAGAGGCACGGTGAGGGTGTTATGCACCTGGGGGCAAAGGAAAAATTTGTCCCGTTCCCCCCCTGCCATGTGGCACGGCTACGAACCTGGTGCACAGCTGAGGGGAACTTGTACTGCATCTTCCCCCACCCCCTACAGTCTGGGGCCAGGCTCCCGCATGCACTAACCCGCCAGTGCAGATGGAGGAGAGTAGGGCTTGGAGCAGAGGCAGGGAGGAGGCTCCAGTTGCCGGTGGCAGGCAGAGTAGGAGCACTTGAGCTAAAGGATGACGGGGGGAGCAGAATGGGATTAAATTGGCGTCTCCTTAGCATGGTGCCCAGGGGCAACTGCCCCCGCTGCCCCCCTCCCCCCCCGCAGATCGATCATCTTATAGAATCATAGAATACTAGGACTGGAAGGGACCTCGAGAGGTCATCGAGTTCAGTCCCCTGCCCTCATGGCATGTGCAAGATTTGTGAGAGCCGTCCCATGAATCTGCAGTTAGTGTCTGTGGCACCTGCTTCTGGGTGGTGTCTCAATGCTGCCACATTCACCTCCAAAGAGAGGGCTTCCCAAAGCAGGCCCTTGCTGCTGACCCCCAAGGCATCTACAGGTCCAGTCTCCTTTCAGTGGGCCCACTTGCGAGGGCTCATTGATCTTGGATCTGGCTTCCATCCCCTCTCCAAACTTTGCAACTGCCCAGAGGTGCTCATCTTCCACCTTATAGATTCCCACCTCATTCACCCCACAGGGACAGTCTCTGCCTCACTTGTCCTAGGGACTATTCTACCAAGACTTAATACAAAGTTTCCATATAAAAGGACTCAATACAAAGCTAAAAACTTCAATGAGAGAATGATTAATACAGAGACGTGTCTACATCTGCTGCAGGGACACACCTCTGCCAGCCTCCACCCCTCTCCCTCAGAGTCTATAGCCCCATTGCAAAGTGGGGAAGGGGAAAGAAAGAGGCTGAGGCCCATCCAACGGGACTGAAGCAGTCATGAGCAAGTCATGTCCGGGAGCCATTCTCCTGTCCATTGCTGGTGCTGTGTTGCTTCAGGCACGCTGAAATGTAGTCACCTCTAGGGTGGGCTAGACAGCTGTTTAACACCTGCACAAAGTTTCAGGCAATGCGGGCTGCCTTCCTGCAGAGCCCCCATCAAAACCACTGTGCCCTCCTGGCTTAGGAAAAGACTAAACAAGAGGATTGGAAATTAACCTGCCCAGTCTCACATCCCCTAGGCAGGGAATGAGCCATCTACATTAGGCCCCAGCTGGAGTATTGTGTCCAGTTCTGGGCGCCATATTTCAGGAAACGTGGAGAAACTGGAGAAAGTCCAGAGAAGATCAACACAAATGATGAAAGGTCTAGAGAACATGAGCTATGAGGCAAGGCTGAAGGAATTGGCCTTGTTTACCTTGGAAAAGAGAAGACCGAAAAGGGACATGAGAGCAGCTTTCAAGTATCTAAAAGAGTATCATAAGGAGGAGGAAGAAAAATTGTTCTCCTTGGCCTCTGAAGTTAGGATGAGAAGCAATGGGCTTAAATTGCAGCAAGGGATGTTTAGATTGGACATTAGGAAAAACTTCCTGCCTGTCAGGGTGGTTAAACACTGGAAGAAATTGCCTAGGGAGATTGCGGAATCTCCATCAGTGGAGATATTTAAGACCAGATTAGACAGACACCTGCCAGGGATGAACTAGGGCAACTCAACTTCGGAAGCCCCAGCGGCCACACTGATACCTACAGAACATGCTGAGGGCCTCAACTTAAGTGTGGTTCCATATGCAAGCAAATATATGCCAATAGCTTCTCTCACACTGACAGGCATGAATACAAAGATTAAGACAAGACTACATAACACACAGACCCCATTTAAGTCAGCTCTGCTGATAGTAATAAAACGCAACATTTACCTGATTTCTTCCCACCGTGACAGCACTTTTCATGAGCAATGACAGTCCAAGAATTTAACTACTAAAACACAGATCGACAGAAGATCATTACACTGACTACTTTTTTGTTTTGGCTCCCACTCGCCAGCTACATGTTGATCCCCACATAAACCCAAACTGCACCGCGGGGTGAAAACAAACTGCCTGTGGGCAGCATGCGGCCTACAGGCCATGTGTTGAGTAGCCCTGGGTGCTTGGTCCTGCTGTGAGGGCAGGGGACTGGACTTGATGACCTCTTGAGGTCCCTTCCAGCTCTAGTGTTCTATGATTCTATACTCACTGCATGGGGTTAGATGGGGGCTGGTGCCCCCTAGAAGGGACAGATCCCCAGAGTCCATCCATACCTCCGTGAGCCAGCCTGTGCCCCTGCCCTGGGACTGAACTGGAGCCAGTGCCCCCTAGAAAGTCCCTGTAGCCTCCTGAGCACCAATGAGATTTTGGTGCTAGGGCCCTCCCTCAAGTGGATCCCTTGAACTAGGGGTCAGGCCAGGCCCTGTTTTCTCCCACACTTTGGGGCCCTAGGGGCCAGGCCCTGTGGTGCCTCTAGGCCGGTGTTGCGGCACGAGGGGAATGAATCGACTAGGTCTGAAGCATTCCTCCCACAGGCCTCAGCAAGCCTGGGGGTGGGGCTGAGCAGATGGGAGAAGCGGGGGCAGGAGGTGGCTGCCGGGTATCCGTCTCTGCCCTTTGCTGCCGTTAGCTGGGGCGCACCGTGGGCTGGCGGGCAGCTCCCAGGATTGTCTCCTTTGAGTAGGGTTGGCTTGATCGCAGCACGAGCTAAACAGGGTGTGCTTGCTGAAGCCCCCCCACCCTGCGATTGTTGTTCCCCACATTAATCAGGTTGCAGCGAGCCGGGTTATGCTGGTCTGTGCTGCACTCACATCTTTGCTACCGAGGTAGACAGCCCCTGGACCACTGGAAACTGAGCTTCTAGTCCAGCCTGGTGTGTGACCTCAGGCATGTCACAGCCCCCATTGTGCCTCAGTTTCCCCATCTGTAAAATGGGAACAATGTTGGCCTCCTTGGGAAAGCCCTCTGAGTGTTACCAATGGACAGAGCAAGGGCTGGCAAGGACAAATCTTGCCTTGGTCACGCAGGCTTGGTACCATTCCAGTGGGCGGATGGTGCCATCAGTTGCTTGATAGTGCTTTGTGTTCGAATGCAATCAAATGAGGTAGTCCAGTGACAGATGGGTGAGTGGCTGAAAGTCAGTGGGTAGGGAACCGGGTGCCAGATGGCAGCTCACTGGCAAATTCAGCATACGGGGAAGGGGGCTCCCCACACCTCTGCTCCCAGCACTTGCGGGTAGAGTTCACAAATGACAGAGCTCTTCTCACTTTCCCCCCCCAACCAAATCCCCCTCCTTCAGAGACAAAGCAACCCCAGAGTCCCCCCCAACCAAATCCCCCTCCTTCAGAGACAAAGCAACCCCAGAGCCCCCCCAACCAAATCCCCCTCCTTCAGAGACTGGCAAACTCAGAACCCCCCAGCCCCCAACCACATCTCCTTCCTTCAGAGACAAGCAACCCCAGAACCCTCCACTAAATCTCCTTCCTTCAGAGCTAAGCAACCCAGCGCCCCCCCCCCCACCAAATCCCCCTCCCACAGAGCCAGAGGAACCGGTCAGGCAAGTTAATCTTACTTTCAAAAGAGGCTGCTCCTGCCAGCTGCCTCTGCTCAGTGCGTCCGGGCCGCAGCCCATGGCCCAGCTGCCGGCTCACTGATCTAGCGTCAGGTGGGCCTGTGCAGCGTGCGCCTCGCTCTCACCCCGGCCTAGCACCCGGGGGTAATTGCCCACCCTGCCCCCTCTTCGCTACGCCTCTGCAAGCCAGGGCTACTCAACTTTGGAAGCCCCAGGGGCCACAATGATATCCACATCACATTCTGAGGGCTGCAACTTAAGTGTGGTTGCATATATATACATGCAAATATTTATGCAAATATATGCAAACAAGTTCTTTCACACTGACAGGCATGAATACAAAGATTAAGGCAAGACTACACAACACACAGACCCCATTTAAGTCAGTTCTGCTGATATTAATAAAATGCAATATTTACCTGATTTCTACCCATATGACAGCACTTTTAATGAGCAATGACAGTTCAGCAATTTAACGACTAAAACACATATCAACAGAAGACCATTAGATTGACTACTTTTTTGTTTTGTCTTCACAATTTTAACAAATCAAACAAAAACTGCCATACAATATTTACTGAAATATAAGTACAATCAGTGTGAAGTTAAAGGCACCGAGCGGAGAAGTGGCATGGCTAGAAAAGGAACCCAGGAATCCCGCTTCCCAGAATCCCTTCCTTTCCCCTGCCCGCCCCACCAAGCACCAGCTCCCACAGTCCTCACAGAGCAGAGACCGGAACCCCCAAATCTAGCCAACAGACCCATCGCCCACTTACAGGAAAGGAAAGAAGTCAGAAGATTTAACGCCCAGTTCCCTGCTGTAACTCAGTGCCCCACCCCTCCACCAGAGCCAGGTACTCCCTAGGCCCCCCTGCTTTAATCCAATGCACCCACCCCTCCCCCAGAGCCAGGCACCCTCCAGCCTTCCCACTGCAACCCAATGCCCTTCCCCTCCACTAGAACTAGGTATCCCCCCAATTCCCTGCTCCAACCCAATGCCCCACCCCTTCCCTTCCCCAGAGCCAGGCACCCCCATCTCCCTGGTCCAGCCCAATGCCCTTTCCCTACTGCAGAGCCGGAGACATAAATCTAGTGGGGTGGAGGGTAATGCCCTGGGTCTCACCGGAACCACGTGCTTTTCCCTCCAGGCGCTGGGTCCCATGCACAGAGTTGCCATGAATGGTCCCGGCACATGGCTCCAAATGTTCCATTGAAGGCACATGCCACCGCCCCCTGCCTGATCCCCTTTGCTGGGCAGAAAATCCCAGACATTTTTTGCCTTTTAAAAAACCCGTCCGGACGGCCATTTGACATGTAAAAACAACAACATGTCCGGGAAAAACCGAACCTATGGTAACACTACCCAAGTCCCAGCGCAGACCTTTCTCACCCTGGCCTCACGGCCTGGCTCCGCCACCACCTCACGCTCTTGCTGCCCAGCTCTGCCACTGCCTTGCCACATGCCTTGCTGCCAGGGCTGGCCTTACCATGACGCGAACTGAGGTGGCTGCCTCAGGTGCCAGACGTGGGGGGGGGTGCCACTAGGACCCAGAGTGTAGAAAGTTGTGTCTGCTGCTGGTGCATATGTATTCTCTCTGCTCTAGATGCACAGAGATGGTGGCGTGCTGTGCTGGAGGAAGGAGGGCACAAGAGACATAACAAGCAGGCAGGAGGAAAGGTGAGGGGGAATAACAGAAAGCAGCAGGAGCTGAAGTGAGAGAGAGGAAGAGGAGCCTCTTATGTACCTCTCTAGCACTCCCAGGAGCCTGGACTGATTAACACCAGCTTCTCAGGGAGCTTCCTGTTTCCTGCTGCTTCCCTGAACTCACTTGAGGAGAATAGGCATGTGGTCCACGGGCTGCATGTTAAGTAGCCCTGACACAAGCAATTGCATGTCACAGATATTGCATGTGGCAAGATCAATGTCAGACCTCTCTGGCCTTTGCAGTTTAAGAAATAACTGCATTGCCACTCGTGACATTAGTGAGAGTGAGCAGTACATTGGCCAGCGGTATAGGATCCATTACTTCACAACAACAAAGCAGAGTGTGCAGTAAACAAACCATTGAATGGTGCTGTCAGATGTGGACAGAAGCACAAGGACTGCTGGGATGGGAAGCAATCCATTTGGGGTATTGGACCAGATCCAGAATGCCCCAGGACCCCCTCAACCTTCCCACAGCACTTAGCAGCAGAAGAGGGAGAGATGTTCTGTGGGGTAGCTGCCCAGAGTGTACCACACTGAATGACAATGCAGTACTGCAAGTGTGAACACACTACTGCGTAAGCAGCTGACAGTGTGAACACACAACTGCGTTCTGTAAGCGGTGATGTAAATTTTCTGCACATAATCTTACCAGTGTAGGCATACCAACAGAAACCTAAGTCATTTTTTAATACTTTACGCCAGATCACCAGAAGTAATATTCGTTTTCTTATGCAAAGTTCAGAGACAATCAGGAATACACCAAGCCCTGGAGCTGCAACGATGTTCTAATAGCACCAACATTTGTACAACAGATTTGCTTAAAGATAAGTTGGCCTTCTTGTCTGACTAGGCAAGCAAGTAAACATTCAGGTAGAAACGATCTTTGGAAATTCTCAAGGCATGGTGTTTTTCTTTCCTATTTTTGTCATTTCTTTTCTGTATGGCCTGTGGGCATGTACACAAACAAGAAGAAAATATAAACGATAGATAGCATAACTGTAGCAGTAACAATACTTTAGCTGAGGGGGGGCAGTATCCTCTTGGGCTGAAATTCCATAGACCAGGAGTAGACAATAATTTTTGATGGGGAGGAGGGGCACTCCAAGAATTTGTAAGTGGTCAAGGACCATACTCTTCCATGATATTAATTCAGGAAGTGTGGGGTCTAGGATGGAGATAGAGTACAGAAGGGAGCTTGGGGTAAAGGATTGGGGTGCAGGAAAGGATGTGGTATCTGGGAGTTTGGGTGAAGGAGGGGATTGTGACCTGGGTAAGGATGTTAAGAGGTAGGTAACTGGGTAGGGCAGATAGTCAATACAATTTGTATCATGCAGGCAGCCCGGCTCCTACTACACTTAAACTGCAGAGCTGCAGTGGGAGTAGATCCCAGACTCAGTATGAGCCAAGATTGAGCCAGGCTTGCTCAGTCCCGGCTCGTGCCAGGTCCAGCAGCCCTGTCCGTGGGAGGTCCCACCAGAGAGCTGAGACCCCGGCGGACAGGGGCTGCTGCCGGAGCAGCCTCTGTTTGTGGCAGCTGGGACTGGTCGCAGACAGGGACTGCTTCGCTGCAGCAGCTCTTTTCTGCAGGGGGTCTCAACTCCCCACTGGGACCCCTGTGGACAGGGACTGCTGCTGTAGCAGCCTCCCCTGGCCCTCCCACACTGCTGCCTCTATCAGCAGCATGGAGGGAGGGGAAGCGGCACTAAAGAGACTGCTGGGGGGAACTGGCTTTTAAGCCAACTCTCCCCAGCACCAGCTCCTGCTTCCCTCCATTCCCCTAACTTGCTGCCTCTTATATAGAGGCTGCAAGGGTGGGGGGAAAATGCGAGTAGTTGACTCGACTACCCTTATCAACTGCTCTTTTACATCCCTAGACCTAGGGCAGGAGACTGGGATGCAGGAGGGGGTGCAGAGAGTTTGGGTTACATGGGATAGGGGTTGGGTTCAGGGTCTGGATGAATGGACTATACTGTGGGTAGAAAGCTAGTTAGATCATTGGTGTCAATGGGTAATGATCAATAGCTTGATGTTTAGTTGGCAGCCAGTATCAAGCAGCATGGCCCAAGGGTTGGTCCTCGGGCTGGTTTTGTTCAATATCTTAATTCATGATCTGGATGATGGGATAGATTGTACCCTCAGCAAGTTCTTGGATGACACTAAGCTGGGGGGAAAAGGTAGATATGCTGGAGGGCATAGATTGGGTCCAGAGTGATCTAGACAAGTTAGAGGATAGAGCCAAAAGAAATCTGATGAAGTTCAACAAGGATAAGTGCAGAGTTCTGCACTTAGAACAGAAGAACCCCATGCACAGCTACCAGCTGGGGCCCAACTGGGTAAGTGAGTCCTGCAGAAAAAGACCTGGGCATTGCAGTGGATGAGAAGCTAACTGAGTCAACGGTGTGCTCCAATAGCCAAGGAGAAAACTGGCCCTTTCCTCTGAACAGATTTGGTTTTGATCAATCAACATTATCTATCAAAAATGTTTAATTGGAAAACTCTCAGACCAGTTCTCCTGAGAGCCACCTAGCTGCTGTCGAGTCTGAGGGATCATTTTCTCAAAGAATGGATTTTTAGCTGGCAACTTTAAGGTGCAGCTGTTTCCCCACCAGCAATAATAATAATATCTCAAATCTTACCTTCGGTTCCAAAATCAGTCTACATCCTGCAGCATTACTCAGGGTGAAATGCAATGAATTCCAGCCAGCAGCTGCCATCCTTCTCTCACTAGGCACTACAAGTAGTTTGTTTTATATGCTTCAAGAGTTGGTACAAAGGTTCAGGCTGAAGAAGATCTGGCAGAGGGGTGATATTTGAATTCTGTTTTGAACATATATAATGGGTTAAAATATGTTGAGAGCTATGATCAATACCTATGTAAACCCAATCCCGGGAAGAAAGCAAATAATAATTTACCCTTGTCCAATGAAATCTTCTAGGAGCCATCTGGGAGCAGCAAAAAGACCCCATCATATCCTTAAACTGCTTTAAATCCCAGTGGCAAGTAAAACACTAAACTTGCCCCAGGCTACTGCCAAGTACTTTTTGCACTTAGGCTACGTCTAGACTGCATTACATGGATCAAAAAATTGATCTGCTTTTTCGAAAAAGAGTGTCCAGACTGCCGGACGCTCTTTCGAAACAAAAAAGGCACCGGAAGTGCTTCTGGCAGGGCATGGGGGCAGACTTTATTTCCAGGTGCTGCTGCCTGCCCTTTGCAGAGATGCGTGCTTAAAGGGATCCCCCTATACAGCCGTTGCTCTGCTTCTGCTTCTGGCTTGCCTACCTCCTAGAGGGAAAGCAAAGCTGCTGCAGTGCTTGCTCTGCTTGCCCTGCTTCTTCAGACACCACAGCAGTTTATTTGCAGGGTTTTTTTTCTGCTCTTCACTGTTTTTGGCCATGGAACCTGAGCTGCCCCTGGGAAGGCGATGGCCCCACACTGCCATATTGCAGCTTCTTCTGCATCTTCATGACTCTGTCATGAATCTCCTTCCTGTCCCATATGGACCCGGATCGCACCAAGGAGACCCTCCTCCGGGATGCAGGAGCTCTGCCCTTGCCTCCAAAATTTTTGGGAGACAGGCAGATTTGGAGACACAAGACGAGTTTGGACTGGTGGGACCGGCTCGTCATGCAGCTCTGGGACAACAACCACTGGCTCCGCAACTTCTATATGTGGAAGGCCACATTCCTGGTGCTGTGTGCCTGGCTCGCCCCTGTTCTAGAACACCAGGACACCCACCTGCGGCCCGCCATCCCCCTGCAGAAGTGGGTTGCAATCGCCCTGTGGAAGCTGGCCACCCCCAACAGCTACCGCTCTGTGGGACACCAGTTTGGCATGGGGAAGTCTACCGTCAGGGCTGTTTTGATGGAGTAAGTCACTTTTGGGGGACAGGCCCTGCTGAGTGAGGGAGGTTGAGAAAGAGGGACCGCCAGGCAAGGGCAAGAGGGAGTGGGGGATGGAGTGGCACTTGGAGGCCGCTCCTTGGTCACTCCTGCACTGATGTGGGGGAGGGAGGCATCCTGACAAGGGAAGGGATGGCTGGGAGGGGAGAAGAGTTCTCCCAAGTGCTTAGGTAACCTGTCTAACTCCCTGGTTTCTGTCTGTCTATTTGTCTCGTGCTGCAGGTGGTGAGGGCCATCAATGCGGAGCTGTTGAAGAGGCTCATCCATCTCGGGGACTGGACAACATCCTTGTGGGGTTTGCTGCCCTTGGCTTCCCGAACTGAGAAGGAGCCCTCGATGGGACACACATCACAATCTGCACACCGCCCCATCGAGCAGCCCAATTGATAAACCAGAAGGGCTACTATTCTATGGTGCTGCAGGCCCTGGTCGACCACACGAGACATTTTATGGACATTTGTGTCGGGTGGTCGGAGCAGGCACATGATGCCCGCATATTCCGCAACTCCTATCTGTTCCACAGGTTGCAGGCAGGAACATTTTTCCCTCAGCAGGACCTCACACTCAGGGATGTGCAGATGCCAGTATGCTTAGTGGCCGACGTGGCCTACCCACTGATGCCGTGGCTCATGAAGCCCTACACTGGCCACCTGGATGCGAGCAAGGAGCTTTTCAACATGCATCTTGGCCAGGCTCACATCCAGGTGGAATGCGCCTTCGGCCATCTGAAAGGGAGATTCCGTTGCCTCCTCATGCCTGAAGATAGGAGAATGCAACATCCCGGAGGTGGTAACCGCATGTTATGCCCTCCATAACCTGGTGGAGATGAAAGGGGAGGCCTTCCTCCCGGGGTGGGGGACAGGTGCTGATGGTGAGGACAGGCCATTTGAGCAGCCCCCGATGGTTGCCATCCGCCAGGCTCACCAGTCTGGTGTCCGAATCTGTGAGGCCCTGAGGGATTCTCAGAAGGAGTCCACTGACTCTCCCCAGGGCCTCCCTCATGGGGGGTTTGGCCTGGCCCACCCCTAACTTTTCCTCCACAACCCTCACTCTCTTCCCATAAATACACACACACATGCTTTTCTTTGGAAACAGAAATTGTTTTTTTATTAGAAAAAGAATCAATACACAAAATGTGCTAACTGTGTATAAACCACCGTTCTCTTGGTACCGTTCAACTGTGTATAAACAAAGTAAATCTGTCACTCAAAAATAAAGAATTTGTTCCATAACTGAAATGTCCTATCACTGTGGTAGTAGGGGGCTGAACACCGGGAAGGGGGAGGAGGACTGAACACCAAGACTGTGTCTAGACTACATGCCTCTGTCGTCAGAGGCACGTAGATTAGACACATAGGCAAAGGCAAATGAAGCCGCGATTTAAATGATCGCGACTTCATTTAAATTTACATGGCTGCCGCGCTGAGCAGACAAACAGCTGATCAGCTGTTTGTCTGCTCAGCGCGCTAGTCTGGACGCTCCCCTGCCGACATCAAAGCCCTTTGTCGGCAGCCCCGTTATTCCTCTTGGGAATGTAAATGTAAATGAAGCCGCGATCATTTAAATTGCGGCTTCATTTGCCTTTGCCAAAACAAGAAATCTACATGGCTCCGTCGACGGAGCCATGTAGTTTAGATGTACCCGAAGAGCAGAAAGGGGGCTCATCAAGTAGGCTCCTGCCACCTTCCTGCATCCTGGCACCGCCACGGCTTTGGGCTCGGGTGGAGTGAGATCCAGTCCTGGCCCAGGCGAGGGAGCTGAGGGCTCGGGAACAGGAGGAGCTGGGGGAGCTGGAGGAGAAGGAGGGGCTGGGGGTGCAGGGGCCTGGCATGTAAGAGGAGCGGTGCTCGTGGAAGGGGCAGAGAAGGCTAGGACCTCCCGCATAGTGGCACAGATGGAAGTACGCTGCTGGACCTGCTCAGCCTGGTGTGCCCGTTGGCCTCTGCCTCTGTCCTCTGCTGAAGGGTCCTGTTCAGGTCCTGCAGGGCCACTACGCGCTCCTTCAGCAGGTCTGTGTAGACATGCCAGTGCCTGCGGGTGCCACAGGTCCGGGATGGTGGTGGGGCAGGTGTGGTGCTCCCCATTGGATAGAGGGCCCAGCAGTGGAGGAAAAGAGGAGGAGACAATCACTGTCTGTGTGCACCTCCGCTGTCCCCGAGGGCATGCTGTGGCTATCAGGGACTTTCCTTTGGACAGGAGACTCAAGGGTGTTACACGTATCACCGTGTGTGAGTTGGGCAGTGGCCTGAAAGCCTCATAGGGGCCCCACAGTAGCAATGAGACTAGATGGCCCCCCACACTTCCAACCCGCCCATGTGTGGTGACCCCTCAAAGCACTCACCTGATGATCCCCCCCGATGTCCACGGATGCCTGGGAGGCCTCTGGGGTCTGGAGGACCGTCTCCTGGGAGAGGGTCCCTGCTGCCTCCTCTTCCTCCTCCTCCTCCTGGTGCAGCTCTCCCACCTCTCCTACCTGGTCGTCCTCCCACAGGGGTCGGCCCACGATATGGTGGGGTAACCCGGACTGCACCACGTGCAGTGGAGTCTGGACTTCCCCACCGCCCAGGATGTGCTCCAACTCCTGGTAGAAAGGGCAGCTCTGTGGGAGTGGGAGCTCTGGTCCCGGGCCTTGGCAAATCCCTGCCGCGGCTCTTTGACCTTGGCCCTGACTTGGTCCATGGTGCAGGAGTGATGCCCTTTCTTGGCCGGTTCCTGGGACATGCGATTGTATATGTCCACATTCCTGTGGTGCAACTGCAGGGCCTCTTCCTGGGACCAGAGCTCCAGGAGGTTTTTTTATTTCTGGGCTAGACCAGGCTGGTGCCTGCCTTTTGGTGCCCCTGGGTGGGTTCTCCTCACTGTCCTGTGAAGGGCCGGGGGGCCTTAAGGCTGGGACATGACTAGCACGGGTGTGCTGGCTGGCTTCCTGACAGCAATGCCTGTCTGGGTGTCTGTGCCTTTAAGAGACTGCGGAAAGAAACCATAGAGGTGCTCAATATGTAAAGGCTGGACTGTCCACCAGGGCTTCTTCCTGGAGGGGTTTTTTTTTTTTTAAAAAAAAGAACTGGCTCCCTGCGTCTACATACGCCTTTTTTCGACAGATCTGTCAAAAAAGACGTTCTTCCTCGTAAAAGGATGTTTACCGCTGTCGATAAAACCGCCACGTTCTTTCGATTTACTGGCGACAGAACACGGCGGTAGTCTAGACACAGGTATAGTTTATTTATTTATTTTTTTTTAAAAGGCCACTCTTTTTGAAAAAACCCTGTAGTCTAGACACAGCCTTACTGGCATCTCTGCATAAAATTAGGGATGTCAGATCTCTTAGAAGCCAGTTGGAATCTAAGTCCTGGCACATTTAAACGTCAGACTCACTGGAAAGTGACACTACATCTGAGATATACAGATATGTTGTATCCTGTAGGGACCTAATTTTTCATCTCTAAAATCTATTCCTCCTCTCGCCTTATGTGACAAAAACAAACTGCACTTTTAAAAAATCACTCCTGTTTCCCTCTAGAAAAAGGAGCAGGGATGTCAAAGATAGGGGTCAGGCTACAGCCACCTTTTGCAGGGTGTGCAAGGTCAACGAAGGCACAAGCCATCCAGAATGGCAATCCTAACAAGCAGCATAGCCTTCCTGCCAGCATCCCATAGGGTGCAAGCTACCGCACTAGAGGCAGGAAGGGACAAGGCTATGGACCACTTCCCCCCCACTGGTGATTGGAACTAGCTGGCCAGGTGCATGCTGCAGTCTCAAGAACTGGAGCAGCAAACACCATTCCTCAGCACACTGCCATGGACCTCCAGATGGGCTTTGTGTCTGCAGATACAAAATGCCCTGTGTGTTCAGCAGGGGAGTGCAGCTTAAAACCACTCCAGCTCTGGAGAACAATCTTGTCATACTGGGCTCAGATCCATTAAGCTTCTATTTCTCACCAGCAGTCCTCTCTCAGTCCAGCCTCTCTCCAGGGTGGACTTTCTTTTTTAGCTTCAGCAGATGAGTTCTTGTCTTCTTTTCCCCCACATCTGAGCCCCTGAATTGTGTCTCAAACAAATCAGCTCAGCTGGTCGAGTGCAATCATCTCAACTTTGTGTTGTGTCTAGCTGCTCTGCCTTCTTGATCTAGTTGGCACAATGAGTTCCAAATCATAAGCCACCTGCCTTAGTCTTAACCCACACTGCAAGGAGACCTATGACTTTTATGGATTTAACATGCTTGAAAACAATTTCAGAAGAGTTTGAACAGCATGGGAGGAGCTTTTGAAGGTGTCTTCCAAGGAGATATTCTAGGCTGAAATATGCAGAACTATACATAGTTATTCATCTTCATTATATTCTGTCTTTATATGATGGGCA